>NC_140279.1:5093476-5143476 GCF_964030765.1 Micromesistius poutassou
AATAAAGGCTCCATCAAACTGGGTGTGAAGTTGCCCCACAGCTACAGATGTTGGTGTTCAAGGGGGAGTGGCTGACGCCAGAAGAGGGGGTGAAGAGAGGCTGCAGGCAGAGGAGAGGTATGAGAGTGAGAGGACTAGAACTAGTACGGAGTGAGGGTGGCGGTGCAGGGAGGGGGCCGGGCTGGCGTGGAACTGAAAAACACGGATTCTGTTACGACGATCATATGTTGCGAGCAGCGAGGATAGAAGTCTGAAAAAAGATATTATCACTCGTATCAGAAATAGTAAATAGAGCAATGTCAGAGGACACCGAAATACATAAAAAAGCTAAATATTGAGACAAGAGAGAGAGAGATGTTGTGAAAGAGACTAAGTGGGAGAGCGTGATATTTGGCTGTACACAGAGATACTGCCTGCATGGGCGGAGAAGTCTCGGAAAGCCAACAATCCAAAGTTTGAATTTGTATACAAAATTGGAAAGTGCTGTTGCATTTGTGTGTGTGTGTGTGTGTGTGTGTGTCTGTTTGAGTATACCTTGAGTGTTTTGTGTATGTGTGTTGTCAATGGGAATTCAAGAATTATGTCTCCGCAAAATCAGTGTGGCGATGTAAGGTAGATGTAAGGTGGCTTTGGGTGAAACGCCACACAGAGAAATGGATATTTTACTGGTTGCAGGTATATCTTAAAACAATCAGAGGCTTGATGAATGGTTGGTGGGGGCTGATGTATGGCCGGAATGGAAGTGGTATTTGGAGAAGGTTTGAGTCAGGGAAATGCACCTCATCAATCAGCGTGATTAAAGCTTTTGGCCGGAGCGAAACAAACTCACACACAGCCAAGGCCAGCCCTTAAAGGCACACACACAATCAAGACCACTGCAGCTCCAATGCAGCAGAAGGAAATATTGATACACAGCAACACACATTTGGTTGTTGATGACGCACGTCACAATGTTAAGCAATACTTCAAGAAAGATGGATCTCTTTTTGATCACAGTGATTGGCCCCTCAAATATATACATAAGAGGGACACAACGCGGGTAGAAGCTTCTACTACTACTTGTCATAATAATACTACTGGTCTACTGTGATTTTTTGACATTTGTTTACTAGACTTGAATACATTGCTTATTTTGCCATTGGGAAGAATAACCTAATAAGCATAAATAACCTGCATTCGGTACTTTCCCTATGTCCTTATTGATGCACGTCGGAAAAATGTTCCTATATTTATTGTTTAAGTCACTGCAACGTATACAGTGGAGTGACCGTTACCCAGAGAGTGTTGAGTACACTCTTGAATTGATGGGGTGTTCTCTGCAATGGCCAACATAATGTTACCATTAAAATAGCTGCAGAAACACTCGCACACACACACATGCACTCACACACAAACACAGTAGCATATCTTATACCTGCCCTGTGGCTAAATTCATTGTTGCCAACACCCTAAGCCCATAAATACAGCCAAATGTCACCAGGTCTACATGTTAAGAGTAAATAATGGCCTGCTCACCAAACACACACACACACAACCACACACACAAAAGACAGATTATTGTCTTGAGAATAGATGTGAAGAAGGAGGATAGATGTGCCTGCAGAGTATTAGCATGCGACCAAGTGTTGTACTGACCAACAGAGTAAATTACAGAAGTGGAGCTGCACGGTTTCTGTGGGAGATTTAGCCACTTGTATAAGGTGTTGGTGTATTGGTGCTTTCAGACCAATAACAAATATTTTGCAGTTGGAAATTCTTATGCTTCCACTTTAAAGGGGACATATTATACCACCAGAGTGTGATAAGCCATTACAAGCCGTTTTGAAAATGTGCAGCTTCTGACATCACAGGTGGATGTGTCCACCTAGATGTGTGCTGATAGATCAGTCTACCAGCCTACCCAGTGGACTGTAGCAAACAGTAAAAACAAAAGCAAAACAAAAATGCTCATCTATCCGTCATACGTCTAGGTGGACACGCCGACCTGTGATGTCAGAAGCGGCACATTTTCAAAACGGCTTGCAATGGCTAATCACACTCACACCTGCTGGTACAATATGTCTCCTTTAAGTATTCCTCTAGAGCAGGGGTGTCAAACTCAAATATACAGTGGGCCAAAATTGAAATCCTGGACAAAGTCGCGGGCCAGTTATAGACATTAATTGGGGACATTGCATTATAACAGGGTCCGTTGACGGGGGTGGGGGGGTGGGGTGGTACGGAATTACGGGCTGGCGGAGTTGTTGACGGGGGGGGTTGGTACGGGATTACGGGCTGCCGGAATCGACGCGCCAGGGCACACGTCAACGTGCTAACGCTGAAATGCGATATACTGGCGGGCCAGTTCTGATAGACATTACATATTATATGGGGGGCCAAATTAAATTACACTGCAGGCTGGACTTTGAGCATAGCTGACTTTGACAGCTATGCTCTAGAGTAAGACCCTATGTTGGATACTCAAAGCAGTTAATCATTTTGTTGTCAAGTGGGTTGTCATCTTCAGAACATCCCTTCTTATAATTCTACTTAAGGTTGTTGACCCGGTGCATGCAAAGATATATCAAATATCAAACATAAAACCAATTTCACTGCCGTCATATACAAGCAGCCTCCACGAGGGAAGAAGTTTTGTGGGGAGATTAAAATGTTGGTTATGGCTGTGAGTTGTTGATATCCATCCAGCACAAAACATGTATATAGATACACTTGAATTGAGAATTGAGATCTGCAATGGATTTATCAAGATTTGTTTGTGCACACTCCAAAAGTCTTAATGAACATAGTCAGAAAGAGAGTATGGACTTCCCTTCAGTCATCTATGAATGGTTTCATGTAACCAATATTAATAACGCTCCTCTCGTTCTGCTTGGGACAGAGTGGAACTAATCTGATTAAATGAAGGCTAAATTATAATTGAACACAACTGGTAGTATTGATAGAAAATAGAAAATAGAAAATACACACATGCAGCCCTTCCTTTCCTCTCTCCAATCACATGCATGCACAAACACGCATGTGCCAACCCACGCCCCCACACCCCCCCCCCCCCCCCCCCCCCCACACACACACACAAAATCTGTCAGGCACTTGCAGACACACAAAAGTTCAGTGGAGTGAGGCTTCATGTTTCTGCTCATCGCCTGGGGGGTAAACACAGATACATGGATGCTAATCTAAGAGCAAACACCACCTGTTTATTCCGACGCATAGCAAAGCGGTTTAGGAACGGTAAACGATTTCTTAGCGCATAAGTTCGTAGGTCAGTGCCAGGCATGCAGACTGATTTGGGGAATAACCCCTTGCTGTCTCATTTGACACTGCTCTTAACCAAGCAAAGGTAACGGTAAACAAAGACAATCATGAACCAAGCACTAGATCCTTGTAGTAATTGCTTCGGGCCATCTTAAGGGACACAGAAGAAGAAAGACAGAGAGGGAAATGTGATGCACATAGCCCTTCAGAGAAACTTCTCGCAAATCAGAGAAGAAGGAAACTAAACCAGACAGAAAGCCACAAAAAGTCAGCGAAAGGACGGCGCCGCAGAGGAAGAAAGAACCAGCCAGGGCCAGAGTAGCCTGAACACCAAACTCTGAACATGACATGGTGACGACCAGAGACAACAAGGACCAGCTCCTTACCTAGAACGCCCAGGCGATAGTTGACGGTGATCACGATAACGTTGCCGTAGCTGGCCAGGATGCTCCCGTCAAACATGTTGCCGGTGCCCTCCATGTAGGAGCCGCCGTGGATGAACACCATCACGGGCTTGGGGCTGCCGCTCTCCCGAATGTCTGGTTGGGTGGAGGCGGGCGGGGTGGGTGGATGGAGGTGGGGTGGGTTGGAAGGATGGGTCCGGACGAGGGGGGGGGGGGGGTAGGGAGGTAGGAAAGGAAAAGAGGGAGACTGATTAGACAGCAGATTGCATGTGACAGCCCGAGAGGTAATTTCTTGTAGTTTTTGTTTGGCAATAGTGAATTAAGTCCCTCTCCTTAATTTTGTTTCCTTTTTTATTTATTTTTTAAGTCATCTCGCCACAGCGGCCTTCTAGTTTTGAGATGGCATTAGTTTGGAGTGTCAAACCTTAATCCTACCGACCAGGAGAGGCGTGACATGTTCTCGCTGATGGAAAATACAGTTTTTTGTATGCATTATTCTCATTCAGATATTAACAAACTAGGATATTTAATAGGAGTGGGTCTGATTTTGGTTTTCATTTGGCAAACTGTCAGAAAAGATTTTGCAGCAATTCCGACATGTCACTTGATGAAGAAATTAAAGTAGTTTGAGGTACGAAAAGCTATTAAAAACAGCACACTCTGACACTTTAATGAACACCGTTAAAACTTTTCCAGTTTATTTTGAGTAAACATAAAAATCACTTTTCTGCTGTCATGATATACTTCATTGACTGGTAAACGTGCTGAGAAGTAAATCCACTGAATACTGGAGTCAAACTGTAAAGCTCTCATGCCCTGACATTTTCAATGAATACCTAATTGTTTCAACCGCTGTGAATACTGCATGGCACATCCATAAAAGTAAGTGGGAGTATTGTTTGTTTCAGTGTCAATGAAAAGTTGAGACGGATGGGTGTGTTGGGTTGGCATAGCAAAGGTGGTGTAGAATGATCAATAAATAAGGTCTTGTTTGATAGGCTAAACGCACTGTAAGTTTGACTGCTCTGAACTCCATCAGTATATCCACATAGCGCTCTGCGACTAGAGACCAAAACAATGCCTAACAATTTCAGTATCTAGGATTTCTAACAGAACATAACGTCAGATGAACTTCAATTTCAGGTTTTGTTGTAGGAAACTCATATTGACATGATCCTTCATTACTCGTTTTCCACCCCATATTGATTATGGTATGAAGAAGAAAAACATATTTTCTAAAAAGGCCACTGCACTGAATAGTGTACTGTATTTACCCACAGATTGTTGGGGAAATAAAGTGTTTCCCACAGATGTACGTTTTAAAAACTATTCACAAGCTGCAAACCTGACTCAACTGTAATGAACACAGTATTTGTATACATAAAATATAATCACTGAATTCTGAAACAGGTATATATGTGTATCTGTCGGTTTGCATTCCAGTGTCAATTAATAGCCTGTACACATTGCCTTTAGGCATACTGTCTGTGTATGGAGCCTATACACATTGCCTGTTTACACATACGGTATGTTATTTCCAGCATTCAGGTCATGTTGTCAAGAATATGTCTGTGAGTTTGTAACTGTGGTAAGGGGCTATATGCAAAAACTTGATTCGAATTGTGTGTGTGTGTGTGTGTGTGTGTGTGTGTGTGTGTGTTTTCCATGTGACATATGCCAGTTGGGCACAATATTGAAGTGGAGTCAATTATTGTACCAATGTGTCTTGGTGGAGGGTTGATTGAGTGATTGGGCGGAGTTGAGTGGAGAGGAGGGAACATGAGGAGAGGAGGGGGGGGGGGGGGGGGGGGGGTGAGGTGAAATGAGGAGCGGGTGAGATGTGAGAGGTGAGGTGATAAGAGGAGAGGAGAGGAGAGGAGGTGATATGAGAGGAGAGGAGAGAAGGTGAGATGAAGAGAGGAGGTGAGGTGAGGTGATATGAGGAGAGGAGGTGAGGTGATATGAGGAGAGGAGGTGAGCTGAGGAGAGGAGAGAACCGGAGCTGATTTGAGGAGAAGAGAGGGGAGGAGGGGAGGTGAAATGAGAGAAGAGAAGAGAACATATGCGAGGAGAGGAGAGCAGAGGGGAGGAAAGGGGAGAGGGGAGCAGAGGAGAGGAGATGAAGGGAGAGGAGGGGAGACAACAGGACAGGAAAGGGTTAGAGTAGAGGGCAGAAGAGGAGAGTAAAGGAGAGGAACTGAGAGCAGAGGAGAGGAGAGCAGAGCAGAGGAGAAATGATGAAGACAGAAACAATGCTGATGTAAAGGTGATGGTGACAGGGTCATTGGAGATGGTGATGATGATGTTCTCATCAACGGATAAATGTTAAAAATGATGAAGAATGTGAGAGGCAGTAATGAATGTGACAACAGAGACGACAACAAGTATTACAAGGACTTGCATGATGATTAATAATGTTAATGACATTGGAGTGGGCAAGAGGAGGTTGGATTACACTGTGCACAGACTGTAATAATGATAATGAGGGTGTGGGTGTTAGTGGATGCATGTATCTTCCTGTTTTAAATGGATGAATGCGGTATGTATGTGGGCATATAATAAGTGTGAATAGCCTTTTTGTCCGATTCTCCATATAATACATATTCTTAAATGGTTTTGTTGAATACTCAATTCTGATTGATTCTATGGTATATTATTTCTATGGCATTCTATGGTATATTATTTCTGAATAGCAGTCCACTACTATGAATAACATGTACTTTGCCATGGGTGCTATTTCCAAAGGTAGAATCAAATATACTTTTTCATTTTTAAATCATTCAGATTATTTGTAATGCTATATTTTGTGTCAAATATTTGATTAAGTCCCTAGCAATGAAATAGCAGGGCGGATCTGCATCTCCCTGTCAGGGTTTACTTTCCAATAATCACTGGATCGTTTTAAGCTATCCCTTACATATAATATAATTACAATAGTGAAAAAATGTGATCTTCAAATGTGTTTTCAGCCTGCAAGTGAATGGAGGGTAAAAACGGCTTGCATTCAAAATGTCCGAAGTTCCACAACTATGTAGTGAATTTTTTTTTTGCATGTTTTTGATGGTGGGTGGTGGGAATAGATTTGAGGCAAAATATGTAAAATGGGTTAAAAATTGCTGAAAAATACGGACAAACTGGAAAAAACTAATTGCGCAAACATTTCCATTCTCTTCCTGGTTTATCTCAAGATAAGGGCTTTTCTTAAATGAGCACGAGAGAAAATGGCAAAATGATATGCTGTGTGTGTGTGAGTTTGTGTGTTTGCTGCATCTGTGTGTATGTGTGTTTTCATGGAGATCACCACTATAATTAAAGAGTGGTATTTTCTTCCTATAGACTTGGTCCACTGCAGATAGGAAGTCAATGGTAATTCTTGATCCTTTTCAAGGTTTCTTCCAAATTCTGCACCTCTTTTCTGGCGCTATAGAAGATGGCTTCTATTTAGCCTGGCATTGATATATGGGATTTGTGTTTCTGAAGCACAGATGGCCATCTATTTCCATAATTTCATTAAGGCTATTAAGAGAATAGGCAATAGGTTTCAATTTATGTGAAACTCCTGAATGTAAATCAGAAAGACAAATGCAATTGGAAAAAAAACGGTACATGGGTTAATCCTGTTATGTATTGTACCCTTGCTTAACGCTTGAGAAAAAATAATATTCTGTTGAACAACAAATATATAACAACTTGCTGCTAGTGCAGTGATGCATTCTGGGAAAATAATGTTGTCGTGTTAGTCTACTGTCTTTAATTTCCAACCCTACACCCTGCTGTATGTGCGATACTGAGGGGGTGGCAGACCCAGGAGGTCTTGGAGGGTATGAGCACGTTCAAAGCATAGCTTGGCACGTCTCCATTGCAGTATATATCCACATTTATCCCTCCAGCCTATGCTAGTCCATTAACCAGTCGACACATTTTTTAAAACAATGAATGAAAAAAGAAACCCGCTTTGCACAAATCCTCAGCTCTCGGGAAGTGTCCTGTTTACATCTTGGTTCCGGATACAAAGGGATTACAAGCGCTAGATTTGTGGAGCATAAAGAGATCGAAAGAAAACAATTAAATAAATAGAACTTTGTGATGTTGCGGGGTCAAGGAATGGGATTATAGATTATAGATAGTTATAGATTTAGCATCTCCAAGGCAACAAGGCGGTCAAATTTTAGGAGCACAAAGGGATTTACAAGATATCTGAGCCCTCGGAATATGCATTGATTTGTATGTGCACATGCATGCATCTGTGTGTGTGAGTGTGCGTGTGTGTGTATATGTGCACGTGTGAAACTGAAAAAAAATGGTGAGTCATAAATCCATCTAATGTGGGCCACTTTGTGTGTGTGTGTGTGTGTGTGTGTGTGTGTGTGTGTGTGTGCATGTGGGTAGTGTCTGTGTGTGTTGCATGTTCAACTCTGGCAACATCTTCTGTAGCTGTGCTTTTGTGTATCTGTGTGTATCTGTGTGTGTGCGTGTGAGGGTGCACGTGTGAGTGAGTGTCTGTGTCCGGTGAGAGAGAGAGCGTGCGTGTGTGTGTGTGTGTGTGTGTGTGTGCACACGCGCGCATGTCTGCATATTTACTTGCGAGTGTGCGTATGCATGCATGTTTGTGTGTTGGCCGCACATGCTAGCGAGCATCCACGCCGACTCCAAAGGAAAACAGCATGGTGGCACACATCAAAGAGATCTGGCTGTTCTTAAGCCTCATTTGGATGTGATTGCTGTTTTGGTGGATGCATTATACAGCAGAGGTGCCTGATTAGGGCTGCACTGGCTGCTGTGAATGTTGCACAGCGGCAGCCTTCTGGGGACAGGACTCCGTCTTCAACCAAGGATGCTGCGCTCCAAGTGCTGCTTCTCAATAGCATGCAGCTTCTTAAGGAGAGATCCAGCAAAGGGGTAGTCTGACTTTATGTTAGCGAGCGTTCGCAGATATGTAAATACAATTGAGTTCAAAGGGAGAGGAGTTTGTTTTCGACATGACTTCAGCCTCGCTTCACCATCGCCGAAAAAAGGAGCAGTTGGGGGTTGAGGTTGTCCAAAAGCAGACAGCAGTGTGCGAATCGCGGTTTGTGTTTTTGTAGTGCGACAAAAACAACGAATAGAGACATAGTTTAATGGAACAAGGCAGACAGAGCACAAATGTAGCGAGGGCTGTATTATTTTGCTTGCGTCGCGAAGGACTCCAGCATATTGTGGACGCGAAAATGCTAAGACGATTGTGTCCGTCCCGACAATACCATGTGCTTTGGCCTTCAGTGTAACTGCCCTGACTTGCTTGATACAGATTCCATTATTCCGTCTGAATGGGAGGCATCACGTTGAGCAAAGAATGGCCATTTTGAATTTATATAATTTCAAGGTTAATTTGACAATATACAGAGGAAGGGTTCAGATCTAGGTTGAAGTTTGTTGTGTTTACTCGTATCGCATGTATACAATCATATGCATATATGTGTGGGTGGGTAGGTTCGCATGGAGAGCAGGGATGCTCTAGGGTACTTGTAACTTTATTGCTTTTCTCACAAGAGGGGGCAGAGATGGGTTACATACATATACAGTATATATACTGTATATTAGTGCTGTCAAATGATTCAAATATTTCATCTTGATTAATCGCATTAATGTCATAGTTAACTCATAATTAATCTCAATAAATCTCACATTTTTATCTATTTTAAATGTCCCTTGATATCTATTTGTCCCATTATTTTTTCTCATTTTAATGCTCTTATCAACATGGAAAAGTGGATCGGCTTGCTTTGTGCAAATGTTGAAAACAACATTGGCATATACTGTAGTGTTTATTTCACACTAACATTCTCATTTGGAGCAGTCATTCATACTTGGAGCAAATAATCTCTCTAATAATGTATATATTTTTTATAATATCAAAACGGAATTTCGATATCATTTATAATTTATTCAGAATCACGTTAACGCCGTTAATAACGTGTTTAACTGACATTACTAATATATATATAAATTAGGGCTGGGCCTAAATTGACGCATTAATGCACTTCTTTTTTTTTCACTTTGATTTTGAAAGGTTTTGCCCACAGAATGTCAACATTCATATCAGAAATCATTTTTGTTTTTAGTTCCACTTACTATACAATAAATTACACTTGCATTAAGTGACCTGTGATCTGTGGCGCTACTTATTTGAATTTAACTACACTTGTAGTAACTGTTGGTTTACAATTGTACTAATTAACTGCCTGTTTACAATTCCCAAATCCATGGTGTTCCGTAAGTTTCGTATTCAACCCACACTGAGTGCGTCAATAAAACTTCCTCAAGATCACTTGGTCTAGTTGTTGCTTATTAAGTACATTTGGTATGAATGATAATGTGTCATTCCATTTGATAATCAAATTTAACTTCAATTGAAGTGGATTTAAAATAGAAAGATAGAAAAGAAAGTGTGATTAATCGCAAGTTAACTTACCAATACTATGCGATTAATCATGATTAAAACTTTTAATCTTTGCCCAGCCCTAATATAAATATATATATATATATGAGGGTGGAACGATACGTGTATTCGTATTGAACCGTACACAATGGGGTCCAAGCTGCATGAGTTGGTACGCACTGCAAACGGTGCAATACCTTCCAATACCAGAGTTCAATAACATAAAATAGATTAAATTGGAAAAATGATGCATAGACATTAAACCATATGCTGGAATAAACGATTAACATCCGCATGAGGTTGCCACTTGCAGAGAAGGAGAAAACACACATCATTGGCCAATGCTTAAAACATTTTGGCTGGTGGAAAATCATTTCAACTTCCCAGCGACGCTTAGGAAGTGGTCGAGAGGTCGGGGGGTCATGGCCCCTCCCCTACCCGATTGCGCTGCCAGTGTCCAAACTCGTCTCAAGTGAAAACATTGATGAGACAGTCGGTGGAACAAGGCAAATGAAACGGCTTACAAAAAGCAGCAACTTCCCTGCGCAGCCTTCAGGCATCACAATGTGGAGGATTCTAGAATGTGAGGTCCAGAGCTACAGAGAGTTCCCGTACTGCGCGTTACATTACGGCCCGACTGGGCAACAAAGAGCCCAGTCACACACTTTGATTTCATGTTGATAAGATTTTGTGTACGGTGGCGGTGTGAAGGGGGCGTGGCTTGGCATTGGCCGCAGACAGGGGGGTGGGGCGGCTCAGTCTGGGGGAACAGACGCAGCTGTAGGAGGTGAGTAAATGAGCAAGCAGGATATATATACTGACGGTATGTGTTCCTCTCGCATGGTGACGTCGGGTCCAGGTCTGGACCGAGTGTGTGACCGCGTACTATGAATGTTGTTTCTATTAGCCTGTCCTGTACGTCAGTTTGAGTGGCGTTGGTGGCACTCACTGTCCACTTGATAATAAAACATTATTGCAACAGCAAGCTCGCTCCCTTTGAACTCAGCAGCAGTGCGGGGCGTGCTACAAAGGCACTGCCGTGTGACTTATGTCCGTAGCCCATGTTTTACAGCAGGCACTACTTTTGTTTACTTTTCTTTTGTTTATGTTCCATGTGCTGCTTTCATGAGCCAAGCTATCAAGGTTGTTTATTGTTAATATAATAAAATGGGATCTAAATACAAATCAAAAAATTGTAGGCATTTCCTTTGTCGACGGATCAAAACCGTAGCATACTGGTGACACTGGTGACACACCATATCGTACCATTACGTGACATTACGGCACACATCTCTCTCTCTCTCTCTCTCTCTCTCTCTCTCTCTCTCTCTCTCTCTCTCTCTCTCTCTCTCTCTCTCTCTCTCTCTCTCTCTCTCTCTCTCTCTCTCTCTCTCTCTCTCTCTCTCGTCTCTCTCTCTCTCTCTCTCGATCAGGGCATTTATTAGTGTTTGGTTTGTTAAATTAAACTGTAAATGCTCATCATTTTGGTTTGACACTCCAAGCTAAAACTGATTTCACATAAATCTAATTTTAAAGAAAGCCTATCCATGTGACTTTGAAAAATAGTAATAATTTTTTTTTTTTTTACGTCTTTTCAAAAAACGAAACAAAAAACAAACATGCAAAATGTGTAAATTAATAAAATTAAATGTGTTAAAAGGGTTAATAGTATATTGACATATTCCCTGCGAAAATGCGACATAGAAAAATAAAAACAAATGTAATTTAAAAAAATTGAAATTCAAGCAGCAAGTTAGTTTATTAATTGGTCAATGATTGGCAGTGAACACGTAAACATACTCTTTAGACACCAAGCGGATAATAGGACAAAACACACCAGCCAAAAAAAAGGAGAGTTTACGAGTAAAGAGCAAAAACAAATGCCTCCGTCACTTTTAGAAAAAAAAGGACAAGAATTTAAGAAAATCAAAGAACGAGAAAAAAATGGAGAGGAAAAAGGGTTACATTTTGTTTCCCTTGTCATGCAATTTTTCAGTTTGGCACCGGAAGAAAAAAAAAATACCTTCGTCGTCCGTGCGGTCATTATCGCTAAATCATCTGTGTTTTTCTTTGTAAGGGGACCTATAAGGACCAAGAAGGAGAAGATTGAGGAAAACAAGATGACAAAGAACACACAGGCTTTTTTCTCAAGAGATAAGAAAATCTTTCACCGTGATATTTCTTTTTTTTTGGTGGAAAAATCTTCAGTATGATACTGAATGGGCAAAGTAGTGGTAAAACATGACCACTCCCCATCTCTGCTGGAACTGTATTGCATGTACTTGTTAGCATTTCAAATATAACAGTTTCAAGAAAAGAGGGCTTTGGTAAAAAAAAAGAAGAAAAAAGAGAAAGCTGATAAAAAAATATCAGTTTTGTCTGGTGAAGAGAGAAGAATTAAGCAAGGAAAACACATCTTGACATCACTGATTCAGATGACTTTAGAGTAAGTCAGGACATACATAGTAACATCAGTATGGACCAATGTTGTGCAAAAAATACATTTTCACATTTCAAGGTGGTAAAACGCTGATGAACTGTAAATAAAAAAGCAATTCAATAGAAATTGATAAAAGCGTAGCAATTGTCATAATAATAATCCATCCATAGATCGAGAGAGAGAGAGAGAGAGAGAGAGAGAGAGAGATAGCTTATTATTCTGCATATTTTCTAATACTATCTAATACTAGATTATGATTTACAAATGTATCCTTGTTTTTTTGTATTAATTTTATTTATCTGTATCATCATTATTCACTTTCTGACTTTTGTTTTCCATTGCAAAACAAACTACTAAACTGTAACGTTTGTATCTGTTTGTGTGTGCGGCTGTGTGTGTGGATGCATGTCTGAGTGTGATTGTTAAGCAGTTAACTCGCTATGTGTATCTGACTGCGGGGGAAGTGCTGTGATGCGTAATGTACAAGCACTGAGTATTCCGTGTTTAGGCATTTTAATGAGGGAAACAGAGAGACAAAGGTGGAGGATCGTCGAGGAGTGGAAATCGACCTCTCACCTCACACTTCCAAATATATTTTTTAATATCTCTGAAAAATGTATTAAATATGTGAAATTGGACAGTACGGATCGAATGTGTGCAATAAAAGCAGAAAAGCTGATTGATTGAGCTTAAGTTATAAGGTTAAAACAGTTTGAGTGATGTTCATTAGTGTGTCTGTCTCTCTCTCAGAAAAGCAGAAGAAAATAGCCTCAACAGCTAACATCCTCAGTAAACAACTTCCTTCAGTATCTCACGTACGGTAGCCCATACATAAAACACAAAGAGACATAAACAGACAAGGACACACACAAGTGCACACACATGCGGTTCATGAACACAGAGAACAGAGATGCTACGTAATCGGCAACATGCAGTATTCTTTTTAGATAAAACATGCGCCCTGTGAATGAAAGAAGAAGGTTGAATGCTTGTTAAAAACCCTGACATTGGAACGCATGGCCTAGGCTGCAGCCTTACCTTTCATCATGGAGGAAGACATCACAAAGAAACACATTTTAAATGGTGTCCCTCATCTACTCACACCCACCCCGTTTAGAGTAATACCGTTTCGCACAGCACTGCCGTGAATGTGTAAAACAGCCACTGAAGTCAGGTAACAAACGAATACTGGATTCCGAAATATTGCTATTGGCTCTACTATAACAGATGGCCTGGATGCTTTGGCAGAACAGTTGGAGGAGAAAATAAATTGCTATTCATTTTTAATAAACTCAGCTTCAAAGACAGGTCAGCATGGTCAGTCGGTTGAATCAATATTCACACAGCGGTGTGTAAAGATTTCATATGGTAGTCACATTGATCGTCTCGAAGGATTAACACCTTATAAATTATGAACTTTATCTTGATGAACAAAAGAGCTATTTTAAAACCATTGTATGAGCCCTTTCTTAAGCAACGATGATTCACCATCATGTGTGTTGTCGACAGCAACCGGTTCCTCCGCTGTCATTTGATAAGCCAGTGCTTGGTGAAAGCATTTCCTTTCTATCCACAGTGCTGGCACTAAGACCCAAGAATGACTTTTCCCCAATCACCCAAAAATACTTAGGAAGTGCAGAAAATACCAGCTGTCATGAGATTTGACACTGACATAGAGAGTGTTGAAAGATCCTGATGGAGATATTCAGGGGCACAGAAAAGAAAAAAGGTTTTGGGTCTCCATTTGATATTTAATACATTGCTCCCAATCTTAGGAGTAATCAAACACTAACACAGCACCTGGGTAACAGTGCCCTCTGTGGTCAAACACAGTTACTAAACACTGGCTAAAGTTAAAGCGCTAAGGTGGGGGGAAGGTGTCATTTACCATATGGTTTGTATAGCCAGTGACCTGCAAGGCAGCAATTTCACCTGCCATAGTTTCCCCACCCTCTCATCCAAACAGGGAAGGGATGGGTCGTGTTGAATGACAACAGCGTAAGTAATTCATTAGTAAGTAATACTATTAGCCTGTCACAAATAAAACATTTATTTGTGACAGGGCGGGGAGAAGAGAGTGGAGCTGAGCAGAGGGGAGAGGAGGGGCAGAGAGCATGCTACAGGTGGTTCTTGTGCTGTGCGATGCGCGGTACATCTGTTCCCTATTAACACTGGTGTGACGCTTTTGGGTAAGGGGTTAGTTGGGTGCAGGGAAGAGAGAAGGCAGATGTACAAGTGACAGCCAGGGTCGAGCTCCCACAAGCGCACCCCCCCCCCCCCCCCCCCCCCCCCCCCCCCCCCCACCCCCCCCCCCCTCCCCCTCTTTCTGGCACACACACACACACACACACACACACACACACACAAACACCTGACATCCATCACATGTCAGCTCCTACTGGCCCACTGACAGGGGGAGTAGGCAGACTGGTGGGTCGCCATAGCTAGGACTTCTATCCCTGACTGTTTAACTGTAGAGTTGTGATGTGTGTGACAGAGAGAGAGAGAGAGAGAGAGAGAGAGAGAGAGAGAGAGAGAGAGAGAGAGAGAGAGAGAGAGAGAGAGAGAGAGATTACTGTTGGATGAATGCTCTTTTTTATACATATTTTGTACTATATATAATTCAGAAGTAAAATGGTACACGTGCTATATTCTGAATTGATTTTGGTAAAATAGAGAAGATAATGAAAGAGGAATAATATGTATATTGGAAATGTGGCTGTCTGTGTCATTGTGAAAGATCAATTACATTTGCATACGCTTTCCTGAAAATCATTACAAAAGTACCATTATACATCTGAGATTATGCATCTATAATTTTCCCTGAACTAAGTGCATACCCAAACATTTTGTTTTGTGTAAACAAAACCTACGCATGGGTGGGTATTGATTTGCATCATTTCAGTTGATGGGAAGTTGTGGTAATTAGCATTTTATTTTGACAACGTTTCAAAAATGTGCTCAACAAATGACACAAATGTCCCACTCCCCCTTGTTTGCCTCCCTCTTTCTCCACTTGTTAACTCCCTTGTAAAAAGCAAATATCACCTTGTCCTCAATAACCAACTAAACATTGTGTCAAAAGCCAAGACACACTGTGCACCTAAAATCAAGGGAAGAAGTTGTGCTTTTTGCTGGAATCAAGAGAAAATGAAGGATGACAACATTTAAAAGGCATACAGACATACATAAAAACAAACAAACACACACAATATCTCATTGACATATACATACAGTAAACATGAATCCGCTCAGACAATCAAGATACCTGCATTAAACTTTACACACAAATGCACACTACTGCATTTACACACACAAACACATTTAAAAGATTTGTGAACAAACATCCAGTACAGAGTATAGACATCTCTCAACTCTCTCTCACACACACACACACACACACACACACACACACACACACACACACACACACCCCCACCCCTGGGGGCAGTCTCCTCTACCCTTGGATGAGCTAATTATTGCTAAGAGAGTCCACACATTGATCGTGAGGCCCATCTATACATACATATTGCTCTTTATATGCATCAGTCAAGGAACATGTCGGAAAGGCAATAGGATAGCTTCATCAATCACCGATGCACCATAATAAAGGAGGCTATTGAAGGAAGGTGATGGCGGTTGGTTGACTAGCAGAGCGAGCGTTTCAACAAGCCTCGTAGGTAATCTATTATTGACCTTGAGTTAGAAAAAAATATTACAGCAAAAGCGCTGAAAAATCAAAACACAGTAGCCATTATATATGTGGTAATAACGGCAGGAAGTATAATGGTGGTCTGATTAAAGTGTGCCTAAAGACACGCACACTTCTGCCCGAGTTGATCCCAGTGGAGGGCCCTTGGGGAAGCCTCACGGGGGGCAGTAGAATAATAGAACTGAGGTGATTTAGGAGCAAGTTCAGGCTCCATGTGTCATGAGATTGCATCAGCACGTTACTTTTTGAAGAGTTTTCGTTTATAATTTTTCGGACTAATACTTTCTATTCAATGTCGCGTCAAAAGTTGTCGTTTTTTTTGACAACTAAGTGGTGACGGTCCTGACCACAGGGATATTTGCGAACTCAAAGGACAAACGGACAGTGTGTCAAGAGTAGAGTGATCATGAGGGATAAGTATGCCGCAGTATGCTCAGAGAGAGTATGTGTGTATGTGTGTGTGTAAAAAAAAACACATTCACACAGATGGACTCCATATGCACGCTTACACGACTCATCCTCTCCAGTTTATCAAAATGGAGTCAAGGTAGAATTGCCACATGACTGCAACCTTGTAAATTAAAATCTCCGCTGGCGGCAAACACTTAAGAGATGGGTGGGTATGCTATCCCCTCTCCCTGCCATTCCCTCTCTCTCTCCCTTTGTCTGTCACTTGCTTTAGGTCTCCCTTTCTACCACACATTTGCATGCCCACACACACACACACACACACACACACACACACACACACACACACACACACACACACACACGACACACCTCTCTCTCTCTGACAGGACGTATCACACATGCAGAGTATTCCTGCCTAAGGCGAGTCAGCCGACAAGGTGGTGCATGCAGGACCTGAAAGCTTCTCCAAGAGCGCCATACTGGGCTCCCACTAGCCTCGCCTCTCAGCAACGCAACCGCTACCCGTAGCTTCCTGCTCTGTGTCCTGCACTCCGTTATTCCAACCCCCACCCCCTTACAGTTCGTCTTCATGGATTTGCTTCCGTTCTCGTCTTTCCTGTTCCGTTAATAATAAATAGTGGTGGTTTTCAAATAGTACTTTAGTAACATTTCGTATTTCTGTGTGTTTGTGTGTGTGTGTGTGTGTGTGTGTGTGTGTGTGTGTGTGAGAGAGAGAGTGTGTGTGAGTGAGAGAGAGTGCACATTGGTGTAAGTGTGTGTGGGTTAGTGTGTGTGTGTGTGTGTGCTTCTTTACTAGTGATGGCTGTATCATGCTGTGCTCATATCAAGTGACGTCATGTCCTGCTACCTTATGCAATAAAGTTGTCATATTAGGCTTTTGTGATGTTATATAAACCCCACATTATGGAGGTAAGTTGTTGAGATTCTAAAGTGACTCTGGGTAATCTCCCTAAAGCATGGGAGCTGTATCTGTAAAGAGATGACTGCTTCTCTTGCTACTGTGATATTCCTTAGAACGCACTTGAATTAATATTGCATGAAACGGCAAGCATCCACCGGCAAAGCTCACTCAAACACACACACACACACACACACAAGCACGCACACACACACACACACATGCACACGCACACACGCACGCATGCACGCACAAGAGTGTGTGCCGACTCCAATCACAGTGTGCATAAATACCATGCAGTGTAACTTTGTCAGGGATAAAACACTGGCGTTGGTTCATGAATATTAGATGTTGCCAAACATATCTGACATTCCAACATCTAACGACACGGCTCTGTGGCAGGATGGAAACCGGCTCAGTGTGTGTGTGTGTGTGTGTGTGTGTGTGTGTGTGTGTGTGTGTGTGTGTGTGTGTGTGTGTGTGTGTGTGTGTGTGTGTGTGTGTGAGTGTGTGAGCATGCATGCAAGGAAGTAGGAAAAACAAGTAAGAAATAGTAAGGAAATGTGAAAGACCAGAGCAGAAGAGCAAGCCAGCCTGTGTGTGTGTGCATTTGTGTGTGTGTGTGTGTGTGTGTGTGTGTGTACAGAATGACTAGGGAGCGACAAGTCAGGTAAGTGTTGTTCGCTGGCGCTCCCCGGGGGGCTGTGGTGGATACGGGATCCTGGGAAAGCTGACATTCTCCATGAATCCGGGGACGGTGAGGAGCTCATTAGCTGCAAAGACATACTTTGAATGTGTGTGTCTGAGTGTGTGTCATCATGTGTGTGTCTGTGTGTGTTTGTGTGTCTGCGTACGTGCGCGTGTTAGCATGTGTGTGTGTGTGTGTGTGTTTTGTGTGTGTCTGCCTACATGCACGTGTGTGTCCGCGTTTGTGTGTCTGAGAGTGTGCGTGTGTCCTCTTGTTTACGCTCACAGAAGAGCAAACATGGCCACCCTATCCCCACATGCACATCAGGCCCACGTCAGGTGGAACTAAGCCAACACCACACAACACACTGAGCACCGAGCGGAAATAAGGGCGCTTTGCAATTTACAAGAGGCCCAGGAAAGATGCAGATGCTAATTCATTACCACATAAATCTTGCATGCATCCTGAGAGCACATTGGTTAAGGCTTTTGGCAGGATATGATTTGGTTGGATGCTTCAATCCAATGTATTGCTCCAATCAGTGACAAAGAACGATGCAAAATGTAATTTACCTTTATAAGTTTGAATAGCAACTCTCAAGTGAAAGACGTAATGCATAGAAGAGAACACAACCAAAGTGTATAGAATAGGATCCAAGAAAAGGCCACGGTTCCCCAAACAGAGGAAATTCTCCACCAAAGTAAATACCAATAATACCAACTTGTAATCAGCAAGACTGCAATGAAGGCCACAAGACAAATAGAGGAGACGTGCTATTGACCAGATGCAATGTTAACGAGATGCTGCCATTATTAGGCCCGGCTTTCAGCTAAATCTCACCCACTCCCACCGCTCCAGTTATCGATCAGGTGTATTCTGCGGCTGAGATTTTACAGCTTAAACATCATTATCAACGACGATCAATCACTGATTATTAAATGAAATGTCCATTAAGGGGAATTAGCATTCCGGGCACAGGGCCAAATGAGAGCAGAGCGAGCCTATTGCAGGGCTTCATACAGAGGGGGCGTGCCCGAGGCTAGCAGGAAGATGTTGAACTGGAGGGGCTAAGTGAGGCCATGAATCCACCCAGATGCACATTCAATTCACATGCAAGCACCGGGAATGTTGTTTTATTGTGTCATTTTCTTTTTGTGTGGGTGGGTGTATGTGCATGCTTTTCTTCCAAAGAAAAACAATCAATTGATGTTTATTTTCACTTGGGAGATTGATGTGTGCTTGGACTCTTTAATGTACTCACTAGAATGAACACAAAGTACACACACGACACACACACACACACACACACACACACACACACACACACACACACACACACACACACACACACACACACACACACACACATACAACATACAGGCAAGGTCCTTACTGTTCTGTTGTGTGTTACATATACCCTGAATGCTATACTCAACTCTATAATCCAGAATACAAGGAGATCAACAACATGCACACTTTTGTTGGCGGATAAAATGAAACCTTTTTTGAGATATTCAAAGTAAAAGTGAACTGCTTATATAAAGATAGAGACTCTTCGATCTTCTATGGGCAGATGAAACTAATTGAAAGACAGTTTTGGGGGGATTAAGAGGGATTAATGCAGGCACATTGAGGGAAGACATTGCCTGTGGCATGTACAATGAGGTAACTGTTAGGGCACATACACACACACACACAATGTTTGCATTAATAAATAAAAAGCATTTAGCATACTCTTAAGTCATTGGCAACGCTCCTCCTCTGGTGTATTGCATGTATGTTAATACATTTGGTATACCTTAACACACACGCATGCACACCCACCCACAAACACACACACACACACACACACACACACACACACACACACAAGAGGATAGGAATGTCAGACTTTTGCAGAAACACACTTAAAAAGGGATTTGACTTACAGCTAATTTCCACAAATGTGTCTCTGAAAATGTGTCCCTGCTCCCCGGGTTGACATTTCATCATGCCATTGTATTCGACTGACCGTTCACATGAGGTGAGACGCAGCGGTTCCCTCTCCATTTGCTGAGAACACCAGTATTTCTCTCAGCTCAATACGGAGACCAGTGCTTTTCTCCCTGAAATAATAAATCTCTGCAATACCACTCTCATCCTGACTCATAACAGGACTTCTAGCCTCGGCCCACTTTACTTCTTCTACCATCAAGACATATAATGTAAGGGGTGGGGGCAGGGGGGGGGGGGGGGGATTCCCTTATGTCTCAAATGCATTGCACTTGTATTTTTGCAAAGACCCTTAGGATTAGTCATTACCAGATAGATTCCTTCTGAATCACTGTTCCTCACGTTAACCTTTATTCCGCAATACTGAAAAGAGCAACTCTGATTCAGAAGAACCTTGGGCTAAACCAAGAAAATGGGTTGTTTGTTCAGCAAAATGCAAACAGTTCATTCCAGACACTTCTTTTGAAGTGACTGGATGACTGTGACTCTGTACTGGCTAGGCTAACTACGTCGGCTGTTAGAACACTCTAGAGCATGTGTGAAATGCACAGGCGTGCACACCGTGTGACAGGTATGTGACCGAACAACATGAATTGAATTGTACCCTATTCCAGGCAATTCTCTTTCCTCTCATTCCAGATTGAGTTGAATTTAAGACTCTGAGTCTGTTGTATTTCATGCTGTCCCTTCATGAACAACCCATAGCCACCAACCCGTCTGTCCTAAAAAGCAGTCGATAGTGGAGGTATTCCAGGTTGATTGCAAGCACTTTTCGAAAAAAAGGAAAGAACCTTCAGAAGATACTTTTTTTTTTTGTCCTCTGAACAATTTTTGACCCAAGTGGAGAGACTGCCATCAAAATGTAGCCACTATTTTTTTCATAGAGGATTTTGGAGGTTATTCCATTTAATTCCACCCTTTTCTTTTCTTTGACAAAGAAAAGCATTGTACAATAACATACCGGATCAAGGACAGTGATTTTTGTGGACCGCTCAACAGCGTAAAGTGTCCTCTCCTCTGCTCCTGCTCCCTGGGAGTGAAGGCTTTCTTCAGATCCACACGCCTCTGTAAACTGTTCTCACCGGTTCAAAATTATCAAATCAAAGAGGAGGACTCGTTTGAGACTTGGCCATGGAACTCTTGCTGCTTGTGTGCCCTCACAGACGCAACACATTGACTTGATTGATCTATGATTAAGTAGGTAATTCTTATTTAATAGAATGACATTGAATGACTCTTCTCATGCTTAATAGTCAGAATGCGTTGGCTTATTACTGCACTCCAATGTTACATATGAACTGCAAACAGAGGGGTTTCATAATCCTGTTCATTGTTAGCTGTACGGCCTATACCCAAATACTCAGGTTTATTCAAACAATAGCGTTTAAAATGGACAGAGCGTTTTTCCATGACTTAAAAGAATAACAGCCAATATCAGCCAACATTAGCCTGAACCCTGAAATAAAGTAATTAAATAATGAAATCATGTGAATTATTTCATCATTAGGCTTGAAGTTAGGACTACAATGTGGGTTGGCTTTTTACAAAGCATTTCTGACGGCTTGGAACGTTAGTTGACCACCGGTATTCACAGTCACATTAGTTTACTCCGCTCGCCTAGCCTGGTAATTCATCTCATAACACTATCTACTAGACAGGCTCAGCAACTGCTCATGAAAACATCGAGCCATTGAAGACCTATCTGCCTGAGCTGCACGTTTTTCAACATGCAAACACAAACAGAAACAAGTGATTTTTTTTGGGCGACCTGCCTTACAAATTGCAGTCCACTCGTTAAACAAGTTAGCTAAGGTTAACATCTTGTCATCGCCAGTACTGTTGTATGGATAGGAAATACCATATAGAACACAAAGTATGAATAATTAATAGCTCACGTTGCCGTTCCATCACAGAATGTTGTATTATAGAAAGCCTGCCTTGAATTTGTAATGGAAAAACATTGTCTAGGTCATGTCTTGAGTTTTGCCAATTCCGTTAGGAATAAGTGTGGGAGAGTTATTCACATGCCCGGTTCGCATACCTTTGCAAACTCCTGATTGAGGTGTTTTTAATTAAACGTACCAAGTCTTTAATTTCACAAAGCAGAAAGGAGAGTCTGGTGGAACAGTAGATACTCTCATTAGGAATCCTGTTGTTATGGTCTTAGGAGAAAAGAACCCTGGGGGTCGATCCCTCTCTCTCTCACTCTCATCCCTCATTGTGTTTCCTTCCTGTTATCTTAACTCTTCCTATGGCTCTACGTCTTGCCTTTAGTGTACCCCCACACACTCCCGCTTTATAGATCACTTTCTCTTGTCGAAAGTTGCTTCATAGCTTTTGATGTCAACACACCTTAACAAAAGTTTGCATGGTTTGTTTTCTGAGTCTGTGTGGAATTCTTGAGTGATGTCGGGGGTGTGATGGTGGAAGGAATCTGCTACATCTTTTGGTCTGTTTGTGGCTTTGTTTGTCTGTCTGCGTGGCAGAAAATATGATGCATTTGGATAAGAAAAAGTGTGGACAATATGTGTGTGTGTGTGTGTGTGTGTGTTAGCAAGACCCCGAAAATTGAGAATAGTAATTCAAGAAAGTCTGATTCTGCAAACAGCATACAAGCAGGCGCCAATACAGACACCGACCACACACACACACACACACACACACACACACACACACACACACACACACACACACACACACACACACACACACACACACACACACACACACACATAAACATCCCCCCCCCCCCCCCCCCCCCACACACACACATACGTACTCCTGCATGAATGCAAATGTACAGAAAGACGGCACCTCAGATCTGCTCCAGCTTAATCGCTACAACTCTGGGGAGTTCAATGATGCTGGGAAAAAATACCCCTATGTGTGTGTTTGTGTGTGTGTGTGTGTGTGTGTGTGTGTGTGTGTGTGTGTGTGTGAAAGTAGAGAGAAAAGGGGTTCAAAGAGAGGGCCCTATGGCCCCGGTGGGGCCAGAAAACAGTGCAGCATGCGCTCTTCGCCTATTTTAACATAATTTCAATTTCAAAGAGCCGCGGTGCAACATTAACATATAGCCCGGCGCTACATTAGCATGCTGGGAGGGATAAAGGCAGCATTAGCAGAGGGGCCGGGTGGGGCCTGGGTGGGGCTAGGGAGGGTTATGGGCCGTGGAGCAGACAGTGGGAGAGAACAGGTTGTGGTCTACCTCTACCTCTTCTTATTTACGTTCAACGGCAGATGTAATGGTGAAGCGCCTCTCACTTGTAGAGGACGGCCATGCGTTGCGACATACAGGCATAATAAATTGCAAATATCCCATTTGAATTGAGCATTCTGAGTCAACAATAAAAAAAGAACGATTTGTGAACATTAAATTAATTTGTGGCAGAGTAAAATATAGAAAGTGTATTAACGTCTTGGCGGTCTCACCCAAAATGTACTTAATTCATTATTTTTCTTTCTTTACTCCCTTCTTAAGTTTTTATGGAATTTAATAAATGTAACCCATAAACACGATAATCTATGACCCTTGAGAATATTTGATATGAAAATACTTTGACACTACAAATCCTGCTAAGATCCTGTAGTAGAAGAATGCTTTGACACTAACGAGTCTGCCGGCTGTGTGAACACTTCCTTCTATCCTTCCTCCCCTCCATCCATCCTCCCTCCCTCCCTCCCATCTTTCCTTCTGAAAACTCAAAAGCAACGAAGCAAAAATAAATATGCCACTTTCATGTACATTTGAATGATCTATGTGTGTGTAGGTTATGAATGGCTTTATGTATGAATGTTTATGTTAATGTATGTATGGGGGACTCTAATTTTCCTCTCTCTCTATCTCTCTCCCTCTCTCTCTCTCTCTCTACCCCATCTCTCTGCGCCACTGAAGCAGATGCCTTTGATGTCACGCTACAAATCTCACATTTAGCTTTTCATCAATATTTCATCTCTCCATCCCGGGACTGGGCCCTTTCTACAGCCTTAAATCAACACTTGCTGTGGGGGACGCTTGGAAAAGACTCTGGAAGTGATTTGTTTTGCACTGGAAATGAAAGAGATAGGGAGACAGAGTTTGGCGGCCCATCGTGCAGGGGTGTAGGGGGGTAGGGGTGTAGGGGGGTAGGGGAGAAGGGGGGTAGGGGAGAAGGGGGAGGCACTAAAAAAGTTGGTATTTGAAATCAATAGCATATTAGATAGCTCAGCTCTCAAAATTCCTGTTGACAAACCAGCCGTGGGATGGGGTAGTCCACCTTGACTCGCAGTGTGCACCCTGTATAAAAATGGGGGTGGAAACCAGTTTACTCCGTTTTTCGTGGTACACTCACATAACTTTATTTATTTTTTATTATATTATTTTATTTTTATTTTATTTTTTATTTTATTTATTTTATTTTATTTATTATATTTTATTTATTATTTTATTATATTTATTTAAGCAGGTAAAAGTCTCATTGAGATTAAACTCTTATTTTCAAGAGAGACCTGGCCCAGAGGACAGCATAGAACAGACAATACCTATATGTTTTATGCAAACAAAAAACGCACAATTACACACATTAAATTGAAATTATACACAGGTACAATGTCCAAAAGTAATGCTTACTTTTCGTCACAAGGTTTTCCTGTGTTCCCGCCGTATACAGCCACATGCATGTTCACACACACACACACACACACACACACACACACACACACACACACACACACACACACACACACACACACACACACACACACACACACACACACACACACACACACACACACGGTTTGTTTGAGAAATGAACATGTAGTAGTGGAAAAAGGAGAAGGTGACGCGTGGTAATGATTATGTATATATGCCGTTTTATTTGTGTGCATGGGTGGGCTTGATGACGTGTGTGTGTGTGTGTGTGTGTGTGTGTGTGTGTGTGTGTGTGTGTGTGTGTGTGTGTGTGTGTGCACTCATGCATCAGAAGGCGGTGTTCCCGAGCAACGGCCAACTGTTACTGGAAAAAAAAACAGGAGCTTGACTTTGCTAGCACACATAAGGGCGTAGGACAAAGAGGAAGGAGGGAAAGGAGAGGAGGAGGAGGAGGAGGAGCATGGCCAACAACTTAGCAGAGTATGCAAAATGCTGTTTATTTATTTATGCAAACATTAATTCCTTTCTTTTACCGGCCCCGGTGCCACAGTCCTCATTACAACGGCTGCCTGAGGGGAGTAATTGCAGTGGGTGGGCGAGGCTGCGTAAGCCTGGCACATCTCACCGGGGAGCTGGCCAGCACCCCGGTCCTGGATGTGCAAATGAAAAGCGTGGGCAGTGGTGGCCCACCACCTACAGATCTCAACATTTGAACACAAAGTAAATGTATGGATGTGGATTCTGAATATTTTTTGGGCTAGATGGGTGTTTTATTACGTGCATTTTTATTCGGTCCAGTATTTCCCTTTAGGCTTTTGAAGTTTTCTTTAAAGAAGTTTGTATCATGGTGTTAAGATTGAAGGCTGTAGCTGCTAGTGCTGCAAGTGAGGAGACTTTCTTGGGCTTTTATTCATGTTTCAGCTGTTTGATTGTCTTTTTTTTTTTTTTTTTTTAATTCTTTTTACCCTTGTTTTTTTTATCAAAAATAACGAAGGGCATTGTGCTGAGAACACAGTTTGAGCCCAGGAAGTATAACACTTCCCAGCTAACACGGTTAAGCATGTGAAACTCTGTGAGAGGCCTCATTAAGCACTTAAGAAAAGTTGTCTTGGCTGCGGGGAAGAGAGACCCTCTGTGGTGCTGGGTGTTAGCATCCCCCCGAGCACGGAGGAGGAGGATGTGCTGCTCAAGGTCACAGCTCAAGTAAGAGCAATGCCTTCGTGCAATAGAGCAAGCTATTTCCTAGTTCTGTCAGTCTGGTTGTTGTTTTGCTTTACTCTCATCCTTCAAACGCCTGGTTTGACTGGTCCCAATTCAATTTGGTTCGCGTGCCACCATTCTCAATATGCACCAATTTATCTTCTCCAAATATACGAAACGAATAAACACACAGTCAGAAATAAGGATGCATAGAATATAGGAGCCAAAAAACGTGTCCGTGGTGTGTAACCCCCACTCCGTGCACACAACAGCCCCCTGCCCCCCCATAGCACCGCCACACTGCGCTGCTTTGATGTGAGTAATGGGGGGGCCGGTGCTGTTCATTTTGCGGGGGCTTTGAGAAAGGAAAAGGCTACGGCACAGCATAAAGGAGGAATCAATCCCCTCTGTTTGCATATCCATCAATGGGATCAGCAGCCATGCCTGCCTAATTGATACCCACCTCCTTCTCTTGAACCCTGGCTGTAGCTCACAAATGAGCCATTTGAATCAACATAGCCTCAATCAATGAAGAAGTCCCACAATATAATCCCCAATACAGCCATCTTCCCACCGGAAGAAATTGTGCAATAGTCAAAGACTTGCAAATGACACTGTGGGGCATTACTTGGAAGGTTAACTGTGACTTTCCTGATAACAGGATGATCTTCCAGTTGATGTACTGATGATTATAATGTCTTCAATCAAGCATAACAAATGACAGTTGTTCTCGTAGGTGAATGTCTCTCGTACGTATTCATCCCTAGTCATACAGCTGAGGGTGAAGGGCTCTCGTTGTTGTTTACAGCTTCCTTAGAATAAAAAGAGCAACACATCTTTGTATAACAATCACACCTGCCCTTCAACAGCAAGCAGTGACACATTACGTGAGAGGGCAGGAGAAAAAGGTTCTACAGATAAACAAACACATGTGAGAATTGTTGTGTAAATAAATAAATATATATATATATAGTTACATAGAAAAGGAGTGGGTGTTTTTTCCTCTTGGTAATCACTATGTATTCCAGTCCACCCCCCTTAATGTATGCTTATTGACCCATTATTTCCCCATTCCTTGGTTAGTCCAATGGACCGATTCACCAATACAGCAGCACAAGTTCACCCAGCCGTGCACACAATGATGAATCACCTTTGAGCTCTCTTTCAGAAACAAAGAAAAAGCCTTAAACTAAACTCAAAAAAAAAAAAACACTCAACTTAAAGAGTAAGAGGAAAGAGAGAGAAAGTTTGGACACTTAAAAGAAAAAAGAGAGTTCTGCTGCGTTCTGCTGAGATAATCAATATGGTTCTTTGCCAGGGCCTCTCACGATAGCAAATTAGTTACTGTGGGATTACTGCACCAACACGATGAAACATATATAATAATAATAGATTTGGTGCCCAAAACCAGTAAATTACTAAATAAAACCAAAATAAATATGTATTTGAGTGAATGATTGTTAATTACGATCCTAAGTGAATAGTTATCATCATTTGCACATTTTTTACTAAGAAAGTTTACACAATTATTGCCATATAATAATTGATTTACTCTTGACTCCTTTTAAACCGAGATTTAAATACAAATGATCCGTGTTTGAAGCTTCTGAAGATAGAGGTTCATTTGCTGTCAACAGCAATGAAGCAATAATACACCTGACAGCAGTTAAATGCTGACGGAGAGCAACTAGGAGGGACAAATATGATTTAGGATTGAGACTTAGTCCTACAGGGAAAGGCGATATTCCCTGAAACACTCAAGTCGTGGGTAATGTGGAATATTCTAGTGCTGAGAGATTTGACAGAGCAGACTCTGGCAAATACATTAAAGGGAGAAGAATAGAAAGGAAAGAACATTACAATGGAATGACACAATGTCGGCTCTTCTCATTAACAGAACAGTGTTCTGTTAAGTTCAGGCTTCAACATGTTGTGCCGGCTACATTGAAATAAATGTTCTTAAAGACATTAAAGTAGGAATATGTTTTCCCTAACTTCCTTTAACCAATGTATATTCACAACGCTCCACTTAATTGGCAAGGGAACAAAATAATAAGAGGTAAGAGAGAAAAATACAAAATGGAAGAAGAAAAAACTGACAGGGAGACAAAGGAAGAAATTGAAAGTACGGGAAAAAAAACATAGCATAGCAGAACAAGAGAATTAGATAGGAATGGGGTCGAGGCAAGACAGGAAATACCCGGGGACGGTGAAAATGTGTGTATGTGTCTGTGTGTGTGCGTGTATATGTGCATATACCTTTATATGTGTGCGTGTGTGTATGTGTGCATGTGTTGTCCTTTCAGGGGGCGCTAGAATGCCCCCAACCGCTATTGCCCTAAGGTGTGTAATGGGCTAGCAAATTACCCAGAGAAACCTTAATTAGTGGTGCACAAAGTGTGGTCATTAACAGCCAATCACTCTTTCCTTATCGCTGCCATTGTCCCGCACTGTCCCCCACTGTCTCCCTCTGCCTCTCGCACCCCCCTCTCTCCCTCCTTTTCACTGTCTCTCTCTCTGTCTCTCTCTCTGCCTCTCTCTCGACTAATACATGTGGTCATATTTTCCCATGGTTCATTGCAGTCGATCCCTCTTCCCTCACTCACTCACTCTCTCTCTCGCCGCTCTTCATATCCTGTTCTAACTTTCATCTGACTCATGTTCTCTCCCTCCATCGGTCATCACTCTTTTTCTCTCTCTCCTGCTCTCCTCCACCCTCTATCTCTCTCTGTGTCTCTTCCCATTCGCTTTCTCTCTTCCCTCTCTCCGTCTCTCTATCTTTCTCTGTCTCTCTTCCCACTCTCTGGCTCTACTCCCTTCCCTCCCTCTGTCTCTCTTTCACTCTCTCTTTCCCTCTCTCTCTCTACTGTCTCACCGACAACCTGAGATACAGTGGCGAATGAACGGCAAAACGTGAAATGGGTATGGATTTTTATTTTCTTCACATGCCTTCCCCCACCCACACCACTGCACTGCACCCCACTACAATATGATTAAGTAGTTAATCGGGCAGAAATATAGAATTCTTCCCGAGCGGCACACATCGACCTGTCCTATAGATACATTAAAAGCCGGGCAGGAAATCGTTGTTGGAACCCACGGCGGTATAGATCGGGCTAGGGGGATGCCCCCTCCCTACCTTCCCTCCTCCACCCACCGATTGATCACCATCATATTTCTGTGCACAAGTGTTTCGACTACACTATCCCACTCACCCCCCCCCCCCCCCCCCCCACACACACACACACACACGGACGAACAAAGTCAGCCAATCGGATCCATTGAGTGACCTATGGTTACGGCGGATGCTGGCGTGACCCGGGTTTAATTTTTATTTGTTTGCTTTGATTACCCCACCGTGCTATACGAGCCGACACCCGGGTAGTACAACGGTAACGCTGTAGTCGTCAGCCACTGCATTTCTTTTGAGGAGGGTTCAGCGGGGGCAGTCCACATAGTAGGATTGCATTTCTAACAATATTGACGGCGTTTATATTAAAAAACAATCCAGTGGATATGTAGCTGTAACAGGTACTGGGGCCTCTACTTCAAGGCTTTTTTCGAGGCGTGAGCATCAGTGCAGCAGAAATGGTCACAGCCCTGCTAACACATGTTTGCTAAGAGTCAGACCGGACTCAATACTGAACTGGAAGTGAAAATGCCTGTCTGTTATGCACACATTCCCAATGTTGCTGCTCTAACACGGAACGGAATAGGGAGTCTCTACTGTGTTTACCTTTCAGCACAGAGGCTACCCCTGTTCAAATGCGTTGCCGTCTCAGAGACCCTCTGGGCCAGAGTCCAAAGGGGGGCTCACGCCATGTCCATTTGTTCCCTTAAATTCAAACCCTGCAGCATTTTTAGCTGGTTGAGCCGAGTGAGAAGACTCACCTCACTTCTGGTCTGCTTCTAAAGTGAGCCTTAAGTTACCCAAGAAAGTGGGATATAGAGTTATATAGATATAGAGAAAACTAATTCCACTTGCATATCATGATATCGGTTATGGGTTAATAGGGTGGTGGAGAAAGGCGGGTGTGATGGACACAGCAATATCATCGTGGTTCAAGGTGTGTTTTTAACATTCTCTTTTATACAGATATTTCACATTTCTGTATACTGTCCTTCTATTGTAACTGTACTGTGGATACATCAGTACTTTGTATGAGTTCAACGTTCAACCTCACAACATCCGCAGCCATCGGCCATCACTGATCCATTCACCTGATCGCCCGATGCTGCTGCGGTCACGGATGCCGGATCGCTATGCGTTCTGTTTTCCTTCGACACGCCCCATCGTGGGCCAAGCAACTCCCATTAAACATGCAGGATAATAAGTCCAAGCTGTTCACAACAATGTGAGTTGATTCAATTAAAGTGGATCACATTAGCAGATCCCGCAGAGTTAAGGGGCTGATGGAGTGGGTTTGACAGGGAGGGCCTTGAGGGCAGCGTTGAAATATGAGAGCTGGATAAATAGATGGACGGACGGATGGATGGACGGGTGGGTGGGTGGATGGAGAGATGGATAGATAGAGAGAGAGAGAGAGAACTGGAGAGAGGGTGTGAGAGATGAATGTAAGAGAGAGGATAGACGGATGAATATGGGTAGAGACCGACAGTCCGACTGACCAACACACCGGCAGGCAGACAGACAGACAGACAGACAGACAGGAGGTGCCTAGAGCATTGGTAAGAAAGTGCACACAAAGAGTCTCCAGATCTTAATCATTAACCCCCCTCCATACACACACACACACACACACGCACACACATACCACACAGGTAATATCTGCAGTTGCCATGGAAGCAATTTCCATATACCCACGCTCGCGCACTTTGAAAATCATTCATTTTAGTGCAAAGCTCCAACGACGCACACCATGGCTCATGTCTATCCCTTGCGTTTCTCTCCCTTTTCTCTGCTTATCAACAATTTAACACCGCCATTCACAGATAAAAACAATGTGTGTGTGTGAGGGGGGGGGGGGGGGGGGGGGGGGGGGGGGAATACATGGGGGGAACATGCAGTTTGACCTGCTGCCTCAACAGTGGTGGAGCAGCAGCACCACCCACTGCTGTGTGCAATGAAGGCAAGGATGTGGGCTAATTGATTGAAATGAGATATGAACTTGATTGTAAAGACACACACACACACACATAACCCACACACACAAACACACACCACACACACACACACACACACACACACACATAACCCACACACGGCTACGCTGCATCTTCTTCTCCAAATCTCTGGCCCATCATACCATTGAGGCCTGTGGAATTACACAGAGCCTATTTTCTTCAGTCTCCTGGTGTAAACATTTAATAGAGCGCTAACAACGTGCATTAGACCCCCTCTCCCATCCCCACTTCATCCCTGCTACTAGGAGCCTCTGAGCCAGCTGCCTCTCAGTGGCGTTGCTCTGCCTCACACGCTCAATGTGAGGAGGTTACACCTCCAATAGTTTGAAGTGTGTGCGTGTGCGTGCGTGTGCAAGCGTGCGTGCGTGTGTGTGTGTGTGTGTGTGTGTGTGTGTGTGTGTGTGTGTGTGTGTGTGTGTGTGTGTGTGTGTGTGTGTGTGTGTGTGTGTGTGTATGCGTGTTGGTACGTGTGTGGGTACGTGTGTGTGACAGTGTGTTTGTGTGTGCACACCAATGCCTACGTGTTGCTTTGTGTGAGTTTTAAGGGCAGACTTTCCTTGAGGAGGACCATAGTGCAATACAGGATAGGTGATAGAGCTGGACTAAAAAAAACTAACCTGAGGTCACATCTGGATGCACCCAGAGATGGAGACACAGAGACAAAGTCTGTTACACACACACACACAGACACAGACACACACACATAAGCACAGACCAGCAAGCCCGAGCCATGTCCCTTGCACAACTGCCCTCGTTTTTAGTGACTCAGTAGTCAAGGCAACAGAGCAGAGGCTAAATCACCACATCAATTTTCCTAGGACATGTTGTGCATTGGCATGCCAATAAAAAAAAACCACCCCATGTGGCACTATTTTGGTTTGCCTGAACTTCTCCATGTCTTCATGTATGTGCTTTATTCAAGACACACCAGTCAGCTTACGTTCTCATCAATGAGAGACAAGTATCCTGTCGTAAGGTCAAGACATTCAGAGGTCACTCTCTACTGCAGCAGAAAATATGGAACATATTCAAATATGTTGATAAATGTATAATGAATCATTTAAAAAGGTGGTTGATATTTCAGTTTTTTATAATAATGCATGTATTTTATTTGCATGTAGAAGATTAGACTATAAAAAGTGGTTTTGAGGAAAGGCCTGAAGTAACTATAGAAAAGTGGCTTATTTTAACTCTGTTTGTTAACAATAACTTCTTGAGTAAGTGGTGAAATTCACTGGGGTTTAACTTCATGCATACCGAGACAGCCTTTGTCTGTATTCACTGTCCAAGCCTTCAGCATCAGCATATATTCACCTCCCACGCAGACCAACAGCAAGCATCACGGGTGAACTCTATGGTCTTGTATCTTAAGTATTATATAACATCATACATGACACAAAAGTATGCTGTTCCTAGAGTAAGTGTTCAGCTACTCATGCAGCAATCCTGTCAAGTGTCACTCGGTGACAAATGCTGAAATGATGAAAATGCTAGAATTCCACATCAAATTGTTCTTTTTTTGCCCACAGTTGGACATACAAACATACAAGCCTCATGGTTCCCTGAGAAAGCTTATAAAGCGTTTTTGCTTTATTTACGACCGAGCAGGCAGTCAGCATGGACCGATATGATCTTAGCTTTACATGTATTAAGTCTCTATTCATCTCGCAATTCATTCAAGAATGATTGACCCTTCTAAAACGAATATATAAAATGACAAACATCTATTCAAGGATCATCTTCATATATTCGTTTGGCAAATATCATTCAACACCGACTCACGATTACATTCCGTTTCTCCATGGCAAAAAGGTGAAGCTGGCGGTTGGCCAATTAGAGACAAGCACCCGATTCACCACCCCAGGTAGGACGCTAAGACTGATGGGACGTGGCTCGGGCCTCCCCTGTCCCAGAATCAATGGAACCTGCACACGTCTGCAGAACAGACAATGAACAGAGGAACAAAAACAGGGAGCCAGGTCCACCGAGAGATGAGGAAGAATGGGTGTTGGTTGGGGGGGGGGGTCTCCATATGTATCCGTTGGCACAGCATCCATACATAGTCATATTCTTCTTTTGGATTAATTTTGGAAGTGTTGAGTGTTTGATGTAGATGCTCACTGTCTCCTTCCCTCAATACAGCCCCTACTTTACGCTCTTTTTCCAATGTGTTTGTTGATATTGTTTTCTTACACAGACCACACACACGTAATTACCTCGTGCTCATCTCTATTTTATAGATCTGAAAGGAGAAGGGAAGAGGAGTGAATAGCAGGGGAGATGTGGGTGGGACAAAAAGAGACAAGGAGAGAAGAGAAAAGAGGCTGACGGAGGAACAAGGAAAAATGAGCCATGGGCTGAATGTGTAAAGGTGCAGAAACCCAGAACACAGTGAAGCAGAGCACGATGAAGTGAAGTGAGAAGCGGTAGCTAGAAGGGGAGATATAGATACGGGACGGGAGGGATGGATAGGAGTGAGGAGTGAGACAGGCTCACGGTTCAAGATGGTGTATTCCCTGCATCAAAAGGGATTGAGGACTAAATCCCAGAGGAGGAACAGTGAGCTGCCAGTACTTTTATACCCGATATGATGTACAGCCCACAGTGCGGACCCCAAGACATCAAAATGGACCCCAACAACTGCACACTCTACCTATATACAACCTATATACTACCTATATACGACCTTATATATGCAATCTTTTTTATTTTCTTTATCCCTCATGCAGAAGGATCAAAGACATCCTGGACTGGAGATATTAAGGTCAAGATGTTTGACTATAGCATTTCCTACATTTGTGTGTGTGTGTGTGTGCGTGTGTGTGTGTGTGTGTGTGTGTGCCTGAACGCATACGACAGAGGCGCTCACAGTGATTTAATGATCCTCTAAATCTCTTAGCTACCATTTCAATAGGTAGGGAAATTAGGATTGAGTCCACATCTGTCTATATAAAAAAGTGTTTAAATAGTTTTTTTCTTGTTATTTGAGCGAACATTGTTGATGTCAGGTGGTCTGTGTGTTGGTGTGTCGAGGGCTAATCCTGTGTCTGACCCTAAAACCTGTGCTGCAGTTTTCCCCCTGTGCCACATCTCCACCCCTCCAGCAGTCAGATCCGCTTCACTCCACATCCACAGTCATGTCACCCACATGAAGAGCCATGCAGGGTGCTGTCCGTGGTCCTGATCGCTGGAGCAGAAGAGCTGTCCCTGGTACCGTCCCCCTTCTCCGCTCATTTCCATAAATGCCTTACACATGCACATGTGTTTATTGGCACGATTCGCTTGCACCCTTGCAATGTGCTGAGTCTTAAGCCATGGTGAGCTCCTGTTTATCACTCAAAATGCAGGTAAACAACCATTTTATACCTCGCTGTATTGTAGTCTGCTGCTCTCTGGGTTTATTCATTCCAGGCCCAGTGGCTCAAATTGTTAGTATTTCTTACTGTGTATATTAAAGAGCCAGCGAACCAATAATGTAGTTTATTTTGGTTGTAAATGTGTTAGTCTCAGATTTTTTGTCACTGTTATTTCAACGAAAGCGGCATTTTGAAAAAAATAAACAGTGTAAAATACTATGTTTTTGCTAGTCTCCGCCAACCAGTTAATGAATGTTACTTCTATGCTCTGTGGATGTGTGGGGCTCCATCTGGCGAGTGGTTAACATTGATAGGTCCCAGAGGGGTAAGTTTCTGGGACCGGTGTGTGGTGTATTTCATATACAACATCGCTCATTAAACCCCTCATACTCAACAACGCATACTAGCTAAAAACTAAAAGTATAGTAAAGTTGGTGTGAGCTGTAACCATGGGGATAAGACCCCCCCCACACACACTTATTTTTGGACCACTTAGCCCAAAAAGCATTTTCTGTCTTTTAATTCCAGTCAAAACAGGGATTAGAGAGCCAAAACCACTTTTGTTTTAAACATGGTCGTTTGTCTTATATGATCGTCAACATAGTAATCTATCTCATTTTATCACTGTTAATGAAATAAGTCCCCAATTTAGAGAAAAAGGGGTAAAATCCTATGCTTTTGCCATTTTCCTGTAAAACCCTATGTGAATGATCAGCTTTGAACGATGGTGGCATTATTTAAGTGACTTCTGAGTGCGTTAGGCTTCCTGGACACCTATAGTATAACGCTACGGGGTATGGCGCATTCCATATACAACATTGCTTATTGTAACACTTATCACTGTTACACAAGGTCGGTACTAAAAAAAAGTATCATAAAGTTAGAGCGGGTCACAACCATGGGGATAACACGCCCCGCTCTTTCCTAAAACCCTCAACCCAAAACGCATGTTTTTAAATCTGATAGTGTTTGAAATCCATCTGAAACAGTGGGTTCATTGCCCTTTAAGCGATTAATGACACCGTTTATTGAGTCTAAATGTCCACCTGCCTCCTCGCTGCATTCAGTCAAGGATATTTTCATATTCATTGATTGATATTATTATATTCATTGATTGATTTAGATCACTGACGTATGCTGTCATGATTGGCTTTTCCTCCCAGACGGACTAGTCTCTTGCCTTTCCTTCTACGGGCTCGTGTCCATCCCGGCAGTGGTGGTGGTGGTGGTGGGGGGGGGGAGGGGGGGTGAACCCGAGCGGAGACAGAGAGTGTCCTCCGGTCCCTCGATTGAGACCCGTTGTCACTTTCCATTAAAACCCTGCTTATTCCGTTTTCGCAAGGATCAATGGAATGACGCGGGAGAGTGATTAGTTTCCCACACCCTCGCGCCTCTGAGGAAAAACAAGAGAGGGCTGAAGACAATCCTTACTCCTGCTTCATTAGCTGACTCCAACGCTCACGTCGTCTCCTCTCTCTTTCCCTTTCTACCGCTGCCACTTAAACGCAGTGAGCACCGCCGCCTGAGCAGGCCGTGAGTCTGTCAATACCTCAATTAATTATGTCCGTTTGAGGAATTATGTGTGAAAAATGACCATGAACTTTCTCTCGCTCGGCATGGCCCAAGTACTGCTATCAATCTAGAGATGCAAACTGTGCCGTTAATTCATGTTACAACGGACGTGTGTGTGTGTGTGTGTAGACACTGGCATGCATATGCAACATGTTTATCCCATAACATCCATGTACTTTCCACTGTATGTGTTTGTATCATCAATAAATGCAGACATGTGCATTGGCATAGAGCCGGTAAATTTGTAGTGTTATGTAGGAGAGATGTTTTTGTATGTTGCATAAACATGTTGCATACAGAAGCAACTGTGACTTAACATGCGTGTTCTAAGGAGTGTGTGTGTGTGTGTGTGTGCGAGTATGTGGGTGTGTGCGTGTGTGTGTATATGTGCATGTATGTGTGTGTGTGTGTGCGCGGGTATGTGTGTGTGTGCGCGGGTATGTGTGTGTGTTTGCATGTATGCATGTGTGTATGTGCGTGTCTGCGTGTTTGTGTATGTGTGCGTGTGTGTTTGTGTATGCGTGAATGCGTATTTGTCTGTGTGTGTGTGTGTGTGTGTGTGTGTGTGTGTGTGTGTGTGTGTGTTTGTGTATGTATGCGTGTGTGCAGATGTGTGCCTGCGAGACCTCTGCCCCCCCACCCTTCCTTGCATCTCTGTCTCACCGAGGCAACAAGAAAGCGTCAGACTTGACAACAGTCATTAGCTTGTAATAGCCTCCTCAATGCAGAGACACAGGGTAATTAAATAAAGTGACACCCTCCTCCCTCTTCTCCATCGCTCTCTCTCTCGCCCACCTGCCCTATGCTCGTCTCTAACCAAATGTCAAGCGTAAAAAAATATGTAATCGCTAGAGATGGATTTGCGGCGAGACAAAGATCTGACAAAGGCTGACATTTCGGCGGGAGGAGAGCAGGACCGTCCCTAGTCTTTGCAGGATCAAGCTGTGTGCTTTCTCTCTGCCACAATGTGCTCCCATCATTTTCATCCCACACATTCAAAAGCGATCTAGTAAAACAACAATGGGCAAGCCAAGCAAACACAGCGGAACAAATGTAGAAGCATATTTCATGTTGTGCGTGTAGGCCGGACGCGCAGGGCCGTTACAGACACAGGCCCACGTTTAGGAGGTTGTGTCTCAACATGTGGGATGTTTTTCAAGACTGGACTTTTAAGAAGAATTCATGAAAGCAATGACTGTACATTACAGATGCATGAGGGGGAAAGTCTGGGCTCCCATGCAGACATAGACAATGACAATTAATCTTTAAAAGGTGTAAAATATTCAGAGCAACACACATATACATTAATAGCTTTGGCGCCAAATAAGGTGGCAGAGGTGGGATTCGGTCTTTGCCCAGAATGGGTAGGAAATGAGAAACAGCATTTTGCTGTCTTTGACTCTGGGCAATGCTGGGGCATTTCATTAGAGCTTACCTCGGATCTAAGCCATAGAAAATATAATAATAAGGCAAAGAAATAAATAAATGAAAGGCCTTCTCACTTCGACTAATTGCTTAAGCGGTGGATCGATATCCGAGCTAACGAGAAAAACACTGGAGCTCCGACTCAGAAATTACCAAGAGATCTTTGGGAATTCAAATGTCTCTTGAGAATGGGATTTGTGGTCCTTAGTGGAAAATGAAATAAAGAAAACATAATAGATGCTATGCCTCTTATAGGTATGGCTCCAAAGCATCTGACCAATGCATCGAGCTCCAAAGAGAAGGTTCACTGTTTTAGAGGAGAATAGTGTCCTTAGGAAAGTACAGAATTGGTAATGTATGTACAGTTCAGCATGAGACTCCTTACAAACATTATTTGTTTGAAATACGTCAAAGAAAGAGAGCAGATATTAATTATAGTTTTCTTTCTTCACCTGACACCAAAATATCACTGATCATTGGAATGGATTAGAATTACTAATCTTCCATGTGACCTCCTTTTCACATCAGGGTTGTCCCAACACACAACAACCCAGTCACCCGCTGTTGCAGTGGGCTCTGAGCAAGGCTGGTAAGAGAAAACACCACTTCCTCACTTCACTCCCCAGCCATTGAACACTGCAGACAAGGTCACAGACATGACAGATATCTGTGTATTTTGTTTTTCTGCTCGTAAAAAACTACACATATTTCCCACACATAACAATGATTACCAGATCAAATACATCCCAACCCCAATGCCGGAAAAGCCTCAGTGCGGATGAGTGTGTTTGTGTGTGTGTGTGTGTGTGTGTGTGTGTGTGTGCGCCTGCACTCTGATCCTCATGATTAGAAAATAGCAGGGTGTTTTTAGTTTTTTTCTTTAACCCAGCAAGCACAAACACAACACTGTTAAGTGAAAACAGTTACACGTTGGGCTTGTGTGGACGGGGTGGTCCTGGTAAGAAAATGATGTACACTCCCGCTGCTAAGACCGTTGGGCCCCGTCAGGAGGGTTGTACAGACCACCGCATCAGCCTCTGTATGTGTGTGTGTGTGTGTGTGTGTGTGTGTTAGTGTGTGTGAGTCTGAGTAATTGCTGGCAGCACGGTGGAGCTGCTGATAAAGGCAGCAGGGCAGTGTGGGCCACAGTGGAGGAAAGGCAGTCTGCTCGTGGCAAACGCCATGAAGAGATAATTACAGGCACACAATAGAGGCGCCGCCCGTGCCATTTAGAAAATGAAAGGGGAAAAAAAGAAAAGAATGAAAGGGGAGGAAAAAAAAATGAGATATATGAAGATGGAAAAAGAGAGAGCCTGAGAGTGAGAGTGAGCGATTGAGACTGAGAGAGGGAGAGAGAGAGAGAGAGAGAGAGAGAGAGAGAGAGAGAGAGAGAGAGAGAGAGAGGGAGAGAGAAAAACTGAGAACTAATATCCCCATTAGCAGGCAAAGAACATACATAGATGAGATGTTGCGCAGTGTGTGTGACTGGGGCTGGCTGCTCCACGATTTGGAATACGGAAAATATAAATATAATATATTATAATAATATATATCTATATATATATATATAGATATATATACATATTCTAATATAAGGAATGTATGCGGCGAACGAGTCTGTCTGTGCAAGCAAGTGTGTGTTTGTTTGTGTGTGACTAAATAAGTGTGTGAGTGACCAAGTTTGCGTATTGTGGATGTGGAGTCTGTGTGTGCGCTTGTGTGTGTGCGTGCGTGTGCATGTGCGTGTGCGTGTGCATGTGTGTGTGTGTGTGTGTGTGTGTGTGCATGTGTGTGTGTGTGCGTGGTGTTAGGTACAGTCCAATTAAGCACGGCCAAAACAAATGGCCTGGGGTATGTGGAACATACATCACTGGAGCGAGGTGGTGGGGCTGGGAGACAGACTGCAGTGAAATTGGTGCCGAGGACGCTGGAGGCAAGAGGGGAGAAACATGTGAAACAGATTAGTAGCATCGTTGGACTGGCCAAGGGCTTGGGATTAAAAGGAAATAAAGAGAGAGAGAGTGAGTGTGTGTGTGTGTGAGCGTGAATGTGTGAGCGTGAGTGTGTGTGTGTGTGTGTGTGTGTGTGAGAGAGAGAAATGCCCAAAAGCATTTTGGCATTGATAGTGCTTGGCACACTCTCATAAACTGGCATCATGTTGGTATGGATTTGGCATGTCCTGTAATACAGGTCATCCTGGGATGGGCTTGTGTATTTCTGTGCTCGAGTTTATCGTTTTAATATCAAAGAAGCTTCCATTGAAAGAGAGAGAGCAAGAGAGAGAGAGAGAGAGCGAGCGCGAGGGCGAGAGAGAGAAGAAAAAGTATGTGCTTCCAATGATTGTTATTCTACTTTTTAACGATGCACCGGGAGATTCATGGCGCTGTAGTTGGTTGCTTTTTTTTTTTTTTGTTGGTATCCACGTGTATGACTGGTCCACAATGACATGTTTATCACTGAGGGCTAAAAACAACCACTTTACTCCAGGGACCTCTTTTGTAGAGGAGCTGGCAGAAACGCGGGCTCGTGTGGTGGCGCAGCGTGAGTGTGTTGGCAGGCTGGCCACTGGCTGTCACAGTGAGCCTCCTGCGTCATACTAAACTCATCAGTAGGAACAGCATTATCATGATTAGGCAAGCCATGAAATACTGAGGAAGGCAACAGCAAACCAGAGGAGGAGAGGATGAAAGGACAATGAAGAATGAAGGAAAGCTATGTCGGGGGGAGGGGGGGGGGAGGAGGCGATGAAAGCAGAGGAGGAGTAAGAAGAAGAGAAGAGGGGCAGCGTAGGTGAAAAGGAGCGCACACTCTCAACATTGTCATTTAATCAATAGACGGCAAACAGTGGTAAACCTCTCTCTTTCTTTCTTTCTCCCTCTCTCCCTCTCTTTTTCTCCCCCTCTCTCTTTCCCTCTCTCTCCCTCTCTCTCTCTGTTCTGACAATCAAGGACTGGCAGCTATGCGTTCCCTGTAAAAAGCCAGCCAATTAAGTAGAGAGCCCTGTGTTGCTCTCATCCAATCAAGATGGATGGAGTATAAATGTCGGCCCTACCTCCTTTCCCACCGACACACACAGTCGCACACAAACCCACACACGTGGGCATGAACATGCACACACGCATTCACAGGCAGGCAGGCAGGCGCACGCGCACACACACGCACACACACACACACACACACACACACACACACACACACACACACACACACACACACACACACACACACACACACACACACAGGTATTAATGTATACATTGTTGGGTTAACCCATCCCTAATTCTAAACCTAACCTACTAACCCTATATGTAACCCTCAACACTATCCTAATGATGTAAAATGCTTATAATGGCATTGAATAATGTTATTCAATGGTAACTAGACCATTAGTTAACCATTAATTAACTGTTACTTGCTAGTTAAGGCTTATTACTGCATTTACTCATGTTAATCAACAGCTCATCAGTGTTACAGTATTGTAGGTGTTACTAAAAATGTTTTACTCCCAACCATTGCCAGTTTATGGTTAACAAGCTATGCCTAATCCTGCTGAGCGCTAGCTGGCGGTCACCGAGCACTCACTGCTTTCATGATGCAATCGTTGGATTTTTCCGCGTATATATAAATCGCTGAAACATCCAATTGTCTGCCGCCTCCAGTTTCTCCAGCGCTCCACTGTCTCCCCTCTCTCCCTCCCCTATCTCCCTCCCATTGTGGCTGTGCAGCAGTGAGCTATAGTTACAGCAGCCGGAGCCTTTCTAATGGTGATGACCCCGGGACAAGCAAGAGGGGAAACAACCCAGTGTGCCAAGGAAACTGTCCCGCCAAAAGCCATAAGAACGTGGGCAGGGGGGGAGGGGGGGGGGAGGGGTAGGCAGGGAGGGGCAACAACGTCTGAAGCTGCATTACCCACGGTCCTAATGGGCCATGCTTGGCTCCACTTTATAGCTGCTGCCGCTGCTGCTGCTGTTAGACTGACGGAAATACAATTTGCTTTCCCCAACCCAAGCACCCAGATAGGGATAAAAATAGAGGCAGAGAACGGAAGAGATAAAAATAAAAAACAAGTCAAATTTAAGGGAGGGAGGGTTGGGTATGAATTGGAAAATTCAGAGTGGGAAATGAAAATGGATTGGTGGAGGGCCAAAGAGGGTGAGATACAGACAATCGGGGAAAGACAGAGAGGTGGAGAAAGATAGACAGAGAGGTGGAGAGAGAGAGATGCATACAAACACAGGAAAAGAGAGATAGAAGAGGCAACCTGAGACAGAACTGACTGTGTTGCTAGAGTTCCTGATCTCTCTCTCTCTCTCTCTCTCTCTCTCTCTCTCTCTCTCTCTCTCTCTCTCTCTCTCTCTCTCTCTCTCTCTCTCTCTCTCTCTCTCTCTCTCTCTCTCTCTCTCTCTCTCTCTCTCTCTCTCTCTCTCTCTCTCTCTCTCTCTCTCTCTCTCTCTCTCTCTCACACACACACACACACACAACTTGGCTTCCACACCTCCTCCTCCTCCTCCTCCTCCTCTCTATCTCTCCCCGTGGGTTTATGACAAGCCCTGAGGTAATTAATAACTGTCAAATAATTCTACATTGGAAGCCGCACCTCCATCTCCCACCCCCCCTGGCCCCTTCCCCACCCATTCAATCATCCACACACACTCTCTTTCTCACACACACACACACACACACACACACACACACACCTCCTGTCATGGGAATGACAGTGTCGCCAGTCCAGGAGCCGCCAAGCAAGCTAATTGACTCTTGAATAAGAGATCATGGAAAGCGATCTTGCTAATTACCTGCACTCTGAAGTTATGCTGAGGAACACACACACACACACACACATCCACTTATACACACACACACACACACACACACACACTTGCTCACTCGCTCACACACACACACACACACACGCACGCACGCACGCGCGCGCGCTTGCTCGCTCATACACACACACACACACACACACACACATATATATACTCGCTCGCTCATGCACACACACACACACACTCACTCACTCACAGATTTGGGAAGTCTGTAAGTATAGTTCACAGTCATTAATAAAAAAACATGAGGTTAGATGTAGCCATGTAGACAAGCGTGCGTGTCCACACACGTTAATTGATTTATATTACCATAAGAAACGGCGGCAGCATATTGGAGCTGTACCAATGAAGGCCGACCATTCAAGCTTTTTCTCATACACGCCAATGGAAAAGGAGAAAACAGGACAATCCCCAAGCCTTGGGCCATACTAGTTTTCGTAGCAACAGAGAAGAGCTTGAAGACATACCTTCAGAGTAACCCACAACTGATCGTTCAAACAAAGAGACTTGATTGTGTGCTTGTATAACAAGCACACAATGTATTCTGGTGTTTATTCTGGTGTGACTGTGGGCCTGATGTGTGTGTGTGTGTGTGTGTGTGTGTGTGTGTGTGTGTGTGTGTGTGTGTGTGTGTGTGTGTGTGCAGTCAAGCTTTTATTAAAATGAGATTAAAATCGGAAGGATTGGACTGTGGCAAACGTCGTATTTCAATTAAATGTCATCTGGTCGGTAAGCATTTTGCTGGGGCAGGCGATGTTCAACACACACATTTACGCACACTGGCACACACACACACACACACACACACACACACACACAGTTTGTGTGATGCTCTTCTACATCAGTAGATTCAATTATGTCTCTTTCATCAGCCAATTACATCGTCTGAATTCACAGCTGTTGCCGCGGTTGCAAGTGCCCACGGGAGCCGACTAGAACCATGGGCAGATATGTGATTGCAGGGTTTCCCGGAAGTGGCTATAGACCAGGCACAGCACTCCTTCTCAACGTCCCACTGTTTCTACAATCAAACTCAGTTTCTCAGAGACACTAGGAAGTAAGTCAAGTATTTTCAGATGTGAGTCCCCAATGTGCATGTGTCAATTATGTCAGTGTTTTCCATCTCCAACCGACTAAATGTATGGTTTTCAACTGTAGCCCGCATCCATGGACACAGAGAGGGCCAGTATTGTCCCAATCACACATTGGACAATCCCACTGAAGTTCAAATTTGAATATGCGCGTAGCATTGAAGAGTAGCCCCGAGTGCAGTGTATGTTACATGTTTCCGTTAACATGTAAAGGAGGAGACTATGAGGCGAATGATGACATCTCTAGCTAACACCATCTAACTAATTAGTACGGTTTGCTTCAACCTGGAGGTTCCAATAAAAGTTTATATTTACAAATATTGCAGAAGTAGTTTCATACTCTATTTATTTGATAATGCTTTGTTGTTATTCTTCTATCAGGGCATACTGTGAACAACTGTTCTCAGCCTGATTTAATGCTTATCCCAATTGATATTTCTAATAGGGTTGTAGAACAAAAAAAGAGGCTATAAAAGTGTTTGCACTTCCAGTTTGCACTTCCTTTCAACATTCTCTCACACGCACACACACACACACACACACACACACACACACACACACACACACACACACACACACACACACACACACACACACACACACACACACACACACACACACACACGCACGCACGCACACTAATTAATGCATATCCTTAATGTTCTGTATTTTAAACGGTAGACATTGAAAATGTGTACTGTATCGTGCACAGAAACACACCTGTGAAGCTAGTTTGGCGTTTGAATATGTATCTGTGTGTGTGTGTGTGTGTGTGTGTGTGTGTGTGTGTGTGTGTGATGTTAGAATGAATTGGTGTAAAGGTTTGCTTTGGTTAATGTAAGGTTAGGTAGGTAATAAAGAAAGTTTTTTTAAAACTAAAGGGGCCAATATTGTGGGAAAATCAAAACACATGGAACAGCTAAGACAGGATCAACATCCTTGGGCAACAAGCCTCCCCCTTACCTGTTCTTCCAAGGACATGGATCTGAATGAACTGTAAGTCAAATAAATAGTGACCTCATGGCTTGGCCCCATTTAATGCCTCCTGTTGTACATGCTTGAGTCCTTCTGCATTCCACGTTGACTTTTTTCTTTGAAACATATACGTACATAACATATGTACAGTATATTTTAAATAAATACCAAATAAACAAGAAGGCATCTGCTGAACGGCAACACAACTTCCTGAGCTACATCACACATATCTGTTATGCCTGCACAAGAGACTTGTTGGAATGCATGTGTGTGTGTATGTGTGTGTGTCTGTGTGTGTATGCATGTGCGTGTGTAAGTGTGTGTATGGGTGTGTGTGTGTGTGTGTGTGTATGTGTATGTTTGTCTGTGTGTGTGTGTGTGTGTGTGTGTGTGTGTGTGTGTGTGTGTGTGTGTGTGCACGCATACGTGTTTGTGTGCATGTGTATATATGTGTATGTGTGAGTGTGTGTGTGTGTGTGTGTGTGTGTGTGTGTGTGTGTGTGTGTGTGTGTGTGTGTGTGTGACAGATGGATGGGGCCACAGGGGGGTTCCCTTGCTTTAGCCTCACTTCCATCCTCATGGACGGAGTACAGAGCAGTGTGTCTCCCCTCCTGATGCCAGCTTGCTGACTAGAAGACCCAGCATGCCTTGCTGGAACAAATGGATTACAGTTAGAGTACAATGTTATGGGCTTTGACTCTGGCTGGGCTCCTCGCACGCACAAGCAGCAGGCGATAGGAGTCAATTGGAGCAGGTCTAAGGTACTGTGAGGTCTTTGGTAAGGAGAAGGCTCTTAAAGCATTCTGAGGAGATGAAATGGGCCATTACTGCCTCTTAGGATGTTCACCATGTAGGCCATAATTAATAGTCTGCATCGAGGACTCTACCGGCAATATCTGTGCATCAAGTACATTATCTACGGAATGCTAGGGAATTCACAAATGGTTGCGTTGTGGGCACTCAATGTTGAGGATGTTTAGGTTATAAGCTGACACGGTAATGCTGGAAACAATAAACGTTTTCATTTATTTTACTTTACTATTGTTCCAAGCTATATAAATCCTATATCCTTAATCCTATATTTGACCCAAAACGCTTTTACAATTTTACAATTGACACATTTATAAACAATTTCTTTTTTACAAACTAATCTGATTAACTGATTGACTTTTATAAATCCTTGCTTATCCTTCTGAAATACTCCTGTTCTATACTTCCACATAACAGTAACATAACAGTCCCATTTCAAACTAATGGAGAGAGACCATTGTCTGACCATTTTATTATAGCCTCGCTACAATTGCATTCTTTCACAAGTTGACATGTTGTATTAACAGTGCATAAATGAAATTGAGCATTAGCTCGCAGGTCATCCAAAAGTCTGGCGGAGTGTTTGAGCGAGCGACAGCGCGGCAACAACAGCGGCGGTCTACTTAACAAGGACTCAAACGAGGAGCTGTGATTGGGTAACGCGACCACATCGGTTCAGCCCAAGATGGGAAAAAAAACAAACAAACACAACCCCTGGCGCCACTCACAGTAACAGGGCTACGACGACGGTGCTATTGAGGTATGATGTTATCATCAATCAGGACAGCACAATGGAGACAAATGACACCATGTAAATGATTGCTATTGCATGTGTCAGCGTTGGGGGCTCTCTAGCCAAACTAAAAGAGGGAGGATGGAGAGTGGAGGACGCATCCTTCCTCCCCTCCTCTCCTCAAGCCATCCTTCCTTCCCCGGTCATCCGTCTCCCTGGCGGGCTGTCCTTCTGAAGGTCTGCTCTCTCCTTCCTCAGTGTCCCCCTTTTGCCTTTGTTCTTGCTCGCCTTTGATTATTATTATATATAGAGAGACGCGCACAAACAGCATTGATGGGCACGCACACACACACACACACACACACACACACACACACACACACACACACACACACACACACACACACACACACACACACACACACACACACACACACACACACGTTAATAAATTCCTGTCATCTTTCAGGGTGTGTAATTATTATTATCATACTTTTTAATCATAGCATAAATAGATTGTCCCCTCTCAACTCGAAATGGTACGTCAATGTTATTTGTCATTTCCCATGACAAACGCGCACCTGTAGGAAATTATCCATATTTATATCTATATCTATATATAGATATAAAAGGGGAATATATATATTTAATTCAAATTTAGACTTTAAGTGTCTGTCTATTTGCTGATGTCACGGCTGCCTTGCGTTCAATCAGATCTTGACAGCAGCCCAACCGTAAAAGGCACTTAATGGTCTCCAAGAAATAGAGAGTAAAGGGAAGAATTTAAGAAATAAAAATGTCATCCTAGCTCGACACCGCTGTCCCTCTTTAAAAAGGGTGTTACTTATTCATCCTGCCTGACAAGCCCCTCTGATGTGGCGGACATGGCTCCAGCCAGGTGATCGCTTTGATATGCAGAAATGTTTGGACCAAAAAAAGCAGGTTTGAGTTATACTGCAGGTGACAGAGCCTGCCTTCTTTTGATGTCTCTTTCTCTCTCTCTCTCTCTCGCGCGCGCACACGCTCTTCTCTAGGTTCCCTAAGGCTTCTCTATGTATCCACCCATACCGTTCCCTTAAAATATCCGTCTTTCAACCGACGAATACGCCAGTGGAATTTCTAAGAGAGCGGTCATCGACGACTGGATGTGAAATCGCTACTTCCATCTTGAATCTGGAGCCGTGATACTGTACGCAGGGCAGTACAGTCAGGGCAGCCATCTTGGCCTCAAGTGGTTCACTGCAGTTCCCATTGTTATCTTGTGTTCCTTTTTCTGTCCTACTGTACCGTCAGTTGCAGAGAAGGTTACTATCTTATTTAGGGTTGGGGAGGTTATAGGTTGTATTGAATTTGAATACATTATTATTATGATAGAAAAGGCCAGTATGAGAAGAGAGGTGCATGTTGTGTCCGCAGGCATAGATCAACTAATGTTAATGCAATCTTTTTTCTACACACACACACACACACACGAGTATGTGCACACTCAACTTGCATCACATCCTCTGCATAGTTCATAGGTAGGCCTCTACCAAGTACCGCGCATGAATACACAAACGTGTGGATTTGAAGCTTCTTACATGGTATCCTGTGATCTGAATAATTCTCTTTGATAGAACATAGAGGCAACGTACCTAATGTTGTCCTGGTAGGGCGCATGGCTGCGGGTAATAGTAGTAGTAGTAGTAGCGCTATGTTCTCACTCTCTCCTCTCTTTCGCATAGGGATAGCATTATTCAGCCAGAATCAAGATGCTGAAATAAGGAGTATATGTTCCCTTGTTTCCCCCCACATCTCATGTGATTGCAGCTAAACATGTCTCTATCTCTCACTGAAAAATCTCTCTTACTGCCGCTGTTAAACCTTTAGCCAAATGAACGTCCTTAAACATGTTAACTATATTACATAACATCATATATCAACCCCCCCCCCCCCCCCCCCTGAATTCCTCAGAGGACCCCTTGCCCACTGCAGCCTTCATGAAAGTACATTTTAAAGGATTTGGTTTGTTAAGACCACAGGTCAATTGTTAACATTGTCTATGTTGACATTTGAATCAGCCATGATTGTGTTGAACTCTCGCAGTGACAAAATTGGCGAGAGTTAGCGAGTCGTTGACATCCATTGTATTCCAAACAAGTGATTATCAGCTCCCAAAGCTATATCGCATATGAATAGCACTGGCTAGATAGTTTCTCCACAAACAAACAAATCCCCCAGTTTAATTCTGTGATTAAATGCCAATGCCCATGCTCACTGAGTTAAAGATCGAGGCTTGCAGATACAATTCTGAGCCAAGATGGCGGCTGCGTATAAGGCAGTGTGATAATTCTGAATTCTGAGTGCAGAGCAACATTTCAATATTACATATATACTTCAATATATATTGCCTTGCTTCACTCTCCCTGGAAATCAATTTCAGTTGCGTGCATATGCCTCAATCTATCACTCTCTGCCAGTCTGATATATTCAGAGTACTGTAGCTACAAGTGCGACAGAATGGGTTCTCCAAATGCTTGTATTTGTAAGACTTGTCAGTGTCTGATTCAGACATTAGGAAATTAGGAAATTTCTGAATTGGTAGCCCCACATACAGCCATTATCTTCGCTGAGAATCAGTGGGAGAGTCAGTGGGCATGTGTCTTTCTTAGTTTGTAGAGAAAACAACCAAGCCAGGGCAGTTAGTAGGTGCCTACTTGTGTTGGACGAAACAAAGATACAGCTTTGGCAGCTGCTGAACACTGCTTTGGATACAATGGATGTCAATGGAATCGCCAAACGCCTGATTTGTCAACAATTGTCAACAATGAATCTAGTTAATTAATGAAACAATTAATTGTGTGTAAGGAAAACAAGAGAGAGAAGAAAGAAAGAACGAAAGAGAACAAGAGAGCAAGAGAAGAGAGAGAGAGCAAGAAAGAGAGAGAGAGAGAGAGGGAGAGAGAGAGAGAGAGAGGCGGGAAGGGAGGAGGAGACAGACATGGTAGAGGAAGAAGCATGAATTCAAACACACGGTAAACATGACAGACTCATGAAAGAAACAAAGAAAAGAGAGAGACAACGTATTGGATTCGTGCTCTGCGTCTCTGCAGGCAACATAAAAGCGGGAATGAAATCACTTGATGCACTGGGGAAAAAAAAAATGTTAACCGCCTCCTCGTCTATTCTCTATCCATCCAGAAGATTCCATCTTTCAGTCTACCGTTATAGAAATCTCTCAAAATGAATAACAGAAATAGATTTCTTGGAGTTTATTTCTCATCACAGTTCAAACTGCAGCCCACCCATTACACACCTATTCTCAACGTCCCGTCCCCAGGACATTTATCCCTGATAATAATACATATGCTACTTTTACTCCAAAATATTATTCAATCAATACGTTCAGAGTATAATTTCCTTATTGACCAAATAGCAGCATTGCACTAGTAGTAGAAATATTAAGTAAATAATATTTAGGGAATTCAAAAACTCAATCCTTAATTATTATTATTATGACTAAGGAAGCTTAATTATAGTGAGTTACGGAGAAAGGGTGGGATTCAAGTGTGAACTTCTTCCCACTCCTTTTCGAACATGTTATTCTAATCCGGAAGTGTTTGTCATTTATGTATCTAATTATGCCTTCTATTTTTTGTAACATCATGATTTTCAGCATGACAATTTCTGTTTTTTTTTTTTTACATGTTTTCTTTTACATGTTCGAAATAAAATTACAATCAATCAATCAATCCAACTTGATCCTGTTTCTGCATCCCTTTTTTTTTTCTCCGTTCAGAAGTTAAAAGGACTTCAGGTGACCAAACCAGGTTAGAGTATTTCCTAGAGAGGTGGGAAAAATACTAATCATCTTTCTGCTGTGAACTTCCACTCGTTTTAGTTTTTAAAAAAAAATGAACAAAAGAAAAAAAGAAAAATAAGTGACAACAAAGATAAGGGAAATAACAACTGAAGAAGAGCAAGAAATTGAGCGAGGGGCAGGGAACTTAACTCAAAAT
>NC_140279.1:5145976-5178476 GCF_964030765.1 Micromesistius poutassou
GGGCAGATTAATTAGAAATTAAGCAGCGCTAAAGCAGCCACATTAAACTTGCACCTGGAGGCTGCAGGGGCCTTTGATGGCAGCTTTATGTTTTTTTTGTTCACAAACAAGGCTTCTGGGCACACACAGAAACTAATTATAAAGCCCAAGGTTGCCTCGAGGGCCACTATTGTCACTTTGTGGCATATTTACTGCAGTCTAGATCTACGTGTTACAGTACACAAGGTGTCTCTAAGCAAAGTCTCCCATGTCTTTCCAAGCAATTTGGCTTAGAAAGACATTTAAAGTGGATTAACACCATGCCCTCAGAGCCTTGCCTTGCAGTGAGGAGAGGGCCAGGCGGTTACAGTGAACGAGAGGCGAAATGGGAAAATGAAACAAACGCAGATGCATAATCCAGAGACAATAGAATATTAATGCTGAACAGATTTAGATAGGAAAGTGAAAACGGTGGTCGTAAGCGCATCAAAAGACAAAAAGGAAGGGATATGCAAAAGGAATCGCAAGTACATTGCACGGCGGCTCAATCGAATGTAAATTTATAATTTACATACATTTAGTCAACACAACAAATGGATCTAAAGGAGATTCTATGGAAGTCTTTAAAGCAGCGTTGCAGTCTTCAGACAGCTGCTTTGTATTCACATTTTGTATTAATAGGTGCATGACCTATTTTACCGCACGCATTACATTTTATAAAGTACATTCCTTCCATTCTAATAAGTGTCAAATGATCTAATTTGGCCGACACACATGAATAACTGCAATAATGATCAACCATGATAAATAAAAGATAAATACAAAGTGACTCATAGTAAATAACAAAGATAACCAAAAAGATGCACAATGTCAAATTCCAAATAAAACAGTGAGCTGTTTTGAAGGTTACATTAAAGAGCCACAAAGGTACCACCGAACTGACAACAAAATGCAGCAAACAGAGGATTTAAGCAGTAGTATCTGCAATTTTACTAACAAGATACCGCACAAGATGAATAATTTGACAAGTCTTCTTTCAAAAGTAATCTAGTAAAACAGGGACGGGAAATGGTAAACAATGCGTTATTCTCCCTACGATGTCACGGTAGGACAAGGCACAGACGCTGGTGCTTCTGAGAAACAAGTGTTCTCCAGACAGTGGCCTTCAGACAACCGGAGAAAACAAACAAACCCAAAACAATGCGCCGCTCTATCTGCTACGCGTCGCTGCGTTGGAAAAGGTTCTTCCACATTGTGAGTGTACCTAGCATCCACTTTTTATTTTATCCAACTGGATGGTTACCACACCCCGCCATATATCTCCTCTTGTTCCCTCTGCTCTTATCCTAATGGTACACGGTGCACTCTCTCTCTCGCTACCCCCCGCCTATCTCTCTCACCCGCTCTCTCTCCTTCTCGCTCACTCCTTCTGATTGCTCGGCCAAGGTGACACCGCTGTTTGTCCCGATTCTATGCAATTAGCCTCATACTCACCATCTGGCATGGTGCTGCCGCACACTTCCTGTTCTATAAAAACCCATCCGACTTCCAACTACACACACACACACACACACACATACGCTGCAAACACAATAATATGAAGATGCAAGCTATTGACTAGTGTTTCCTTGGAATATTTCTACAAACAGGAATCAGAATCCCATTAAATGTCATCGTTCATTAATTGTTAATTGGGTGTGTGGGTGTGGGTGTGGGTGTGTGTGTGGGCCAAAATGAACCCCCCACCCCTTCCTTGTTAAATCGACCCAATTTAATATCACAACCTAATTAAAAGGGACTTGGCCCCCGCCACCCCCCCACCCAGATATCCTACTCCCCACCACCAGACTCCAGACCTGCAGAGGTCCTGAGTGTTAGATGAAGTGTGTTATGTGTGGGCTGGTCACCCGAGGGGAGGAGACATGTTCAGTGGAATAATGCCTATTGGAGTGAATGCAACTGTACACAGTGTAAAAACTAGAGCGATGGCTTGGAGAGAGGGAGGCTAACAGGTAGGCTCTGTCAATCCTCATTCAATTGACTCATTCAATTCATTGTCACTTCAAATCTCCCAGATCTTTTCGTACTGCTACAAAGATATATATATATAATACAATATACGTATATAATACATATCAGCCATCAAATGCCATCAAATGATCAATTCTCCGCCATCAAATAATTGGTCCAGTTTCCTTCTTTTTGCAGCTAGGATATTTCCATGGGCTACGTGTCACCACCGACAGCTTGCGGAATAATTATCTCCAGCCGTGATTATCGTCAGAGATGAAGCACACATATGTAAACATAGCAACATTTTTGTCCTTTACTCTCCATCATTATACACTCTCTCTCTCCCACTCTCTATCCCTTCCACCCTCCCTCCCTCCCTCTCTCCCTCTCTCTAACTCCCAAAACACGGAGGTGTTGACATGAACAGTCTGGAGCCTGCCCCTCCATCATCAACATCATAACCCTCAAGGAAAATGGTGTGCCCACGTTCAGTAGCTTGTTAGATGTTTCAGAGCGGGAGAAGGATAACTCACTTCATAAATAATGGCCGCCAAGCGAAATGGAAACGACGGCGAAAGCTGTTACATTTTCCTTTTTCCTCATTGCACCTCGTGTCTCTCTTTGGTAGCCATGTTGACGGATTCTCTTACCTGAAATATTCATGAGGTGACAAAATATGCGAGCTTGGCTGGCCCGGACTTGGGCTCTGCCACCACCAGGCCCACGAAATGAACCGCCAAAAATAGCCACGCAACGCTACGAGCTGCTAGGGGCAAGATTGTTTCTGGGATTGAAACAAACTGTGGTGTAATCATAACATGTTGTATTTGATATATTATTGAGAAGATGTATTATTATGATTAAAATATTGAATTATTACATACGGTACACTGAATCATTACATACACATACAAAACAGAAATTGTTTTCATGCATAATTAAAACATACATATGGTGTATACTATTTATTTGCGATAAACAGGCATGACCTAAACGGCTTCTGCATCTCTATACATTTATTATATAATGTGTTTGGGAAACTAAAGTTTCAGACTGTAGTCCAACATTTCTGTTAATTTTGTCGGAGGCCGAGGAAAATACAACTCTTTGGCCTCAAACACATGTGCACACACACAAACACACATACACACACACACACACACACACACAAAGTTAGCAGCTAGTTAACGCAGGAAATGATCCATAGATTCCTCTGCTCATGTCTCTCCTGAGAGACTATCCCTATGAGTGTATGTATTTGTGTGTGTGCATGCGTGTGTGTGTGTGTATGTGTGTGTGTGTGTGTGTGTGTGTGTGCGTGCGTGCGTGCGTGCGTGCGTGTAAGAAAGACAGAGAGACCGATGGAAAAGCGAAGGAGATCCCAAAGGGTTCTCCTTCAACTCGTATGAAACTGGAACAAGGCCTTGGGAAGAGAGGGAAGCTGAGAGGAAGAGAGAGTGGCGGAGAGAGGGAGATAGATGGGTAAAGGGAGGGAAAGAGAGGCAGCGGGTAGTTTAATTCCTCGTCTAAATCACCCACAGAAGGAACTGAATTGCTTGCAGACGCACCCATGTTGCAATCGCTTACCAAACCGCCCAATGGCAGCACCCCTACGACGTCACCGCAGGGGTGCTAAATGATGCTGCTATCCACATTTTTCCATTTGGCTTTGCTTGTTCGATAGGGAAATTAAATAGATATATAATAGCCACGATCCCCCCAACGTGAACATCTGTCCTGTGGTCCCACGTGACAAGACAAACCCTGGGCCTACTCAACCACAACGGCAGCTTGTTCTTTTATTCAGCAGCATGTAAAAGGGCCTGTTTTTCTAGTTATCACACTTGTGGCTATTGGGAGATACATTTCTAGGTTAGTGCTGTATTCCAACTTGTCTTCCAACATCATATTTGCTTTTTGCTGCGTGATCAAGTGTTGTATTTCCATTAGCACTGAACTAAATGAAGGAATACTCACATATCGAGTCCGACTGTGGGTCGGGAAAGATTTCTTTGGTTGAGCAGTTTGTTTGTTGACGTCAAACCATTTTGTGTTTAGAAAGGGATGCATTTTATTATGTACGACGTTAGCGAGGCCCATCATGCCCCCATGAAGCCTGTGTATAGTTATATCGCTAACTTGACAGCTTGGAGCCTCATTATGCCATAAACATTTAGCTAGAGTCTCTCTGCTACAATACAGGTGTGGTTGTTAGACTCTGGGGTACACATCAATCTCAATAGATGACATCTATTCCAGACAGGTTTGATTTGTGTCTCAGTGGCAGGGGCTTAATGAACAATTGTTGGCCAATTGCTGTGGCTTATTTCAAGAAGTCCTGAGAAGGCGTCCCATGTCGTGAACTGGGCTGTGGCTGGACTAAGGGTGGTGCTGGCAGAGGAGGTGATGGTGGTATCTGTGGAACCGCCGATATGTGTTGTGTTTGAAATATTGAAATGTGTGTGTTTTTAAAACAAAGTTGACCACAATAACTCAGTTCGCCTAAGACACTTTGAAAAGTGTGTGAGGATGAATTCTCCTTTTAATTCAGATTATAAAAAATAAAAAAATGTTCCTTACGCAAAACACTTCACATAATAGCGGGTGTGGAGGGAGGGACACTTTCACCGACACAGACAAACCACTCCTTACCCAGCATGTTCGGATTTAATGACCACACTCAGAGAGAAGGCGCATTAAAAAATAATGGAGATGAAAGAGACACCCCTTTGAAGTGCCAAAAACTTCCACTTGTGATTTTTAAATAAGCTCAGAAAGAGAGGAGAGACAAAAGATAAAGATCTCAGACGACGTCTACGCCCCTTCACCTTGTACGTCCGGAGAGATGGCGTGCATCTGGAGGTCTCTCTCTCTCCCTCTCTCCCTCACTCCCTCACTCCTGTCATGACATCATCCTCCCTCCCTCTTCCCCCCCCCCCCACTCAATAAATCTCCTGCTCTCTGCTTGTTTTCTTCTCTTACTGATCTGCCATAGTACCCTTTCACTGCTCCGGTCTCTTCATCAGTTACTGATAAATAATGAAGAAAAAGAAAATAGTGGGCTATAGGGCGTCGCTGCCAAGAGAAAATGAAAGTCTAAAAAGAGAGGGGGGAAGACAAAAAGCAGGTGAGGGAAAACACGTTTTTTTCTCTAACAATCTAATAAGGAGGTGGGATGGACATGGACTAATAACGCCGGCTTCTGCCCACACTGAGGAATCCTCACCCACCGCCTATTAGGGAGGTAGCTGCTATCCCATGAACACACACACACACACACACACACACCCACCCACACCCACACACACACACACACACACACACACACACACACACACACACCTGGGGAAGCATAGAGATAAAGGCAGAGGGTGCGAGAGAGAGTGAGAGCTAGGGAGAGAGGTAGATAAAGAGTTTGAAAGATGAGGAAGAGAGGAGAGTGCAAGGCAGAGAGCAAGACATGGGAGGGAGGTAACAACGATTGGGGAGACAAGGGTCATTATCTTGATGTAACACCGCTTGATAAGGTGCCTCCCCCCCCCCCCCCCCCCAGCCAATAGAACTCAAATCGCCTCACTTTTAATAGAGAGCATGTGCTCAAGGTCCAGCCTAAACTCATCTTGTTTAACACACAACCTCCTGGGATGGCAATGGGGTGTGTGTGCTTGTGTGTCTGTGCATGGATGTGTGTGTGTGTGTGTGTGAGCACATATGCTTCTTCCATCGTCTCAAAGTATCTGCCCCGTCTCTCTGTACATCCAAGCCAGGACACACTCCTGACCTGTTCTATCTGGCACATGGCCATGGCGCTGGCCGCCCTTCTTGCACCCCCCCCCACCCCATCCCCTCCCCTCCAACCCTCCAGCCCTCCCCCCCTCCCCCCATCCCCCCCGGCAAACAACGGAGGCTCTCTCACCAGACCAGTGGCCCATGGAGGAGGAAGGGGCGACGGGTGGCATGGCAATCTCAGACTCCCCCCGCACGAGACACTGGACTCTTTTCACGACAGGAGTGGCGGCGGGGGGCACACACAGGTGTCGCCGCGTGGACACAAAATGAATTCAAAGTCTGTTCCCGTTCACATGGCCGTGATCCCGGGCAGCTTGGACGCATCCCGGAGAGCTGGACCCTTCCAGGTCGCATTGGGTTGGGTGTAGGAGGACTGCTACAGTCGGGAAACGCGTGGCACGCGCTCTCGTCGGGGGTATCTCGTCGGGGGCTATCTCGGTTTGACCGACCGTCGGACCAGTGTCACGTGTCTGACCGTGGCTGTGCGTCGCTTACGGCGTGCAGAGCGGTTTGCAAAACAATGCCGCGGTCCCACGTCCTCTCTAATTGAACTGTTTCTCGTCAAAAAGGCGCGGCCATGTGTTCAACACGCTGTGTTGTATTTTGCCAGCGTTAAGAGCGGCACGTTCGCTGGTCACCAATTACCATGGCGACCATAAGTGCCGCCGCCGTGTCCCCAATTTTGTCTCAATTCGGGGGGCTGTCTCTATTCATGCGCCCTGTTCACAAATACACAACTAATGAGGGGACGATCCTGGGAGGATTACAGAAAGCCTCCTAGCAATTTGTTCCAGAACGGCCGCGCGGTCGCCCATCCGCCTACAGCTCCCATGTCTCTCCGATGCTGGTGCACCGGACAGACCCTCAACAAGACCAGCCTCTAATTATGGTTATGAGCTACACCTGTGTTTACCGCGCTACGGCCAAGTGTTCTAGGTACATTGGACCAATTAAAGTCAAGCAGCAGAACATGGGTGGGCGGTTTTTCTCCATGACAACAGCGCTGTCGTGACCGACACTTGCTTTGACACGCACAAAAAGCCACCGCTATGTTGTGGGGACTCAGCCGCCTTTCCATTTTGCAGTTGGGTTTGTGGATGGGGGGGGGGGATTGGGGGAGGGGGAGTGGGGGAGGTTGAGGGTAAGAGGGTAGAAATTGCGTACATAATATACATACCTCCTTGTCTACATATTTTCTTGCCGGGTTTCCGGGCACATTCCTTGGATATTCTTTTGACTGAAAAGTGAATAGAAGACTAAAGAATAACATGGAGCTCCGAGGACCACGTCAAACAAACGCACACAGCAGCCGGCATGCACCCGCTCATTAAGGCAAACGCACGCGTGTTCAGGTGAAACGCACACACACACCACTCAGACGCAAACATCACGCACGCGCACACACGCACACTCGCACACTCGCACATGGATGCGTTTGCAGCTGACTGGCTGAGCGGAACTGAGAGGAGCACGAGAGATGGAGAGGGGGGGAAAAAAAGACACGTACACAAAGAAAAAGACTAAATATGATCTCATTAGCGAAAGCTGTTTTACTACAATAGGGTACTCGACTCAGAGTTCGACTAAATGAAAAGAGAGAGAGAGTAAAAAGGGAACCGAGAGACCGAGCGTGATAAGAGACGGAAACAGAGAGAGCATGAAAGAGAGAGCGAGGGAAATAGAGAGAAATAAAGAAAGGAGACGGACAGAAAGGAGACGGCGGAACAAGCATGACAATCTCACTTAGGGCCCTCTGATCAGCTGGCCGACCCGTCACGCTAATCAATAGCGCTGATTATGGTCACGCTGGCTTTTTTGAGGCATTGTGCGGGCGAACAAAGGGGTCGTGATGAATGACTAGAGCCAGGTGGAGGGGCGGGGGAGGCTGGGGGGGGGGGCGCGGCGGGGGGACCGACTTGGGAGTAGGATAACGGAGGAGGAGGAGGAGGAGGAGTGCGAAGAGAGAAAGTCAATTTCTTCCAGGTTTTTTCTTTTTTTTTACGAAGAACTTGACACCCGTATACACTTTGTCACCGTTTAATATCCGGTTTAGTTTTTCTGTGTTTTTTTTTCAAAAGTGCCGGTCGGAATAGCCGGAATGAGGGGCCGTGCGATAAGGAAGATGGGTCGTTCCGCGCCGCGGTGGAAAGAGGGGGAACCCGCGCAGGATCAGCCTGTGTGTACGTATTATATGGGGTGTGCTATTAATATATGTGCTGTAGGTTGTTGTTGTCGTTTGCCTTGTTATTGTATACACTCCTGTTATAAAAAGACATCAAAAGGACTACAAACTGGAGAGAGCGGAGGGGAAGAGAATATAGATGAGGGGTAAAGTAACCATGGAGATGAATTTGAATAAACAGATGTGGTGGGGGGTCACACACACACACACACACACACACACACACTCTCTGGCACGCATACACTTCTCCCACAAGCCCTTCTTTTAGTAATGTGCGAACACTTGGTATTCATATAATACAGAAAGTAACATGCACAGTTATGCATGCATTGGGTCATGCGCTTTCTCTGTAAGGACGGACGGACGGACAGACGGACAGGCACGCATGGTGACAGACAGACGATAGACAGACAGACAGACAGACAGACGATAGACAGACAGACGGACAGACATCCCCCCTTACCAAAATAAAAAAAAAACTGTAGGTTCGAATTTCCAAGTCAAATCAAAAACTTGTCCCTGCGCCCATCACACCATCACCACCCCCCCCCCCCCCCCCCCCCCCGCCGCCCCCCTCCCCCACCGCAGACCCCATCGACTACCCCCCCCCAGGGCTGCACAGTAGACCTGGGAAGACGGAGGATGGGGGGGGGGGGGGGGGGGTCGGGGCGGGTGTCAACTCACCATCCTCCGTGGGAACGTAGATGTTGAGAAAGAGGCAGTCCTCGCTCTGGTCCTGCACCCAGGAGGAGACCACGTCGATGCTGTTGGTGAACCACACCGGCAGCATCACGTCCGGCAGGCGGCCCTCCACGATGGTCTGCGGGCACACGGGCGCAAAGTGGGTGGCGTTGCGCACCTCGGGCCAGGGCACGGGCGGCTCGGGGGGCTGGAAGCGCCGCTCGCCGGTGGGGGAGGCGGCGTAGGGCACGCCCAGGAACTGCACCACGGGGCCCAGGATCTCGTTGTGGAGCTCCTTCTTGACGCCGCGCAGCCGGCCGTACACGGTGGTCACCACGGGGTCGCTCTCGTCCAGCTTGTCGCCCCGCGCCGCTCCCAGGCAGGCCTGCAGGAGCAGCAGGCCCAGCGCGCTGCGCGCCAGGGCCCCGGCGCCCCGGCCGCGCCGCGTGGCCCCGTCCCCCGTTGGATCCCGCGCACTACCACCGCCGCCGCCGTCGCTCTCTCCGGTCGGGGTAGCGTCGCGGGCGGGAGGAGGGACATGCCTCGGTTCAGCCATGATAGCTGCTGCTGCTGCTGCTGCCGCTCTTTCTCTCTCGGGCCTTTGCAGAGAGAGAAAAAAAAACGTCTTTCTCGGGGTCCTTGTGGTCTTTCAGCGAGATCCTCTCTGCTTTGTCCTCCTCCTCCTCGTCTTTTTCTCCTCCTTCTGCGTCTCTTGTGTACAAACCCGAAGCGAACCAACACTTACCCGGGCGGCACACAGTCAAATCACACACATACACTCGCACACACACACACACCAACACGCATACACACACGCACACGCACACGCACGCACACACACTCACACACTCTCCCACGCGCACACGTGCACGCAAAATGGACCAACTTGAGAGCACAGGCAGAGTGGTGTCTGTCTGCGGGTCACTCTGTTCTCGGGAGCCAAAAGACAGCGAGCGTTATTCCGTCTTGGAGGAGTTTGTGGCGGCAAACGACGGCGATCCTCGTTTAATTCCACGGGTGGCTGTCCGGTAGAAGTCCAGCACCCACTTCATGGTGTCCCAGTTCAGCCGGCGGTTCTCCCTAGCAACCTCACCATCATCAAGCGGGCGACCTCATCGTTGAGCAAACCCCTCTGCTCAACTCGCAGCCGAGGAAGAGATCACCGCTGTACGTTTTCTTTTGCTCAACGATCGGAGGGTGACGGGGTTAGGGGTACAATAAGCAGCCATTCACAGAAGGAGAGCCATTGGCCGGCTGAACCTACAGCGGCTGTAGAGAAGCATTGTGGGTCATCTGGCGGAATTGTATCTCAAAGTGGTACGGCTTCGGGATTGGCGGTTCCCGGTGATGTCCGTCCCCTGTGGAAGACAAAGAAAATAGAACAGTTAGTGTTTATAGTGATAAATGAGCTGAGAAGGGTGGATATTTTCACTGCATTGAAGAGCAAGAAAAGAGAAAGAAACATGAGCATTCATTAATGCAGTTTTCTAATTGAGGATCTGTAAATGAAGCCACTGGGGTGCTGCCCGTTGTCTCTTATACACACACTAAGACATCATTACATTATCTTTGAGGTAGCACAGGTGGACAACCTTGTTTGAATTCAGTGTCCTTGACAACCCTTCATGTTGGTGACCAATTTCACTTGTGAAATAATTTATGCAAGAGCGCGAGGCACGAGAAGAATAAATATGAGCGGGACAAACAAGCAAAAATAAATCCAGTGCTATAACTTCCTGAGTAACGAATGAACGTGTAATGAACACCAAATTAATTTATTGTTGAAAAAAGACTGACGCCAATTTTTACCGCAGCACTGTAATCAAACAAAACAAGCAAACAAAACAATATTGTCCGAGAGAAGAACAAAGCCATCCCTTTGCGCATATATGTATATAAATATATTTGTGTGTGTGACTCTGTGTATCCTATTGTGTGTATGTGTGTGTTTGGGTGTATGCATGATGCAAACTACAATGGCCTGTCACTCCAGACAGTATTTTTTTCAGTTTTCTCCCTGAGTCAATGTTCCATCTGGGTAACTTCCCCTTCATATCCCTCACAAAAGGGAAATCCTATTTAGCTGCACAGACAACCTGACAGCTCACACACACTGACACACAAAGACACATGCTAATTCAGACACATTCCACATTCAAACACACACACACGGCGAAAATATTGACTCCACTAGAAGAAAAAAAAAAAAATGAGTCAACATCCATCCAAGTGAATACACACACACACACACACACACACACACACACACACACACACACACACACACACACACACACACACACACACACACACACACACACACACACACACACAACAACAAATCCCTGACACCTTTTCATACAGAGAGAACAAAGAACAAGGGAGTAGGAGAGAGGGTTGTGGGTTGAGGTGGGGTTTGAACTACAGGACTACAGGGTGGATCCACAGGACAACAACAACAGCAGGTACGGAGGCTCTAATGACATGGAGAGAGAGAGGGGAATACAGAGCTTTAACCAGCTACCGAGTTTGTGTGTGTGTGTGTAGGCACATATGTGTGTAAGGGTGTATGTATTGAGTATTTTCTGGAGGGGATATCAATAATAACACCAACATATAGCATATGATCTGTGACAGACACACAGCCATTAATAGTAGCTTCAAATATAGATTATGAATCACTGTTTGGCCATCCCTATACATATTTACCTATTTTACAGAGCCGAGCAGATGCAGCGCTGTTCATTCTCTGAAAATAGGCACAGCGGTATAACGCACACAATCCTATATACAACGCTTCAGGCGACTGAGCTGGATGCATAGGGGGGACAAGAAAAAAGTGTTTATGTGTGATTATTTCGAAAGTGGAGTCGGTTTCTATTAAATATGTGTTTTCAATTCCATACATTTCAATATGGTTTATATAAGGGGGAGGGGGTGGGGGACGACGACAACTTCAGGTTTTTAAGTACCCCCCCCCCCCTCCCCGGATCTGTGCCCATACATGTATTTATCTATGGACATACAGAATGCATGTGTGTTCATGCATGTGTGGGTGCGTGCGTGTGTGCGTGTGTGACAACAGTGTTATATGACAATGAAAGGTACCAAGCACACATCTGGTCATCCTATAGCTGAGTGTCGTGGTGTCCCTGAACAAGACGTCTCACCCTAATTGCTCCTGGCGAGCTGGCTGTCGCCCTGCGTGGTTGACTCCGCCGTCGGTGTGTGAATGTGTGCATGGATGGGTGAATGTCAGTCAACACTGTAAAGCGCTTTGGATAAAAGCGCTATATAAATGAGGACCATTTACCATTTACACACACACGTCTGAATTTTCATAATCCTGAACAATACCTATCGTGCATTTAATGAAAAGATGTAATGAGCAGGAGGGAACAACAGGCGATTTAATTACTTACAAAACACAGGCGTAATGGTTTTTCTATTCCTCCCTGTTTTGGATAACATTCCTGTTTCAAGATCTATTGCTGCCCAGATGATACCACACATGCTCCAGTAATAGCACTAATAACACTCACACACGGCATGCTGGGAAGTTTCAATGGGACGGCTCCATGTGTGTTCGCCTATGTGAGGGCGCGGTGCATTGCTGAATAACCATTTCTAGTTGTGTGAGCTTTGCTACGCATTTTATTCGGGGGTGTGATTGCATTCTTATTTACCTGATTCAAGAGTCAAAACACGAATATGTGAACATGCACAGTGAGTGGGATTTGTTGGTTCACTATAGAAGAAAACAACAGTAGAACAGGATAGAAAGAATATCATGGAAATAAGACGGCATGTGTAGTCCCTAGAAACACAGATGGAGACAGATAGTGAGTGTATGAATGCACTCTGTTAATATATCTGATACATTTACTGTACACAGCCTGCTTTCTTTTATGCCAGTGGCTGATGTTATCGTTTTCCCAGTTGGTGTTCCGCTACCACAGATAAACCTGAGAACCCGTGGGACAAAAAAACACAGTACACACATACACACACAAGTGCAGCATTCTTTACTGAGTAAAAAATACAATCAGCCCCTCTTCAGCCCAGACATGAGTGCATAAAGTTGACAGAATATTTCCAATTCTATTTGAAACATGACGGTTCCTGCAAGCCTGGTTCCACTCAACTGTGTTTTTTTGTTTGAAACGTCTTTTGGTTATTACTGAAGAATTGCGTGCTTGGTGATGGTAATATTATGGAGATGTTATGTTTATGGTTGGCCTGTTCACAATCTAGCTGCATTATTTTACAGATTCAACTAAAAAGTAAGAGAAAGTAAGGAAAATATGAGAGAGAGAGAGAGAGAGAGAGAGAGAGAGAGCGAGAGAGAGAGAGAGAGAATACATGAAAACCATTTTATTGTATTATTATGCTAGTTTAGTTAAAGAGCCACTTAGCTCTCTGAAGACAATAAAGAACCATAACAGAGCCCTGCACAGAACATACAGTACGTACTCCTAGCCTTCATGCTCGACATAAAACCCGTTTCCCCATGGGTGTTTTATGGACATTTTGCAATGATTTAAAACCCCTAAATACATTACTGGATTTCTTTCCATCTCCAAGTATTTTAGGACAGTCTATTTTTTACGATAATGAGAAATGTAATTGACATTAAGGGCCCTAGTTAGACTCAAACGCAGACGTGAAGCACAAAGTCGAAGTAGCTTTGTGGGCGGTTCTATGGCGCTGTTGCTATTATGACAGCAAGATAAATGAGCTTTGCACCCGACGCAAATCTAAAATGGGTTGGTCTGAAACCTGTAGGTGTGTTTTGGGCGTAACGTGCAATAAACCAACGAGAGTGCCATCTCCCATCCCCTTTAAGAGCCAGCGCATTTGACTTGACGATTTGATATTTTGACAGTGCGCTTGCATTCTCCGCTGAGACAGATGCATGACCACATGAATTTCAAACTTCAAATGGCTTAGTTTATGGCCAAATAATAGGCATAATTCACACATGGAATAGCGTTTTCTTTTCCAACTTCAGAAACACTGACAACTTAACACATATGATATGCGGACGCAGTCCTGTGGCCGCAACTGTGGGTCTATTTAATGATATGCGGCAATACACTAACAAACATTGTTTGTTACCAGTATTGTATACACTATTGTTATCGACTTGTGTTCATAATATGCATGTGTCCTCCCGTTAATATACATCGCCATGGACTATATTATGCATTACGTGTTTAGTTTGCGTGTGTTTAAACAGATGGATCACCCGCATTCATTCATTCTTTTAAACACTCACTCGTGGTAAAACTATGTTCTCTCACAATCAAATATTCATCAATCCTGAAAGTTATGGGCTTGTAGGCCTACACAATGTCTGTGTCAAGAAAATATGTGTTTGCTGTACGGTGTTTGCAGATGCATTGATTTAAAAGTACAACTTACCGCTGCATCAGCTGTTACACCAGATTTTAAAATGAGATTTCGTTTTGGGAGGCTGGAATATACTTTGCTCGAGTTTATTATTGTTATTATTATTATTTAAATGCATGGCATAGCCTACTTTACTGTGTTCATTCATGCAGCCCCTATGGAAAAAAAAAGTTTCCACAAACAAATGCTATTTCTATGCAGTTTCACTCATATGAACAATCTTTGACATCATAATATTTAAATCAGGCTAATCATTTGCATGTTTGTGCTGTGTATAGCCTACGTGTGTGTAAGCGTATATTGCAGTTCTGAGTTTTCCATCAGTTGCACAATTGCATTGGTGCAATGTTTAGATCGGTAAAATAGCACCAAGTATCATTTGTGCCGGAACACGCCTCTGCTTTTTCGCCGACACGCCTCTCCAGGCACAAGTGTAGTGGCGCCTGGTTGCTGTGGGGGGAAATCAGCTTTGCGCCGGGGGAAAACTAGCAACGATACACGCATCGGTGTAGAAAGTCAATTGAGCTGGGTGCAAGATAGGGCCCTAAATGTTTTGAAAGGGCACCATGTCCACAAAAATGTCACCCTTTATGAATTACACATTATTGCATGATATAGATACGATGTCCCTCATTGAATCATATACCACCTGCATGTATTCCATTGTATAAGCATTCAACCCAATACAGCCATTACACTTCAACGACTGATTTGCCTTGCTAAAAGTTTGTGTCCATCTTGTTAATTAAGATGTCTTGGTTGGGCTGACCGCAGCAGGAAGACAGGCGATCCCTCATGTCATCCATCCAAGCTGTTTGTCAGTTCTCGCTCTCTATCCCTCTCCTGATCTCTCTCTCTCTCTCTTAGGCAGGGAATGGATAGAGCCTAGCATTGCCTCTGTGCTAATTTCCTGGTTTGCTTCGCTTGGCTCCTGATTAAAATGCCACCAGGTATTCAGAGCAAATTTCACACATGGTAAACCTCCCTTTGTGGAAAAAAATGCTCCTCTGCTCCAGTTTCTTCATCCATCTCCATTTTGTTTTTCAGTTTCCTCCTCCTTCCCACCTCTCTTTCTTTACCATTGATGTTCTTCTTCACAGACAGACTTAAAAACAACAGACTAACAAATACAAGGGCTAGGACTACATTTTATAAGCTTACCTATACAGAGAGAGAGAGAGAGAGAGAGAGAGAGAGAGAGAGAGAGAGAGAGAGAAGCATGTGAGTCAGTCAGTACAGTCCATCAATAGGAGCTTTGGTCACCCTCCATGTCACCCTTCCCTTCTCACTGTTCTTCCTCATATATATATATGACATCTTTCTCGTTTTTCAAACCCTCACCCCCCTATTCTTGTACTATTTTAAGCCCCTTCATCTTACCTTTGCTTATGGAAATGTTGCAGTTGGAGGCGTAAAGACACAAACAGGAACACAACACATACACTCACACATGGGGATGCAACCAGGAGCGAGAGAACACATGCATGCACTCACACACACAGGGACACTAGACTCACACACAGGGACACAACCAGGAGCTAAAGAACACATACACACACGTTCACACAGCGACACAACAAGGAGCCAATTAACACATACACACACTTTCACACAGCGACACAGTACACACACACACACACACACACACAGGAACAAGAGAAGATAGCAAGAGGGGTGGAATGGCATATTTTTCTTTGCCTTAACTTTAATTTGGTAATTAAAAGCAACATTTCAGGGGGGGAGTGTGAGTAGGAACACACCAAGTGACGTTTATTTTTCTGGTTTATAACAATTCCAGTCTCCAAGGGCCTCAGTGTTGTGAAAAGTCATAATGCTAATGAACACACACACATTTGGAAGTAAGTGTGTGTTTGCGTGTGTGTGTGTGTGTGTGTGTGTGTGTGTGTGTGTGTGTGTGTGTGTGCATGGAGATGAGTTAGTGTGGAGGTTTTCAGGGATGTAACTTAGCATGCAGTTCTGCCCAAGATGAGCCGTTGCCAGCTTAAAAGCAAGGGTTAAGCAGAAAATGCCTGAGAGAGAGAGAGACGCAGCGAGAGAGAGAGAGAGAGAGAGAGAGACAGAAAGATCAGGAACTCTTGCAAGTGAGGTCAACTATAAATAGGTCTTGCTGGTGGTGTTGGATCTACCTTTGTGTCCATTAGGAGAGTTCCACCAGCCGTGTTTATAATGTGGCTGAAATACCCCCTGGGTGAGCAGCCCAGTCCCCCAGAGGTTTGCCAGTGAAACGCTCTTTAACCCAGATTCATCACTTTTTTTTCCTGCATTCTTGCCCAAATATTTTTTTCCCCAGTTTGAGTAATGTGCTTTTCAAAGTGTTTTCATTCGGCTCATTAACATGTAGCGTGCAGATCTTGGTCTTCATTAGGGCTGTTGTGAAATACTGTAAATGAGGCCCCGCTCACACGGTTCCTCTATTGCAAGACAACCAGACACTCCATAGCTCCATAACAGATACACACACAGTCCATGACAGATGCCCGATTAGACGCCAAATGTTGTTATGTGTCACTAAAGTGAAATATCCACCCATCAGCTAGATAAAGAAAAGATTGTTGTCTGGCAAAAGTCTCATAGTTGATGTACCATGGAGTGTTTTCTCCATTAAAGCATTGCTTTAATGGAGGATGGAACTCACTGCAAAGGCTTGAAAGGTAAAGATGCTACCTTGTAAAATGAATTATAAGAATTTACTTTGATTCAATTTTTCTAACCTTCTTGTTTTCCCCCTGATTTGGGCTCCTTTTAGGGTGGGCTGATGCTGCATCAGATCGAGTCAGCAATGCTCTCTGATAGGTCCAGGGCTGGGGACGGCTGCCTGTGTCTCTGCATGGCTGCATGTCTGACAGCGTTTCCCAGACTGCTTTCCAGGTGAAGGAAGCCGTCTGACTGTTTCCCACTGGCCAGAGAGGATGGCTCTCCTGAGCTCTAGCAGGCTATGTCAGAGAGTGTGTGTGTGTGTGTGTGTGTGTGTGTGTGTGTTAGCTGAGCCTGTCAGTCTGTATCAGCACACGCTAGGCCCACTGCTCAGGCACGACGAGAGGTGGACCAGGAGCCCTCCAGAGCTTTAGATACAAGCGGACACACACAGGCACCTTCAGACACACCTGTGCACACGCACACACACACACACTCACCAAATACAAGATACCTGTCACACACATCCACCCACACACGGATATACACCCACACACATGCACACTGACACTCACTCACACACATACACACACAGAAACACACACACACAAGCCACTTTGGACACACACACACATACCCTCACACAGATACAACAACATATAAACAGAAGCCAGCCCACAGCACCCCAGGGAGTAGATGAGGGCAGAGAGGATGTGTCAGCAGGCTCCTGCTCCTGTCTCCCTTACTCCCTTTTCCCCTCCGCTCTCCACCCTCAACATCCTCTCATCCTCTACTGATTCTTTTCCTGCACAGAGCCACCTTTCCACCCCGCCTTGAACGATCCCCGCGTACATGGGCGCGGGGATCGGGATCTCTCTCTCTCTCTCTCTCTCTCTCTCTCTCTCTCTCTCTCTCTCTCTCTCTCTCTCTCTCTCTCTCTCTCTCTCTCTCTCTCTCTCTCTCTCTCTCTCTCTCTCTCTCTCTCTCTCTCTCTCTCTCTCTCTCTCTCTCTCTCAAAGTGCAACTTTTTTTAATTAACATCAAATCAATTAAATTCATTACGTGTATTTTATGAATATTAAATACAGGAATTAATTATTAAATTACACAAACTCTGCCACATTTCTCCACGGCTGTTGCTATGTTGCTAGGTCAACAACAGCCCCGTACGTGTCCATGCAAAAAACATGAGCCGCTTAACTAATAACTGGCACGCTTTGTCTTCGCCGCTACACTGTATTCACTTCCATCAACTTGACGGAGGAGAAATCGATGCGTGGATAGTCTCCCTCCCATCAGAGTCAGTCCGCCGAGGCCGATGGACACGCATACTGAGCAGGCCGACGCCTGCCTGTAGCGCTGCGCCCCAGCCTCCATGTTCGGTGTACTGGTCACAGTTTGTGACCCAAAAAATGGAGGCGTGGGGAAGCAATGCTCTACGCTCCATCTCGCTCCCTCGCCCTCTGTCTGTAAGATCAAGCGTGTGTATGTAATGGTTTAATGTGACGCATTGTGTCTGTATGTCATGTCTTGTAATGTACACTAATGTCTGCGGTGAGGCCAAAAGGGACGTCTACGGCCCAGGCTGGACGATAAAAGTCCAAAGACAGCAAAGTATAATGTTCCATTGCATCACAGTTTTTATTTTTCTCTGTAGTGCTCTCATTCTCATCTCATCTCATTTAATTAGCATTATCGGCACGTCAAAGACGTGTTTGTTTTGCCGGACCGCACAAAAACAACAACAATATAACTAAATAAATACAAATTCTAACAATTCTCTCTATCAGTAGGTTCTCTCTGGTGACATGCTGTACCATTGTGGTGGGTTTTTTCCCCTTACCGATGCATGACTAATTAGCAAGGGTATCTAATCAACACGATGATGGAAACCTGTGAGAACTACACTGTTCACCTTTATAGAGGAATGGCACAGTCCGTGCTCACATATACAGCTCAAATCTCTCACACACACATAAAATCAAATCCCTATAGACCCACACACACACACACACACACACACACACACACACACTTACAGCATTTGCACTGGGAATACTTACAATAACGCTTCAGCATTGTATCTGCCTTCATGCTGTAAAATGCACCGTTTTGTAAGTAAATGGGCTGAAATGGATGGGGAACGGTGACCCTTTCTGCCTCTCCATACAGGCACAGATGACTTCAGCCGCTTGGTACGTGTTATGTTCAGTGGAGCAATCACAGGAACAGCCATTTTCCACTTGTTTGCTTCTCCTCCCACACATCTCATTCCTAGTTACGACTCATTATTATTCCAGTGAATCAGCACCAAACCATCTTTAGTTGTTTTTTTTCACCGGAACATTCGCTTCGACTTTCACATCTCTAAATGTATAATTCATGGTTGGCATGACTACACTACAGCCACATATTAATTTCACCCTTGCACATGCGTATTTACTCATGAGCATGGGTGAACGCGAAATCCACCGAAAACGTTTGGGGGGCGGGGGGGGGAAACCCCATCATGCAGTCATGACACTTTGAGATGCGCATGATTCTGCACCCCCCCCAGTCAGTGTGTGAGCTATCTGTATCCCTCGCATGGAAATGACATCAGGGGGATATTTGTATCAAGACTATTGGCCTGTGAGTTTCAACATCACACGTCAAACTTAAGGCTTATTAGGTTTCAATTCATTGCATCTCAGGTGTCAGAATGAAACATTATAGCGCATTTGTGTTGCTGTCGTTATTCATTGACAAATGAATGACACGGCATGTCAATATAGTGCTGATTATAGTCGATTTTTTATGTTTTATATATAGTGAGCAGATATCAAAATGAGGCATCGTGAAGAACCACCTTGAATTGTACACACACAAAGGCGTGCACACACGCAAGCACGCACACATGCACGCAAGCACGCACGCACACACTTAAGGCATGGAACCCATGCAAAGACGCCCACGTTGTGTCATGGGAGATCCTATCTGGCTCGGTAATTACAACCTAATGCCTACATCATTTAGAATTAACATGTTTGATTCTTTGAATATCCCCTGCGATCCTCACAAGCTAGAAAAAGCGAGGAAGCAAGCACAGAGCACAAATAAGTCAATAGAAGCAATTTGTTTAAATGGAGTTGTCTACTCTGGCAATATTTGACCACAGAGAGAGTGTGTTTAGTCAATGCAGACCCATCCATCACTCAATTTCAACAACTAATTGAAAAAGGACTCCTCATTGTAATGTGTGGGAAGAACTGCATAGTTGTAATCGTAGAGTAGAAAATACAGGGTTATTTCTGCGGGCTGATCACCATGTTCCCACAACAAGCTCATCTGAATCATGTGTAAACAGGTTCTCTTCTGCCACAGAATGCCAAGATGGGTCTTCAAATTAACTTAATGGATTGTAGCCGAGGAACAGCAAATATTAGGGTCACCGTATCTCATCAAAAGAATGATTCTCTCAACCAGAAATGGCTAATCGCATTAAAAGGCTTTTTGAGGCATATTATTATTATTATTGTGTTACAAACTGAAATGGATTAACATTTAGTCAATGAAGACAGCCCTAATATGTGTGAAACCACTAAAACGGTATTCGGCTGGAAACCTGGAGTAGGCCTAATGAATGAAACAAGTCAGGCATGGTATTCAAAGCAATTACTTGTCCAATTACTTACTTTACTCATTCATCTCAAGAATACTGAGAATATAAATGATCCCTTGACTATAATTCCTCCTTATTATCATCCTTAAATTAGAGATCACTTGGTCTTATTCCACACTGTTTGTGGAAGGATCCGATACCTCTTAAACCACTACCACTTTAATCGCTCCCCCTTGTCTTAAACCCCTCACCCTCATCCTAAAGTCAAACTGAACAAAATAGGCAGTGGAGGTCATTGTACATGTGTGTGTGTCCAGTCTTGAAAATGGTACAATGCCCTAACTGCGTACGTAGTCAACATTTAAGAAAGACAGTAAACAGTCTGTACAGCCATAGATACAGTACAGAGACATTAAACCATCAAGGAATAATGATGGAAATGGTGAAAGAAAGCATTGGGGGTGTCACTGCATCGTATTATTGTTCAAACATAATACCACTTCCCATAGTCTTAACTCCCTCTTCCTAAACCACTCTCCATTGTCTTAAACCCCTCAACCTCTTCCTAAACCACTCTCCATTGTCTTAAACCCCTCACCCCCTTCTTAATCCACTTCCCATTGTTTTAACCCCCTCTTCTTATGGCGCTATCCTTTGGCCTTTTGTGCTGGTACGCTGACCTGCGTAACGAGAACGTGACGTAGCTTTCGGGCTCTCTCCCCACCTTAAATGTCTTCCAGTAGTCTTTTGTGTGCGACGAGTGGGAGAATAATGGACACCAGGAGGCGGCAGCAGTAGTAGCAGGCTAGTCATTGTTGTTAGCAACATTAGGCTCTTTAGCAATCCAGCTCGAAAACAACTTTACATTGTCTTGCACGCACAGCAAGACCGTGCAATGCATACAATAGTGACCGGATTAAAGCAGCAACGTAATGAAGTGTGTAAGAGCAGTGTACATCGACATTAAAGACACCAACGTTAGGGTGACCAGACGTCCCCGTTTTCAGTGACCTGTCCCCGGCTACTGCTGTCCCCGGAAATGTCCCAGATTTTCACTGTGACTAAAAGATCCAAAATTGGAATAAAGGAAAAAATGTAAAAATGAAAAATTGATGCGGTTGCCAACCCCCCCCCCACCCGGTCAACAACTCCGCCAGCCCGTAAGCCCCCCCATCAACAACTCCGCTAGCCCGTAAACCCGTACCACCCCCCCCCCCCCGCTTTGTGAATGGTAAGGGCAGTGTCCCTTTTCGGTGACAAAAACACAACATGTTTGAAGGTTTTTACACCGCTGAACCGAAAATGTCCTCGGATTTTGTCTCAGAAATCTGGTCACTTTAACCAACGTGGCACAAAGAGAAAGAAAATACATCTCAACTTTATTAACGACGGGCGAGGCCATCTTCGTTCATCGAGCGTCACGGGGATCTTTCGCGACTAGGGCCCTGATCGGATCCCCCAGTGGGAGCTCGATATCCCACTAGAAAAGGAGGCGTGCCTCAATGCCGCAATGCATCAATGCCGCAAGAAAGCTGGGAGATCCCACTGGGAAGGTGGGCGTGCCATACAAAAGGGTCGCACCATTATACCACTTTCCAACGTCCTAAACCCCTCCCCCTCTTGTTACTGGACTTCCCATTGCCTTAAGCACCTCTTTTTAAACCACTCCCAATGGTCTAAACCCCTCCGCCTCATCTCAAACCACTTGTCCTAAACTACTCCCCACTTATCTTGTCCTTGCTCCGTCTGACACTGCTCTCTCTCCCGATGCATTTACCAAGGCCTACTCCCAGGCCAAGTGTACTGAAGAGGACTCCAATGAATACTCCAGGCTTAACACTGTGATGTTTATACTTTGCAGCCTATAGAGCCGTTGAACACTGGAAACCCAAAGTTAAAGGAATACCACCAACGCTACCTTAGGTAAGAATTTAGAGTTAAAAAAAAAAAGAAGCAAAGTAGAGCAGAACAGAGCAAGGTTCTGAAAAAAAACTCCTCTCCACTTTCCTCCTCCCTACGCTTCTCCGCCATTGAGACGCTGTGTGCGCGTGCATGTGATTGAAAGGCCACATGGATTCCCTGACCCAAGAGGAGAAGACATGCCGCGATTGGTCAGGAATGAGCCGGGAGCGCTCTCAAATCGAAATGGTTCTCATACAGAGGCCGGAGCGCAGTCAACCACGGCAGAAATTCTCACAGCACATTTCACCCACTAATAGCTTACGGATCGCAATGGCATTTCTAACCGATTACAATACCACACTTTAATCTAGCGCTAATGCAATTAATAATAACATTCCTGCGTGTCCCCATAAATCCCCACCCTTTAACATGTTCATTTAAATATGAATAGACGGGGTCTTTTTTTTCGGCGTGTCTCTTGCCCATCATGTGCTCCTCCTGTTCCCCTCCCAAAGTGTCAGCCCCCGGTGGGGTTGCGGATCAGACACCGCCATGCAAGGGCTACACATCTGCAACGCTGAGCACAGGCCCCCTGTCTGTGCACCCAGCTGACGAGGCTGCCGTTGCCAACGGTGTCGGCCAGCCTAGCGGGGACCCTCTCCAGACAGTGTAGTGTGTCTATAGTGTGGGTGCGTGTGTGGGTGGCTTGCGTGCGTGCGCACGTGCGTGTGTGTGGTTTGCGCGCGGGTGTCTGCTTGTGTGGAATAGACCGTGAAGTCCGTCCTCTGTGCGTTAAAATGAACCAGCCCTAATGGGACTCTAAAATGGCTGGCCGCCTGGATTGCTTTATACATCCAATCCCACATCCCGTCTCGCCTTCATATATATTGTTTTTTCTAGAACTGCCCACAATATCACACAAGGTCCAATTATATATTTGTCCCGTGCTGACGTGTTGGTATTTCAACCAGACCCTTTTTTGTTGCACGTCGTAGAAAGTACCAAGCCTTGTATATCATGACTTCCCCGTAGTAAACCAGTGGATGCAGCAGTTCTCTGCTGTTATACACTACAGGGCTTGTACGTCAGAATGCATCATTGGAGTTTTTGTTTTGCAATACGCCGCCGTATTGAGAGGACTCAAGAGAGTTGTAGAGTACTGTAAAATCCTAGACCAACGTAAACAAACCCTAACCGAGGCTGATGGAAATGTGGTTTGGCCACATTTTCATTATAAACGCTGTGGCAGGGTCAAACACTATAACATCTTCCCATGGTGACAAATCATTATGGCGATTAATAACTGAACAGTGACCAAAACAACATTACAGCTAACATCATGACTAACTTCCCAATGCTCCTCTGCTTCCATAATTTCATTGCGTTGTGACAACGCCTTGTACAAGCCCTGTACTTTGTCCGTGCGAGGCTGCCGCTGGAAGTTATTACTATGGAGATGCATTGGCACAATCATAGATGTCAAGCGCCTTGACACATGCTTCACGGGCTCTCCTACAATCCCTGTCCGTCTGCGGCTGCGTTTTCCCAACGGTATACACACAAGTGTATTATTTACGTATCAAACGCCACCGGGCAATTAAGAGCAGTCGGCTGAGCAGAATGGAGAGTGCCTCTGCTGGAGCCATGCCGCCATCACTGAGTGGCATGTATGTTATCCGTCATCCCACCCCGTCTGCATGTCTGCCGTCCCTACAATTTTTCCGCCCGTCGCTCAGCCACGATGCACAGCTTCCAGCCCGGCTGTCCTGTTTCAACGTGTGCAGCGCCCATCATCGTCCAATCAACAGGAGCAGAACGATAAAGCTGTTGGCTGTTGTTGTTTTGTCAGGTGAAGCGTACATTACTGTACGTGCGTGTGTGTGTGTGTGTGTGTGTGTGGGTACTACGTGTACGTGATGAAACGTACCTCAGCCATGTGGCAGACCATCAGCTACTTTAGGTGTTGTACATTATCTGGAGTAAAACGCCCAGCGTTTCAAAGACTTCATGGAAACGTGCTTATTATCCATGTGGTGGTGAGTGGTCCACAAGATCCACGCTGTGTCTGTTACGCCCAACCACAGACTAGACACACACAAGCTCAAATGATGGGACTACAATAATGAGAGATTCATTGGCATTAACTGAGGACACGACGCAGATGGAAAACTGTACAAACACGTCATGACCACAACAGCAGATTAGATACTATTTGGTTTATTTGGTTTTTAATAATATAACTATAAATATTGACTTTTCCTGGCATAATGGCCTCGCAGCAGTCATTTGAATGCCTGATCTCATTAGGGATTGACTAATGACTGTGTCTACCTACTTAGGTGCTTACTCATTAAATCGTCATTAAAAATTACAAACTCACGAGCATTCTTTGCGCATGGATACTTGCTGTCTAGGCTGAAACACTGCATCGTCGTATCGATACGTGTACTCAAGCGTGTGACACTGGGTTCCATTCCCAATGTCGCAAGCCGACCTGCTTTAGCATGATGGCTAACCTCTACCTGCTCTTCAATGGCCACTACTTGTATGTAAATACGATTTACAATGCTTTTACCTTTAGAGTACTGGAGGACTACCTCTCTTAGTAAATCCCCTTGCCCCAGTCTGAAATGTACTTCATACACCCCCTGACTGTCAACATAAGAGCCATCCATCCATTCTAGCGATGTCTGAAGTGTTCAAAAGGTACCACTAGGGAAGATATCAAGTAAGAAGCCAAGCTACATAAGCTAACTCTGGTCATGAATAAATAAAGATCATGAAAATGTATTTTTTTCGCTTTCTCAAAACTTGGTGATTGAATTATTTTATGATTATGTTATTATCATTGTTTGATGAATCCAGTATGTTTTGCAGCAGATTTATATTTAATCTTTATATTTGTAGATTTATATTTAATTATTTTTCTTATGATTAAATAGACCATGGGAATTTTAGTTTAAAGTCCAAAGTCCAAACCACCACAACTCAAATGTTGTGACGGGGTCGCCGATGTTGACGAGTCGGCCATGGTGGTAGTGTGTTTCAAGGCCTATTGGTCACCCTGAGCCCCAGAGTGACCATGAGACAGACTGGCCATCACCTGGGACAGGTCCCCAGCCACCTGCACCCCCTTGAGCAGACAATAAGGAGCAATAAGGACGGCTGGATGCAGAGCCAAGCAGCCTGTGATGCCTACAGCCCCGCCCCCTTGCCCCTCCCTCTCTCCAAGGCATGAGGGTCAGTGCAAGTGACGGATTGCCTCTACACGGAAATACATAATAAACAACCTTTGGTATCCCACGATCCATAGACCTGTGGATGGATATCCGATGACTGGAAATTGTCTCCCGGCAACGGCCAATAACAACAAACGTCCGGTTGTTGTGCTCATCGTGTATTAGATTAGAGATGGTGGCCATGCCAAGGAGGAATCCAATTGGGTTTCATTAACATATGAATTATGTTATGTCAATTAGAAATAAAGGGGATTCTTGATGCAGAATATGTTATTAAAGGGATGGGCAGTGTGAATGCGTTCATGTCAGATCGGATGGCTGAATCCTCTCACTTGGATATGTAAGTAACCATTTTAAACCAGCTAACGACCATCTTCTAAGACATGGTGTCCCTCTGAAAGACAAGAGGCCACAAGTAAATAGATTCTCTAAAGCCTAATGCACCTTTTATGCCACCCGGCCTATGAGACGTCGCAGCATCACGCTGTCAATAGACAACTGAACACCAAATTAATTTGCAAGCCTCAGAAGACGCCATGCAGGAGAAAATGACTCTTTTTATCTTTTCCTTAAAAGCTAAAGAGCTAGGACACGTCATTCTACATGAAAAGCGACAAACTGTAGTGCCTTTTCTGGGAATTTAGTTTGCAGGCTGCAAAAGTCCGCCTTTGATGGCCAGAGATGGCCTAGTATTGCCTCAGATGTTGTAATGTTGGATTAATGGTTAAAAGAAAAGCTCATAATAGTGAAGGTATACTCATCATCTTAAAGCACAGTCGCTACAAAATAATGCAATTCAAATAAGATGACAAAAGACATTGCTACAGAAAATAGCAACAGAAAATAAGACAAAATAATTCTGAAATCTTAATAAAAAGGAAAAAGAACGTCAGTCAGGCAGCCGCTTTCTTCAGGAACAACAGGAGCCGGGCAAGAGTCAACAAGGGATTTATAATTTATGAACTAGCTCCCTCCGATGTACAAAAATGGTAGAGGAGGCAGCGAAGGGGAAGAGGCAGGGAGAAGCAAAGGAGGGGGGGAGGAGGAGGGGGGAGAGGATTGAGGGGAGAATTTTAAAAGAGTGGGAGAGGAGACGGCGAGTAGCGGGTAGGAGAGGGGGATGTGGAGGAAAACGCAGTATTTGGAGGAGAGTGGCGGAAAAAAAGAGGGAATAACGTCGAGGGGTGTGAAGTGTGTGGGTGTGAGGTGGTGGTGTGTGTGTGTGTGTGTGTGTGTGTGTGTGTGGGGGGGGGGGGGGGGGGGGGGGGGGAGGGGGGGTAGAGACTTTTCCTTGAGGGCTGAGCTATGTAGATCAGGGCCCTGGGGAACAGACGGTGTGAACTGCTGGAGCCTATAGTGAGCACACTGAAAAATGAAAAAAAAAGAATCAAACGTGCGGGAAGGCGTGCGAGCCTGTGGACTGACAGGGTGAGGGACCAATCACCAGGAACTGTCAAGAGGTTTCTTTTATTTAAAAAAAAAATGCAGGGCATGGTCGTTTAGGCCTACTGTTGACCGTCTGGTCTTCTGTGAAATACTTTATTTTTAAATGCTAAGTAGGAAACGATGCACGACTGCATATCAACTAGGCCTACTTCCCTTCGAGGAGCTTGTTGAATTGTGAGCACAGAGCAGTATTGAAACGCTGGCAGCCACAAGGACACCAATATTGCCCGTCGATGCAGATTACAGGCCTATGTGCCTTTTTTTTTTATAACACCGGAGCTTAGATTGCTTATCGCACTTCAGATTTTCTTTAATCTGATGAGCCGGATTGTTCATCACGTAAAACCTTTCTTTTTTTTTGCGAATTAAGCACCGATTAATATCATCTGCTGGGCTATGTCATCACCGACCAAAGCAGATTCACCATTGCTGTTTTTTTTAAGACAGACTGACACGGTCTCCTAACCCGGCGAAGCATCAGCACCATCCATATCAGGGGAACCTAATGTCATTAAGGGCTATTTGCCAAAGCCAAATCCAAGAACCCAGACGGCTTTTCTATTTCATTCCGCCGTGACAAGTCCTTGGGGCTGCGAATGAGTGCACACACAAATACCGCATTCATCCAGTTTGATGGTGCCCTCGCTGCCAACGGGTGCAACTTTCTTCCCCGCTAGATGGGGGCGGTAGGAGAGATGTGTGCGTGTGTGTGTGTGTGGGGGGGGGGGGGGGGGAGAGAGAGAGCGAGAGAGACGGAACGGAGAGAAAGAGAGAGATGGAGAGAGACTCAATTCATCCCCCCCCCCCCCCACCTCCTCCTTCTCTCTCCTTCACCCCTTCCCTTTCTCAATCTTTTTAATCTTGGTCCCAGCTAATCATGAGAGAAGCCGGGGGACTTTTCGTCGAATAGAGGAGGAGAGGATGGCCGGTTTCCACGGACAATGTGAGGAGACGAGCGCCTCCTCTCGCGGAGTGCGTAAGTTTGATGGATAGTGGTGACCCTCCGGCCAAATCAAATCATCAAGATCATGAGGTTGTTATTATTTTTCCGTCATCGGGATATTTCGATTGAGGATATGGGGTATATGTGGGTGATCTTCTCAGCAAGTGGAGCGATCGTGTGTTGTGTGTCTACGAGACAAACGGACACGGTCTGCAGGTGGCACGGATAAACCGACTGACGATTAAAGGGGATTTACACGCCAGGTCACCGTTTTGATGACAGATGAACCATTGAACCGTTACAAATAAACAAAAAAAACCAGAAATAAACGGCGAACAGCCTACAGAAGGAGTGCGCAGCTCAGCGCGCCTCGGAACCCAAAGTAAGAGCGAAGATGTGAGTTGCGTTCTGGAGGTTCATTTTCCTCCCATCACGACATGCTCCTCAAGGTGCCAGAGGCATTACTGATGTTTACGGTTCACCAACACGTTCAAATACATTTTAAAGGACAGGACGATTGCATGTTTAGGATCCCACTTTAAGTGACTCCCTCTTGAATCTCAATCCCGGCCAGCAGCAGAATTAAAGAATGAATTCGCTCATGCAGTCGGTGGCTTTCTTGGGGGGGGGGGGGATAAACCAGAATATTGGAATCACGGATCACAGCTTGTAGAGTTGTTTGAATGGAAAAATTACCGTTTGGGGAGAATCCCATCAGCTTTCCCTCTCACTGTGGGACAATATTCCTCTGTCTCCTAGAGGTCCTCTTAAGGGGTAAGACGCATCGCGTTCCAAAAAGACCAAAAGGGGGTATCCTAGAATCCCGACGCACACCACCGGCCGGGCAGCGATGCTCCAGCACTTTTCCCCCAACAGACAGGCGAGCGCAGAGGTTACCAACCCTCCATTCTCCAACGGAGAGTCACAGGGAACCAATGGTGAAAAGCCTTTTTAGTTCCAAAAAAGAAGTCCCTCGTAAATCCAAATTCGATTGAATATCACGTTTACAGAGTGTGCATATCCCCGGCTCTGTTCGTGGTGAGTTGACCGAGTAAGGATCTTGACAGAGAAATGTAACCGGGTTTCCCCCCCCCCTCCCCTCACGATCCAGGCTGCACTCGGCTGATAAAAAGAGCGACTCTCCTCTCCTCTGCTTCCCGGCGCTCTGTCTCCGGGATGGGAAGCGCATTCGTGGAGCAAATACGCGCCTAGCGGCCTAGGACGGAACTCGCGGCCTTTGTTTTAAAGAAACACCGGGGATTTGTAATGGGGTTTCATGGTCCAACTGTGGTTATTATGCCTGACAAGCCCAAACAAAACACAAATACAGAACAAAAATACGTCCATGTTTACATAAGTACTTGAAAGTTGCCTAGTAACTTCCCATGGGTAGTGAGTGGTTAGTGTCCTATAATTAAAAGCATTGCTAAATATTATTATGATTACTATTATTATTTTACTAAAGGCGCTAAAAGTTGATCTTGCCTACTTTGCAGCCTACACATTCCTAGAATCACTTCTACACTATTATTACTATACTATAATAGATGTTGCATGAAACAAATGGAAATAATGCAATATTGGAGCACTATTCTAGGAGGCAGTGCTGAATGATGTTCTCTAACAAAGTAATAGGTTTACGGTGCCTCTTCCTAAGTCATCTCATTAAATAATCTAGTCGGCTCGGACCATGTCAAATGCACAGCGAGCAGACCTGGTGAGATAATCTCCAACTGTAAAGAAATCAATCCCAAACTACGTGAAAGAGATTAAAATGATCACTCTGCAAAGATGGGGCGAAAAATCGCCTGTGTGTGTGTGTGTGTGTGTGTGTGTGTGCGTGCAAGTTTGTGTGCATGCATGCGTGCGTGCTAGCATGTGTGTGTGCATGCTTGCACGAATATGTGTTTGTTCAATACCAACATACAGCATTTCACTTTCCTGTGTTTTGTTGGTATCAGACAGGAAGAACCATGACAGGAAGGGCCAAAGGATATTTGTCTTGGCAGCAAACAGGAACATTTGCACAATTAGCGGTTCACACTTGCCATTCGCAGTTTTCATTTTGAGAGCCAACGTGACAGAAAGTCTTGTACCTCGTAGGTAGGTGTACCTGTGCCGCTCACATTTGCATCGCACATTACTGCTGACGTGAAGTAACTTGTTTGGCGTGTGAATATAAGTTCTGTTATTTTTAGATGTGATATCCGTCTAATATATTAGGATCAAATTGACGCACTGAGGATAGAGAGGGTATAAAACACCACAAAAAACAAACTGTCCTGGGATGAAAAAACAAGACAAGTGTTTGTTTGTACAGGAAGTGATCACTTGGAACTCATTTGTTAGGAGGGGGCGTCTTTGGTTCTGTCCCCAGAGTTTCATGTGGTTCTTTCTCAGCAATTTCCAAGCCGTTTGCATTTGAAAAAACTAGCTTTATTATGCTCGATGGCTTAAAATAACATGTTACACTTTGTATCTCCTTTCCATTACACTTTATACTTTCCTCATTCCACATGTATCATCTTTTTTTGTGTCTTGTTCTTTTTACCTTGACAGTCGATAAGCTTGTTTCCACTCTCCCACATTCTTTGTTTTGTGGCTTACTTCGAATTACTTCTTCCCCGTCTCCTAGTTCTCGTTCGTACTGCACTTTCCCTCTCTGCCTTTCACTATATGCTCTTTCCTCTGGCTTCCACATCCCGTACTCTTGTGGAACTATTCTCTAAGTCTTATTCTCCCCCTCTCCTTTAATTCACTGCCAAGCTCGATATAGAGTCCAGGTATGAGAAAGAACCATGGTGGGGATGGTGATACTTTTATCATTGCTGTTTTGTAAGAAGGCTGTGTAGAAAGTGGCTTGCACCACAGGGGAATGGTAGCGGTTATCTTTCTCATGTTTGTGTACCGCTATAGCAGACGGCGTTGGAGATTGAATGTAGGCTACCACTTTTAATGTCGCCGTATTATTCTTGTAGGAATGCATGCAAAGTAGAATCAAAATGAAAATTAACGAGAGGAAGGAACCAAAATCTTAAATTAAGATCGAATGATATTTCAAACGTAAAGTCAAGTCTCATTAAAGGGTAAGTTCACCACTGTTTTAGCAGTAGACCCTTCGCCAACCAGTTTAAATGAATGTGATTGGAGCCTTCGTGACAGTGTTTTAGGAAACATGACGCATTGGGTTCCCTAGGAGCAAGTGTGAGGGCCGTCAAACATTGTCAGAATCCACCTCACATCCACAGCCATGCCTAAAATGGCACTTCTCCAGGAGAACTGGAGCTGCAAGTAGCAGACTCCATGTATCTTACAGAAAAAATAACCTTGAATTTCGGTGTTTGCTTACCCTTTAACAATACTTTGATCATTAAACTTCACAAAAACACCCTCCTTTTGTGCTATCTATGTGTAAAATGTGTTCAGACAATGTTTCAGGTATAAGCAAAGCAATGCATTTGAGCAATATGAATATATGAAATATGAATGTGTTTAGATAAACCTTCAGTATGTTAAAGATACTGGAATGTTTCAGTAGTAGTGTAGTCATGTTTGGACACGATTGTGTCTCATTTCCATGATGGGGGGCAGCATAAGGCCTAAGCATAAGCACCACAGTGAGGCTGTGCATCCAAGCAAAAGGAGCAGACACACAGAAACACACAGAGTACAAAGGGAACTTAGGCACACCCGAACACGGGTGAACAGACCTACTAATCAACCCAGGTGACACACATTTGGCTAACGACACAGCACTAAAACAGGTAGTGATGGGGCCGGATCCCTTCAGCTAGAGCCCTGTTCTCAGTAAGGAGACTCGAGCCCCAAGTCCATAACAAGCTCCAAAAGAGCTCAGCTTCGGCCTTGCCATTCACTCCCTAAGCGACGAACGTTCAGGTCGTCGCTGCCGTAGGCACTGCTACACTTGGAGATCAACACTCAGGTCCCAGCGTCAAGCGCGGAGGAGCCCATTTTTATTGCTCAATGTTCAAATATTTTCAACTTTGCCGCTGACCTTTCAGTGACGCTCGGCGCTAACCAATTATTCCAGTCTGATATAGTGACTGCGAAAATAAAATCATTACCTCATTGATTTATTGATTCATAATTGATCAATATCCCACTGGACTGCCAGAAAGCCATATCTAACAAGGAAGAAAAAATGAGCAGTTAGCATTTCCGAATATCCGGAACTATTCATCTTGAGATTGCATTGTCAGGCTGTATGTGGCGATCAACTGCCCATAGCATGATTGAGCAGAGCCTAGCGCCTGGACAGGTAGTTTGGAACGCCTGACCTAGCTGTGGGGCCGAGGCCAGAGCTGATCATGGGCCATCAACGTTTGAAGCAGTCTGAGCATCCAGAGAGCAGGGGGCACATGCTTGACTGATCGGATGGGGTCATCATATACAACATCCTTTACAAATTATTACATTCTTTATATTCCATTCAGGTTTCTCTATATCGTTGTCACCTGTGTGGTTTATTATATGCGCAAGCTGTTTTCAAAGTTCATGCACCCAGATGAATCCAGAGACGGATGGGTTACGCTAATCAAGGTAATTCTCGATTTTATGTAGGTTTTTTATTTTCATCATGGATATTAAGAAGTAGTAAAATATTAAATGAAGCACTCCTCACCGTGCTGCACCTACGT
>NC_140279.1:5183476-5238787 GCF_964030765.1 Micromesistius poutassou
CCCAGAGGGGCCACAAAACTATTGTTCCAGCCGGAGAAGGGCAATCATCTGATATCATCAAACTGTAATGAATCTATATCGTCAGGAGAGCAAGTGAGGGGGAGAGAGAGAGTGAGAGAGAGAGATACGAACGAGAGAGAGAGAGAGAGAGAGAGAGAGAGAGAGAGGAATGAGAGAGAGAGAGATACGAACGAGAGAGAGAGAGAGAGAGAGAGGAACGAGAGAGAGAGAGATATAAACGAGAGAGAGAGATATGAACGAGAGAGTGAGAGAGATGCGAACAAGAGAGAGAGAGAGAGAGAGAGAGAGAGAAGAGAGAGAGAGAGAGAAAGAGAGAGAGAGAGAGAGAGAGAGAGAGAGAGACGAACGAGGGAGAGAGACAGCCAGCCAGCCAGCCAGCCAGACAGAGAACGAGAACGAGAGAGAAAGAGAGAGATACGAACGAGAGAGAGAGATACGAACGAGAGAGAGAGAGAGAGAGAGAGAGAGAGAGAGAGAGAGAGAGAGAGAGAGAGAGAGAGAGAGAGAGAGAGAGAGAGAAAGCCAGACAGACAGACAGACAGACAGACAGACAGACAGACAGATCAGATCAGAGAAATTATATTGAAGGTGTGTGTGTGTGTGTTTGTGTGTAGAAGAGTAAAGGATGACAGAGAGGACATTATTATCTTTTGAGATACCCTAACATACCTGCTCCTCCTTTCACATTTTATTTTAAACAAGTGGCAACGCAAATCTAAAACACCTACCTATCTTGGGGCACACAGTATAGGAGGCACTCTATGTCAGCTAAACAGTGAAAACGGTGGTTATTGTTTCCCTGCTGATTTGGTGGGATTGTGTTCGTAAAGGTTATTCAGAAAACCACCATCGAAGCCAAGTGATTTCATCATCATTCCCCTCCCCCAATCTACATTGCCAAGCAGTGTAGTGTGTTATAAGAAGTGTTATAAGAAGTGCAAATTTTCAAGAACAATGAAACACCTTTTTTCTCACCTTAATATTATACTTTGACAGCCGACTGTGCAAGAAGATACATTGTGAGAAAACGGGAAGGATCGGTAAAACAACAAATTTGTTGCATTTTAAATTATCTTACTTTTCCATTGTGACACATAAAGGGATTTGCAGACAAATCATACATGACTAATGTTCACATTACTCCAATGGGGTCTGAAACGGAGTGAAATTACCTGACATTGGATTTATCTATCAGCAGTCACAGAGCAAATTGACTCGAAAAGGCAGAAAGAGTCATTATCTTACAAGTGGAATTGGTCTGCCTCAATTAACTCTGCCATTATTTCAAACCTGGTATATCTAGGTATTTAATGTACAACATTTTAGAGTTATCTCGTAAAATATGGCTCTATCTTAATTATTGTCCAATTATCATGTTTTGATAAAGATTCATAATTTCAAAGGCTTTTTGTTCAGCTGACATAATTACAAAATTCATCAACACTGAAAAATTGACGTTTATTTCTTATGAATGACTGTTTATAGATTATGACCAAAAGAAAAGATTACACTTTGTCTCAATTCCTAAAACAATCTAAAGAGAATATAATAGAACAGTGGCAATATAGGTATTAACGAAAGTGAAATTAATAAACGAAAATGATGGATTTGTGGATGGATGGATTATAGCCTTTGATGGTTATTTTTTCAAAGCTGTTGTATTGCATTAAATGGTTTTAAGTAATAGTAAGAACGCTTATCATGAAATTTGAATCCCTATGTAGGTTTGGAGAGTATTATACAAAATCAAATGAGCACACACACACACACACACAAAGATTATTATAATATATATTGTGTGCACTATTCCACTCCTGTGCTGCACTAGCTCAAACACAGCTTCAGGTCACCCCATGCCAGAGAAAGTTCCATGTGAAAAAAGATGGGCAGCAGACTGCTAAGGCCCCCCACCCTCCCAAAGAAAGGCACGCTTTGTGTTCACAGCATGGTCAACTGACCACCAAACCATGCAGAGAACTAAGCAAAGCAAGGGGCCATGTAACACCAAAAACACAATGCAATCCTTTCTGACTGCCTTGACGTTGAGCCCCTAAGAACCGGTTCGACCTACCAACGACCCCTGCAGAACGGCCTGCGAGGTTTGGCTTCTTAGGAAAAGTTGGTGGTGAGAGAGTTGGGAGAAGGTCACCCTGAGAGACAGCCTCAATGCAAATGTGTGTGTCGCAGTGCCGGCCTTGACATGACAGGGTGGCTAGTGAGGCCCCAGAGCCCGGGATGTCGGTTGAGCTACGACCCCCTCTGGTAAGATCCACAAGGTGAACTTAAGGGTCAAGGCCCAGGCGGTACAAACGTGGTCATTTATCGGTCCCTATCTTCTGTGGAGCTCAGCAGAACTGGCTAGGAGTGGTCTGGTAGAGATGAAACTCTTTGCTTTCTAAATTCCCCAAAGGGGCTGCTTGTCATAATGTTCTACCCAGACTTAGACTTGGAATTGGATACTGGATTCTCCAGTACATTATTGTGCCCGATGTGTTGTTAAACATTGTTGTCATTTAAAAAAAAAAAAAACAGCCATTCATTCATAGTCCCAACAAGCGGACAACAAGGTTTTTATCTTCCATTTCTAATTTGTAATCTAACTAACAAGACTTAGAAAAACAGACTGTTGCAGAAATGTGCTGAATTAAAAAAAAATCATCCGTCGGCGATTAGTTAAATCTCCACCTCCCTGGCTATGTGGGAATGAGCTCTGAAGGTTTGCTCTGAAGCTACCCGGGACATGATGAAGGTAAGCGGGCAAGGCGTCCCAGCTGCATATCGACTGGCCACTAAATCCACTTTATACCCACGCCATGAGGTCAACAAGCAAGCCCTGCTCCGGGGCCTGCGACTCGGCCAAACTTATTACCACTTGAGAGACGGAGCGGTGGAGAGGGGAAGAGGGCAAGAGGAGGATGAGAGGATGAGAGAGAGAGGCAGAGGCTGAGATTTATATGCGATGAGAAGGCTAACAAGCCTACGGAGGAGGGAGAGGTTGGCCGCATTGGGGGGGGGGTCAGAGATAGGGGGGATGGGGGGAGGGACAGAGGGGAACAGAAAGAAAGGAGGGGACAGAGAGGAACAGACAGAGAGGAGGGGACAGAGAGGAGGGGACAGAGAATAACAGACAGAGAGGAGAGGACAGAGAGGAACAGACAGAGAGGAGGGGACAGAGAATAACAGACAGAGAGGAGAGGACAGAGAGGAACAGACAGAGAGGAACAGACAGAGAGGAGGGGACAGAGAATAACAGACAGAGAGGAGAGGACAGAGAGGAACAGACAGAGGAGGGGACAGAGAGGAACAGACAGAGAAGAACAGCAGAGAGGAGGGGACAGAGAGGAGGGGACAGAGAGGATGGGACAGAGAGGAGGGGATGACCACCATCTACAGAATCAGCAACAGGGCTCTCATCATTGCCTTGGTTGAGCCTTGCACGATTGTAAGGCTCCACACAAACTGGACTAGTGTGTATCCTAATAACTCTCCTTTGTCTGTCAATATATGTACACTTGTCTGATGGTATCAAAAAAGTTATCACAATAAAAATACCCGACATGTCATGTCTTCATATATTATTGATTGGCAAAACTAAAATAAATACACAAACCAAAAATATGATTATGGCAAGGAGGAGATTTTTGTGATTCATTGCTGTCACAGGTAAGCGAGGTCAATACGATAGCACTGTGCCCTTTGACAATGCTAGCACATTTTCCTCTGCCACTTTCCTTCTTGTGTCGCCTCCTTCTGCGTCAACGACAGCATGAAATCATCTGGGGCATGGATTTTTTATTTTTCGGGGCGCAGGGCTCACCGTCTGTGGTGGAAACACTGAACCATTTGGAAACGATCGCATCACACAGTCGCCGCATATTGGACGGCTTGCACAGTCTGGGTGCAAACAGCTGTTCCCGGCCAATCCACAAGATGCTTGATAGGGTTAAGCCCCTGGAAACCCTGCAGGCCGCCAGAGCAATAAAAAACTCCTGGAACCAGTCGATGATGATTCGTGACATGGTGCATTATCGCGCTGGAAGTGTCTACCCAAGTGAGAATGAAAGGGGAGCCAAGGAGGGGATGAATTTAGCCAGCTGAAATTATCCTAGCATTCCGCTCCCAATCACAGCACCCCTGCGTACCGTGGCTCCGTTGACTCACATCAAACATTCACAATGTTATTCACATCAAATTCAGATCCCCACAACAGCATCATGCAACAGGTATCCAGCTGAATGAGGACGAAGTTCAACCAAAGGTTTTTCCTTCTGAGACAATGGCCAAGAAGTGGCGTGTTCTAGAAACTCCCCAGCCATGTAAATTATGAATGGTTTTCGTGAGGTTGTGGTCAGTGTGTGAGCAAGCGCGATGACATCCTTTGACGTGTACTTTGACCCTTCCAGGGCCGGTTTGAATAAGTGCCGACCGATAAATCGTGTTTCCATCGATGCCGTGAGATGAACGTGTGCGATAAACACAAGAGACTGCCTGGACTGCTGGTGGCACTGTTAATTTCAACAACTTATGATGCTAAAAACTATTGGTTAACGTCTGTGGATTATATTCATACGTCTTCTGGACATTTAGTCGTATTATGAATCTGTGCATTGTGTCATTTCATATTCTAACACTGTCCCGCTGCTCTTTGACTTATCAGCGAACACACGAGTGCCAACCGGTACTTTTCTAAACTTTGATTCATTTCAATTCATCAATCATCCTTTTACAACAACACATTGAAAGGCTCAGATTAATTTACCTTTTATTTAGTAGTTCATTGTTGTTTCATTGTACTTTAATCAGTGAATTCAATGAGACATGTTAAATTAAAGACAAACTGTTAATGACCACAAACTAACTTCCGTATTGTTCTTTGCCGAGTGCCAGCCGCTACCCTTGGTGTTGCTAATGCGCCGGGTGGAATGTACCTGTGCGAGTGTGTGTGGATGACGGCTGGTTTACGCAGCCTCACTTGGCCCGAGTCAGACTGATTGGACTCTGGGGCTGGGTGAGGCCGCACACCTGTTGCACATTGAGCAATCAACGTGCACAGGTTAAACCAGCCATCACCGCACACACTCAAGGAGATCTCCTACACAGCAGCATGGTCACAATGTCATGTAGCAATAGGCGTGTTTCAGATCAAGCATGCGTTGCGTTGCCTCGCATAACATAATGCATTCTGGGATAAAAACGTCAATGCTGGTGATAACTTCCCTATGCGACATGTCACATGGCTTTAAAAACTTGCGGGAGCTCCAGGGTAACTCCGTCCGTCTGCTTTTCTGTGCATATGGTCAGAGCCCGTCTACGGAGAGCCTTGGCACTCTCTATTGAGCCCCAGTCAATCGAACTTGGTAGCAGTTCCATTAGAATTCCACTGGGAATGATCGCAAGAGTGCAGATTGAATGGGGGTAGATTGAATGAATATAGTTCAAGAATCGAATGAATGAGTACTTATGTCCTTTCGATTTCTTAATTTGGGCCGTTGTTGGCCGTACACGCTAGCATTCTGCTAATGAATGCTGATTGGTCAGGGACGGAATTGTGACTTGATTACAACCAGACACCCCTCTTGATGGCAGCTGAAGCAAAATCAGAAACATTATCTAAAGGACTTTCCGTCAAAGTTAATTGTTATATATCATATGTATATATATTATATAGATTATATTATATATGCAGAAGTGCCAAAGTGACTCAGAACTTGCCGTAAAGCAGGACCTTTGGCAGTGACGTCATCTTTTTGAACAGATTTTTAGAACAGATAAGTGAACTTAAAAAAAATTATATTCAGTTTTTTTTTTTATTAAATATTCAGGTTGTTTTTTTTCAGACTTCTTCACTGACTGGGTTGTGCAGAGTACGATCCTGTAGACCCGCTCAATACCAGAGAGGCACACTGCGGAAAACATGAATTTTCGTTTCCAAATATTTATTTAAAAACTAAAATATCTGTTTTATTGTGTGTATGTTCAATTAAATAGTTTTATATCTTAAACAAATTCTGTTGCAAAGAGGATCAATATCCTAATTAAAAAGAGTTAGGTGGCCAACGCTGACACATTTTGCAGAATGTAAATTGACATGAGATATTGTAAACGTTCACAATCCTGCTGTGTGCTCTGTGATATTTAATTTATCATAATTGATATTAACTTCTGCATGGCGCACACGCAAGTGGTCATGAAGCTTAGTCGTCTTCCAATCTTTTGTGCGGATCACACATGAGCAGATCTTACACACAACTTCAGTCGTGTCCCTTGGCTGTCCACTCATCAGGTCTAAATCCAAAAAATTGGCATATAGGAGAAGTAGTACCCTTATTTTGGCGATTCATTTTTCATAGGGACACGGGAGGTGTCAGATCCAATAAAAAAGGTTCCAGATCCAACGTCGGAGGTGGAGGAACATGTTCCGGCTCAAATTAAGCCTTTGACAGAGATGTGTTACCGCAACCAGTTCAGAAACCGGAAGTCACCAGAGAGTGCCAGTTCTCTTCATATTAGACATTCTCTGATATGGTCTCAAATAAATGCAGATATAAGACATTCCCCTCAACATATCAAAACGTTGCCCAAGTTGTTTGGAATTACCATGTGGAATTTCTCACGTGAGAAATGACATAACTCCTTTCAAAGAGGCGTGCCCTCTCCCAAACTATGCTTATTAAAAATAGACGACTTTGTGAACTTTCACTTTGTCACTATTTTTTTATGAGGGAAAGGGGCTTCAGACTGTTGAAACTATAGTTGGCGAACAAAGTCCCTTGGCCGCACAAAAGTTGACCTCCATTGTGATTACTTATTTACTGGGTGGGCCATCTTCTTTGTTCAAACTACGAGAAGTACACCTGTGTCCGACTTGACATGGTGGGAACTTGACGTGTTTCTGACTAGTTCCGGCGGATCTTCTCAAGTTTCATGCATGCCATTGTACGCAGCCATTGTCTTCAAACCCAAAAAACTGGTTTCCAACTTCACCAGCCTTCAGCCTTGTTCCGGAGTGTGGCAAACACCTGTGGCTTGTAGCATTGCATTGCTACCGTACCATTTTGGTGGGGGTGTTGGTCTGTCAATGTTTTAAATATGCAGAATTAGATTGTATTGAGCTCTGAAATAGTTTGGAAATATAATTTCCATAAGTTGAATTTTAATGTCCTCACCTCAAGTTTAAAAAGTTTTCTGTATTTAAAACATTTATTAATGTTGTAGTTGTAATCAGTCAGAAAGACCTACTTGCCAACTCTACCAGCAAATGTTGTTGCAAGTTGTTGTTGCAGCAAGTGTTTTATTTTTATTAATAGATTTAATACATTTTTGATACCTTTTTCCATGTACCATGTTAAAGGTTAAGTGCAGAAACTTAAGTGGCATCTAGCAGAACGGCCTTGGCATAAATCTAATACAATATTCATAAGTATGTTTTAAATAGTGTATAATGCAATGACAATCTAAATAGTTGTTTTCAGTACCTTAGAATGAGCCCCTTATAGCTACATATGGATTGGTGTTCCACGGGGGCCACCATGTCTCTAGAGTTTCCCCGAACAGGCAAACGGCTCTAGAGAGGACGCGTTTAATATAATAAAAAAGGTTTTAGGTTTTAGAAGTTGTAGGAAGGAGGGGGGACGTGATATCACCATTGCTACCACCCATTTGTGATATTTTCTTGGTGCCGTCTTTGTGTGTAGCAGCATTACAAAGAGTGATGTTGTATATGAAATGTGTTACACTAACTTTATTGTGTCTGAGAAGCTTAGCCCTCTCTCTGATGCGTCTCATATAGCCACTGAAGACGAGCTTATGCTATGTATTTGGATGATTCAATTTGAATGGAATTACAATTTTCCATTCAAGTGTAAAATTGTATAGTGAATAGCAGTTTGAAGATAATGGGGATTATGATGAGTGGGTTTGCAACCTTTAATACATCCATATTTTGGAGACATTAGTTATCGAGGTTGTTTCCCTGTTCCATAACTAAAAGTAGGCTATCACTCTATTAGAGAAAGTTGGTATCCAAATGAAACTACTGCGATACAACTGCACACCAACATGTTATCAAAAGCAACCTTATTTCACATACTACAGTGGAGGTAAACATTGGCTTGTAGTGTTGACAATACACATAACAGATAGCGATAATGATAGGTCTATGAATGTAGTTTACCACTAATAAGACGACTTGTAAAATGACGATGGTGACTACGACAAAGATTACTGATTGTGATTAGTTAAACTGATTTATTTCTTACAATATAGCTTACAATATACTTGTTTTACAATGTATTTTGTATAACGCTTATTTGATTAAAAAAGGAATTAAAGTATTCAAAAATGTTAAAGCATATTGTATGTTTTCTTCATATCCTACAGCCCTAGCCATATGATCACTGGTAGTGGGCTTCTTGTGTTAATCTTGGTAAAGCCCAAACTGGTTTGTGCATGAAAAGACTCAAGGCCTGAAGACGCCTTCATGCAATGTTCATAAGTGAACATTAAGTGAATTACATTGTGAAACCGAACCCGTTTGATTAATTTGGATGGTATATTGCACACACCTCCGTCACCTGAGTTGTGCTTTCAGGGCTCACAAGAAATAAACACAGATCCCTCTGTTAAATATTGAACATGAACTTGTTTGTCCAACTCTTTATCCACACTGCTGGATGTGTCTCCTTCCACTCCACCCACTCCTGCCCTGCCCTCTTGAGGTCCTTTGGCTGGACATTGTTGCCGTATGTAAGTGCCCAAAAAGGTGGCGGGAAGAAGACAGTACATTATATCGGCAGTACATAGGAAAAACTCTTGGCAAAGTACTTTTCCAAAATTTATATCAAGTACCACCAGGTATTATTATTTTTTTATACAATATATTTAAAGTTTCACTCATACCACTGCCAAGGCATTCAAATCGTTGGCGTCACCGTTTACCATTTTACTCTGGAAACCCTTTACTCTGGAAATCACAAATTTATTTTCCATTTTTACAATTCGGTAAACAATGGTTACAATTAATTTTTTTGTATTGGCCTCTATCTAGATGACAGCCTGAGCATTAGCTATTATCATATTAAGACAATCGCCAATCCCTCGTAATAGCAATCGAGCATCTGAAGTGATACGAGAGATAGAGAGAGAGGGAAAGAGTGAGCAAGAGAGGGAAAGAGTGAGCAAGAGAGGGAGAGGGAAAGAGTGCGCAAGAGTGAGAGAGCAAGAGAAAGGGAGAGAGGACAAATTATCTGCTTAGTATTCTTAGTTGAAAGTACCTGCAAGTGATGAAGGGCTTCCGCCTAAGGGCTGTGGTTTATACAGAACAATACTCAGGATCAGTCGGAGCACAGATGAAGGAGGCGCTAATAGCTTCTTAACTTCTCTTACACTAATAAACTATGAACTTCTACTGAGGAACTAAACTAAACTGGTAATTCCCACGCCCTTTTAAGATATGATGATCTAGTGTTTCCATATGTACGTTTTTTGTTGATGCATTTTTATAGATTGCTAAGGTGTAGAAAAACCTGGCAACCAGGTAGTGGAAGAGGGAATCGGAGGTCGCGACAACGCTTTCAGCGACATGTTTAACCCGCCATCCTTGCAGAGCTAGTGGGTTAGTGCTGATGTCTTCTATTCTTTTTGACTGAGGCTTACTTCTGTCGAGCCAATGTGTGGGCATATCTCTACAGCCTCTATAATAGATTCTCTGGCAATGATGCGTTCTGATCCAGCTTGAGCTCTCTGCAATCCAAGGAATGGTCTCTTAATACAAACACGTGCTTGGATAACCTGTTCTCAACCTGTCAGCTGCTACATGCTACATAACCCCCCTGCTTTTGAGCCCATCAGAAGGACCACAAACAGCTGCATCCACAGAGAACACTCGGCCAAATCAAAACCCCTCTCCCTGCTGTTGCAATGTCGGCCTGGGAATGTGTCCCCCTGTAAATAGTTTTGCAGTAATAATAATAAGTACTAATTATTTAAATAATAACTTAATCAATCCTCTTAATAGGTCAACAGCCTCCTAAATGACACGACATATGATGTGACGATATTGTCATAAACAAAGAAACAAACAACACTGCTGTGTTCAGGCCCGTCATGTGTGCCACTGTTTTGAATCTTGAGACTCCCTGGATGATATTTCCAACTTGACGGGACATAGAGTCAGCAAAATCCCCCGGATACAGAGAGATGTACAGAGAGAAATCGAGGCGGAAAAAGACCATTTGGAGCTTAAAGAAAAGCATCTCTTTTGAAAGTCGACAAGGAGGTTGTAAAAAGGGAAGACCTTTGGTCTTGCGGTAGCCATGGCTACTGCAGGGCTTGAACCATGGCCAATACCAAATCTGCTTGTGGACAACATATATAGAGACAACACACACACTGAATTAACCAGGCGTTGGCTGTTGCTAGCGCACCCCCTCAAGCTTGTTATGGTGGAAAATCTGGAGTTTGGGGAAGTGTTTTGCAGTCTCATGTGGAATGAAGCATGCTGTTTGAGGTCTAATGTTTTTTGTATGGCAGCAGGAGAAGCATCTAAGCGAGTGATGATAAGCAGGGTTGTGTGGAAAATCACTGTTTATTTTTGGGGGGTAAATAGGATAACATCCCTGTTTCTGACAATGTCTTAAGAGTGACTATTTTGTTACTACTAGGGCCGATCAATTGAGGACAAAAGATAAGATGTCCAACCGATGACCTCATCTCATCGCCCAGGCGTCCCTCCGATTGCCCTCGGAAGGGAAGTGGAAGTGGAAATACAAAAATAAAATTGCATTTCGTATCCGACATACATAAGCCATGTATGCTGAATGCGGAGGACCCAGACTTGAATATACCTCCCAGTCTGAAGGTGCCTGTACCTCCGTCATAGAGCCCTCGCTGTGGAGACAAGCTTCTCTGAATAATCAGATGAATTAGCTCATTAAGTAAAATAACGAGTACCATGCCGCGTTTATTTTACCTCTGTCTTCATTATAACTAGCACTTTACACTCACACTAGAGGACTGCTTCTACCCCCTTGTGAAGCAACAGGCCACATGCTGTGGCAGCGTACAGAAGATGAATCATGTCCTTATTCTCATCAGTGTGTGAGTGCTGTTGACAGTTCAACAGCTCAGAGAAGAGGGTGAGGTGGGGGTTAAGGGTAGGGTTATGAAATCATAATTTCTTTCATGGTGATGTGCATCATGTTCCTTCAAAGCACAGAACACAGAGTACATACCATTTGCTGGCATCATGACTACCCCGGTTAGGTATACAATATTCATCCTTCACATTATCAAGACCATCATACAATCACATTTGACGGTAATAAAGAAGCAAAATAAAATATGTTTGTGCTTTGTGTTTGATTCCGAGGTTGTGTGTGTGTGTGTGTGTGTGTGTGTGTGTGTAAGAGAGATTGCCACAGATGTTGTATCAGGGGACAGGATCTTACAAGGCTACTGGCTGTAACTGAGAAGTGGGAAATGCAAAAAAACATATGCTGCACTTTTATCATCCCAGTGCATCCAGTACACACAAACACAAACACACACACACACACACACACACACACACACACACACACACCATCATTAATAACCCATGCATTATTAATGTGCCACTGGTGTAACACCATTTGCATGCTAGTTGCTGGGCAAATGCCAGTTCTGGTTGGTTTATTTTTATAGAGGAAATCTAACAATTTACATTTGAATTAGTTGAACATGAGAATTAGAAGTACAAATTGGAAGTGGGTCGACAATATTCAGAAATAATAACATGCTTTGTATTTATTAGTGATAAGGGTATGACTGAATATCAATGTAAAATTATATACACTCAACTAATTGATGTGAATAATGCAGCCATAGCCTGTAGGACTTGGTCAGGTTTGGAAAATGTCTCAATCTCTAAGAGGTTTGGGGGATCATCTTCACTGCAGAGAATAGCAGTGGTGGTGTTATTGACGGCACATGATGACAAATAATACCCCAGCTCAGTCTTCCTAAAAATCTTCCTAAACCTGGGAGAGCCTATATGTTTAATATGAAAGGGAGAGGAGCCAGTAGCCCTCCGATGCTGTGACCCTCAAGTCCCTTTAGCGACAAGAGGGTCTTCATACACTTGCCAACCGTGTGCGTGTGCGTGCGTGCGTGCATTCGTGTGTGTGTGTGTGTGTGTGTGTGTGTGTGTGTGGAGCTAAATGCTTATGGATTGGTGATCAATGTGTTATTTTTGACAACACGTTTTGGATTATTTCCTTTTTTCCTAACATGCTAGTGATGAGCTATAGCTGTAACTGTATGCTTACAGGTGTGTTCATTCCCGTGCAAACATACCCAGCTAACCTATGAAGCATTTCTAATTTGTATGTGATTATAGATGTGCTAATGGCTCTTTTTTTAATTTTTTATATGAAATAAGTTCCAAGCCTATGCATCTGACTTACCCTTAAACTCTACAGGGGACTACTGGTCTCAGGGGACTTTGTGGTCATTTTATTTCTCTCCACCAAACCTTGTCCTCCCTTACTCATTCAGCATGCTGAATTCAACAGTCAGGGTGTTGTGCCTTTGCAGTTTTATGGATTGAGCGTTTGTATGCAAGAAAGGTTAAAACATTGTTTTCCTTCTCGCTGAAAGCTGTCAAAATTGGTTTCTAAATAGGAGCAACTTGTCAATTCAAAAATATTTCCTTTTGTGCAAGTGTTTTTTTAGAGTGTTTGAGTTGTTTGGCCACCACATAATGTTACATTTCTTTTACTTTGAGATGTACAGACTATTGTCCTCAGGGACAAAATGGTCCTCTCAACAAGATTATATATTAAAATAAAACACTTAAATTAATACCTAGTGGAATGCAGGATAAAATAAAAGGAGAATTAAAGTTTACAAGCTATTTGCTCAGGGGTTAGGAGACAAAGTTAAACTGAAACGAAATGTTCATTGAATAATATTCTTTAACCTTGGATTTTCTATTCATATTGTTTCTCATATTTTCCATCAACTGAAGATACATTTTTCATTGAGACACTGGCACTCATCCAAAAGACCACCACTGCCCCTCTGAGCCAGGCTCCTGGTTTGCAAGTTTGAAAATGGAGTTTGGAAGGAGGAGTTTGGAAGGAGACAGACTTTCCTGCTGTGCATCCTCCCCCTGCAAGTAGCCGCTGAAAACACAGGTCTGTCAGAAGCCAGTGAAACAGAGGAATCACTTGTTCATCATTGTTCTTTGCTACTAGTTGTGAGGGCCAACGTAACACACACAATCCATCTCTCTTTCTCTCTTACACTATCGCACACATACAAACACACCTGTCTGTGAGTTTTGGAGATTCTGCTTTTTCATCAATATTGTGTCATTGAAATGGTGCACTATGTAGGTTACCAGATTTCTACAATAGCGCACGGAAGTAGTGTATTCAAGACTTTCCCAGATCAATCTTTGATGCTTTGTCTACAATCGATTTATATCAATGGAAAGTGTGAGACACACACACACACACACACACACACACACACACACACACACACACACACACACACACACACACACACACACACACACACACACACACACACACACACACACACACACACACTTTAGAGGCAATTCTCTCTTACGGCCATGCACACCCTTCCGTGTAGAGCTCCATTAGCTCTGCAGGTGATTTGGCTTTGGAGACTGGAAATTAAAGCAGAGAAGAGGTCAGGGGAGGGGAGAGTAGACCCATCCAGTACAATAGAAGGAACTAATGGGGATTGAAGGAGGTTGAGGAAAGCAGGCAGGTGCTGTGTGTTTGTCTAGACTAGCGTGTGTGCGGTGTGTGCCTGTACTTGCGTGTGGGGCGGGAGGTTAACCAACTGTCATTTGAGCAGAAATGTCAGTATTTTCTAGGGAGATTATACCAGGCATTATTAACCATGCCATGTCATGAACTGATGCTGTGTAGGTATGGCTCACAATCATTTTTCTAATAAAATTGTAAGTCACACGACCAGTACATCACGTGATGTTTAATGCATTCTATACTGTACTACCTGCAACTACCGCCACCAGTTAGTTTACTCAAACCATGTTGTCAGCCAGTAGATATTCTTCCACACTTTGAACTTACATTAAACTTACTCATGTCTTTGAGAAATGTGGTTCAATAAAAGGTTTTTTCTTAGATATACTTCCAGTCACTTAAAAACAGTGAACTGCTTTTTTCTTTCTTTTTGTACTTTGTGATGTGAGCCAGGAACCGTATTGGTTCAAAAGATCAGCCGTGCCAAATCATTAACAGGTTTAGTAAGAAAGCTATTTATTAATCTCCCCTTCAATCATGAGTACCGCCTTTCTTTAATTCTCTCCCGCACCAGAAATGAAGGATATTGCATTGTCAAATTGTAGTTATTAAATCAAGAATCCTAGAACTGCCAGACAAACTGAGTTGAGAATTAAAAAACTTTATTGCACACTAAACCAAAACAATGTGCAGCACATGCTTGCATGAAACATTATAACAGATATAATATATAATAATATAACAATCAAAAGTTTGTCTTTTCATCGATTGCTTTTTTCAACTGGTAATAAAATGCATCTCGGGTAACCAGGTTCAACATTTGGAGGTTTTCATGGATGCACATAACCACATTCCAATTATTCAAAGCATAATCATCCATGACCAAATTTGTCAATTAAATTTGTGTACGACTATGTTGCTGAGTAACTGAGTAAAGTGATGTTGGGGTCATGGAACATATACAGTAAAAGTTAGTTTAATGTTTGTGGAGAATGGAGTATTTTATTACAGGGGACATGGTATGACCCTGGTATTGCCAGGGAAACAAACAAGGCTTATTTTTACAGTACAGTTTGAGCTTACTAACTGAGAAAATTGTAAAACATCTGCAAAAACGTATGTAAGCATTTAAGGATGTATCATGAAACTAGAGGAATAAACATTGGAAAACATCAGTTGAAATCTAAATGAATTGGGAATAGAGGTTTTTCAAAGGATTGGTTGCCTAATATCCTTGTGTGAAATTATGTCTGTGTTTTTACCAACCTAGAATGGTCAAAAAAAACCTAGAAAGGTCATTACATGGTTCTTAGTTGAGTTGATTTGTATTTCGGATATAATTTCTGTGTATTTACTTACTTATTTACCAGTGGTAATTAATAACCCAATAAAATATTATAATTTACCATTCATTAACTGGCTGAATTCTTAGGGGACTGTAAAAGGAAGGGTAAAATTAAATCTGCATTTGCTCCTTTTTGAGACAAAATGAGCCCCAGTCTTGAGAGCTTAGTAACTGGAAGTGTACATGCCAGTACACTTCCACTCTAAAAAACGAAATATCTGAATCGGATCATTAAACCTCAGGGAAAGCAACCATTGAACCCCTCCAAAATTCAATTATTTTCTATTAACATTTTTGATTCGCTCAATTTGCCTAATCTGTAATGAATTGAATATGAATTGTTAATTAAGGACTCATTAAGGTAACAAATATGTCCGGAAAAGCCACAAAGCAGCAGGGAAACTGTTCCAGTGTTTACCAGGGCACATTCTGCCTGTGGTCAGAATAAATACACACGACAGAGTCAGCGAGGCCACTGATAATCAAAGAATAGGCAACAAAATTGTATCTAGTTAAAAGGTTGATTTCTGACATGTGTTTCAGGGGGACTTGCACTTTGGTTTTAAACCCAAAGTACACAGAGTGCGGATTTGGGGATGTATCTGTTGTGTGACCCAAAAAAGAACTAGGATCATATTGTTCTACCGGAGCAAAGAACACAGAATGCAATGTAGCAGGGCGGTATTTTTTCACTCGTTTCGTATGCGGCTCAAGTCTATTTTGGACATGAAAATGCATATTTTGGCCTGTCAAGTCACAGCTATCTGCTTTGGGCTTATTGTTTGATTACACTAACCCAACAGCATGTTGTCAAAAGACATATAAACGCTACCGTATCACATCCTTAAGCATTCCCCTGTGCATTTGTCGCCTACACAAACACCAGACAATTGAGTCAATTAGCCACAAAGGAATTACAGATTCATCCAAAATCGTATTGTACAAAGACTGCCCATGCAAGAACTCTGGGACAACAGATTCTAAAATATAGATTTTGAAATTCTATTATGGCATTGTGGAGTAATCTTTTCGCCGTATCAGAACTGGATGGGAATCGTAAGCCGAGGAACAAATACTGCTGGGTTTCATCCCAGTCTGTATTATCCCGCAAGCAAGGCAATTGGCTTCTGTGCGATTGTTTTTAGAGAAAGACATTGTTCTAGATTCAGACAAATGGCTAACATTGCCAAGCTCCCCCTTCTGTCCTCAGCCACGCTGAGGTAACCCTGTGCAGAATTAATAGGAAAGGAAGCCACGCATTTAAGCAGTGGCGCATAATGTGTATGTAAGCAGCCAGGATGAATAAGAATGACATAATCTTCACCTTCTGAGCGATAGTTAAATGTATAATGCCACAAATGCATCTGCGGCTGCTTCGATGAGTGTGGTGAAAGAGGTGTCCCAGACATTTGAATTGTTCTTTTTTTTTATTCTTTTGTCTGGCCCAGAATAGAAAGCGGCTAATCTGGTATTTAACACTACAGAAGACAACGGGGACAGCAGAGCCAATGCCGGTCCAGGACTGCTTACACAAGCGTTTGTCACTGACCTCCTGAACCCACTGAACTTCCCATTGAATGATTTGCTTCAATGAATGTAACCTTCAAGCCAAATATAATTCCTCTTACAGTCGGCTGCTTTGTCAGAGATCTCTTTGGTATCACTGGTGTGAATACATCAGCACCCACTGTGGCTCCACACCAAAACACTAAGTACTTCCACTGAGCACCTCCATCCTTAATGACTCACTTTTAGACTGGAATTGCTAGTCCTCCAATGCACTTCACCACAAAGCTGCAAGATAAAGAACAGCATTGCTTTGCTTTTTGAGCTATTTAGACTTGGCCATAGGCAAGTCATTAATGACGCAAATTAACTTGCCCTAAAGCCACAATATCCACTAAATAACTCAAGAGAGAGTGAGATAAGGTGAGGGATGTGTTAGAATACAGGAAGGAGGAGAGGGGAAGTGAGAGGAGAGGAGGGGAGGGGAGGGGAGAGGAGGCAATTTACACACCAACCAACTCAAATTGTATTGGTGCACTTCATGAATATTTATATGTGTATATACATGAAATACACCAATACGATGTTTGTCATTCTGAATGTTTTTTTGACAGAATATTATGGCTACTGGGCTTTGACTGAATAAGTAGCTTAATTATGTCTGTCAATATCCCCCTGAAACTCTTAATCCAATGGACAGATTACAAATAATGCGAAAGCAGCAGACTAGCTTTATGAATATTGCGCATGTAAGCATATTTGTTAACTTACAGTCCTTAATATGCGTGTGCCAAAACCTCTTAGAGCTAACTTCAACTCGATCATATTATAAGCCAGACAAATGGCGCATGTACATTTTTGTAGGAAGACAATAAAACAATTAAGTTATTGTGTCCCTAAATAGATATGCACTTTGTAGAGTTGAGTAATCTAATCTTAAATCGTTAATGGCAAGATAGTATTCCATTTTTAAAGATACTATTGTACCCATGCATATGCATGCAAAATGTATTATTATTATTATATTTTTTCTATTTCATATCAAAGTTTTTGACCTTGGGGTACAGACATTTGAACAACACTATGCCGTTTGCTGTGAGTTTCCATCCCATGAACAAACACACACAAAAAGAAAAGAAAGAACAACACTTGCGTAGCAGCCATCCAGCCGTACCACCATTCAGTGAATGTAGGTTTAAAATAAACCTGTTGCGTAATGAATAGCCCTTTTAAACATCACTAAACACCCTGCCCATTTGCCGCCACGCTGTGCTAAACAGTGTTCCAGTAAATATTACTACCGGTTACACTGATGGAGCGCGACCTGAGCACGCGGCCTATGCCTTTCCTAGCCAACAGCACTTGAGCAACCAACGCTAACAGCAGTCACCGCTGTGCTACCACCGCCAACTCTTTTTCTACAGCTGAGCTACATTCTACATGCTACGCCTGAAGACACTCATCTCATCGTGCAGCAATCACAGCTTCACTGCACTCCAATCCTGACTCTAAGCAGCAAATGAGTCTGTGGATTTAAATTGGTCCATTCACCTCTATGCTGAGATGATAGCTATATATGCACGTATGTATATACATGTAGAAATATATATCAACTTTATTTATGTAGTACTTTTATAAACCATGTTACAGAATGCTTCACAAGATAAAAACTGACTGATGTATAAAAAGAGAGCGAGAAAGAAAGAAAGAAAGGTAGAGAGAGAAGGGAAGAAGTAAGATAGATGTAGAGATAGACATTACTGATTTGCTTTTGGGTTTCAGGTAGGAGGGGGTTGAATCTTGGTGGGTTTTTAAGTCAAAACAAGGATCTGGGCACGATAATTGACCAGTCCAACCACCATTAGCCGTGATGTGTCTGCACTGTCTTCTGAGCAGGACTCGATTGGGGCAACATGAGAGAAACAAGACATGCTGGCACAAACTCTGGCCCTGGGGCACAGCGTGAAACACACAACATCTGTGCAGCTGCTTCTACTCCGGGTGCATCTGTGCACAGGTGTGTGAGTAACTGGGTGTGTTGTGTGTGTTGTGGGTGGGGTTTGTGTGTGTGTGTGTGTGTGTGTATGTGTGTGGTTGAGGGCTGTGTGTGTGTGTGTGCGTGTGTAGTGCCCATGTGTGTGGGCACATCTGCCCTGTGCAAGGAGTGAAGTGTTTCACAACAGTGCTTGGCTCAAGTAGGAACTAAAAACAGGTGGTCATGGTATTTTTTGACCATCTGTTTTCATGGAGTGCTTTGCATAATGCATAACACACACATATATATATATAAATATATACATATATTTATATACATATATATATATATATATATCTCCATTGTGTAGCTCTCGTCACAACACACAGACACAGGTTGGCTTCTTTGAAACAGGCGCTCTTTAATGGCACTTTGCTTTACGCCTTTACGCCGTGAAAACTATCACAAATAAACATAATACAAAACGCCACATCAGCAAATGATACAGTATTTACATAAGCACGAAATAAAACACAGAAATATGACATTAATTGGCACGTGAAAATGACATGCATAATACAGGAAATAAAGTGCATTAAATGGTGAAATAAAATTCCTCGCTGGCCGCTTGTTGTGAAAAGAGGTTTGTTTAAGTTCTTTACTGTCCTTGTATCTTGGCCGTCTGCTCTAACTTCAGAGGCAAACTTATTACTGTATCGCTGCACTTAACGAGCGCCATTCATACACGCTTGGTCATGCTTTTTTACATCAATTCAACCAACACTAATGACGTAGGGAAACTAGGAACAAAACGTTAGTTCTGTGCACTTGCAGCACATTAACACATCAGTTCAGTTACATTATATTAACCTTTTAACCCAACATGAATTATTATCTATTTATTACATGAAATTGAAGTGTTGATTATTAAGTGCATAATTAAAGAAAACTTATTTATGCAACGTCACTTACACATTGCATTTCCCATAGTATGTCATTTATTTACTTTGCTCTCCTGTACATTTCCTATGGTCTACTGTTCACCCTGGGACCACCCTGCCAATACTTTTGTTTGAGGGCCATGGAATCAGGAGAAAGTCTTCGCTGTGGAATGGAAAATAGTTGCCAAGAGCAGCATGAAGCAAGCAGCGATGAAGTCTCACTGCGTTTGTTGGACTAAAGTTCACCAACGTGAAGCCGAATTTGAATTCAGACTAGATTTTGGCTAATTCGATGCAAACGAGTGCTGTGTTCATAACAAGAGGAACTTATTTAGCATGAGATCTTGTTACTGAAGTAAGGCTCAGGAAGGCTAATTCTGTACAACACTTTCAAGTCTCTTTTCAAGAGACAACATTATTATTACTTTTCATTTACATTCAGTGTTTTATGTCAAACAACAGAAAAATGGATGGATCACGTTTAATGTGACTGTCGATGCGCCCCCAGAGCTGGAAAACACATCACTATGCAAGCGTGTAACGGGCAGAGATACACAGGCAATAAATGTACGATTATAATAAGCATATTTCATGCGAAAGCTTGCCAAGTATTTCCACTTGGCGAGCTTTAACTACAATGCATCCGAGTGATCAGATCACACACACAGGTGAACCGTATGGTAATCATTTTTGTATTATCTGAGCACCGTGAAATTACCCGAATCATTTAGAAGGTATAAACAGGGTATTTCAAACTCAAAATATGGGGGGAAAAAAGTATAGACGGTTCTTGATTGAGGGTCTGCAATGACACAGACTTTTGCTCCTTTATTTTAGGAGCACTTAAGTGGAGCAGGTATTTTTCTTTTTTGATTTGCATACCGTACTTTAATTATCAATCACTTGCATACCTAAAACACCATGGGAACCTGCCACTCAAGGTGTCTGTTTCAGTTGTATAAATAATATTTTATCAAAATGGGTCCATCTAACTATATATTGAACAGGAAACAAGTCGCTGCATGGAGAGGCACGTGTGACATGACTACACCATCCCTCCCTGGATACATGCATCTAGGCCCTGGGGGCTCTCCGATGGGTTCCACTGGTCATGCATACTATTGAGACAAGCTGGGAAAAAATGCTTGAGCCCCCGTTGTGCAGAGCATCAGGAGCTCATCGGGGGTCCAGGGTATAGGGTGGTTTTGGAGCGAGGGAAGAGAATGTCAATGAATGCATGGCTGTGTAAAATGGAAGATTTCATGGTTAACCTTTAGGGAACCAGGTATCTGATGCAAGTGAGGAATACAATACAATTGAGAAAAGCACTGTACTGAATCCACAGGCGATTGGCCATCCTTGGTCAAAGACCCTCAATAATGTGTCAATAATGTGCTTTTAACTCATACATACATTTAACTCATACAGTACATTGGAGTGTTTGTATGGTCCACTATTTACTAATTTACTGGGTTTAGATTGAGGGAAGGGTTTGTCTCCGCTCTTGAATGGCTTCATAATGTTCAAAACGACAGCACAATATCGACCCATCAACGGACATCATATATCATTATATCATATTAGAATTTAAGGCATTTACCAGACACTTTGATCCAAAGCAACTTACAATGGTTCATACACACATTCACACACCGACGGCAGAGTCAACCATGCAAGGATACAGCCAGCTCATCGGGAGCAGCTAGGGTTAGGTGTCTTGCTCAGGGACACCTCAACACTTAGCTAGGAGGAGCACGGACCGAACTAGCAACCTTCCTGTTACAAGGCAACCCACTCTGCCTCTTGACCTAAGCTGACCCTTAGACCTGTTATACAGAGGGATGTCAATAAAGTAAGCTCATTACCATCGTGACTACCACTCAAACTACCACAGCAAACTTTGACGAAAGACACTCCCCCTCTCCCTCACTAAAGTCTAGAGTTTGCATAGGGCACATGCTGTCAGGCAGAATTTAAATTTGTTAGTTAAATAAAGATTGGAAATACATTTCAAGAAATATTGTGCCATCTTTCAAGACACCTAGAGATGCGTTGCATTCACAGCTTATATGGACCGCTCACACCTGAGCCCTACCATGTTATAGCAGAGCTTCTGGGCGGAGATGGCACAGTGTCTGTGGCGGAAACCAACAACTGCAAGGGGTGGAGTTATGCTGCGTTTTCTGTTTTATTACAGAGATATTCTTATTTGAACGTGTGGATGAAGCTTTTAGAGCAGGATTTTTTTGTAGTGGCCAGTCAACACTTTTTTTTACAGTTTAGTTCTGCTGGCCGAGTTTGTGTTTGCCAATAATGCAATAACAGATCCCTGCCTCTAGGAAGATGATTTGTCGAAACAAATATGAAACAAAGGAAAGTGAAAGGCCCCGTTCCCCCAGATTTGAGCTTGTCTGCCATCAGACTTTAGGTATTGTTCTCAAGTCTGCTTTGTGAGACTGGTGATTGGCGTATCAAGTGCAGTGCGCAAACAGCTAATTATTATTATTATTCCGCTAAACCTTAGCACAGCATGGCCTAAAGGATGCCTCTGAACAGATGGAGAATAAAAATCCACAAACTACCCTGCATTACCATCTCCCCATTTTCTTCTCACTATCTTTAACTCTGGTTCTAATCTTTTCCAACAACATAAGGTAACATGGTAAGCACGGGTCTACGTGGTTACGTTGTCCCACGCTTCCAGAAGAGATTCTGTACACGAAAACCTGTTTAAAAAAGGCAGGTTTAAAAATGGTTGTTAACAACTGGAGAAAACATATCTCTGAGTATTAAACTATTTTGTTAACAGGTCTAATGTTTTGTTTTACCTATTAAAGGAACAATCCAAAATTCCCAGACATCTGTTAGTGGCAGCCAAAACATTTTTATGAACCGTGTCTTGAACTAGGTTATTACCAAACATGGTTAAGCCTTCCAGACTTGACCCATGATCAGCAAGACTAAGCTAAGCCCCATTTAACTTCAGACCTTTCGAGGCCTAGTCAGAAAGCATTAGGAAAGAACATGCAGGGGGGGGGGGAACTAATTTGCTTGGAGGCCTACAACCCAGAAGGAAACTCTAACCAGGAAAGCAATAGCAAGGACTCTTTTGCATCCTTCTTTTGGTGTAGCTATGATCAGAGATGTATAAAGTACTAGAGACCCTAGAGACTTAAGTAAAAGTACAAGTACTGTATCAAAAAGTTACTTGAGTAGAAGTATAAGTGTTCTTTAAACACCCCACTTAAGTGGAACTACTAAAGTATTCCAAATGTTTTGTACTTAAGTATTGCAAGTAGTTCATTTTAAAATGTACTACTCAAGTACTGAAAGTAAAAGTAAAAGTATTGTGTTATGTTTATATTAAAGAAAGCAGTCAAAAGTTTGAATATCATATTGTTTATATTATCTCAAATTTATTTGCCTGTAGCAGCAGTACAAGGACAAGAATACATAGAGTCTTAAAGCTGTCAAAGGCCACGTACAAGTAAACAACTAAAACATCTCAAAGGCCAGAGGGGTATTCCAAGAAAACGTGACAAACATGGGTAAGTTAAAGCACAATTCCGGTATTTTGAACTTTGAGCCCCCTTTTTTTGTCTAGGTTGAAATAGAGTGGTTGACACCGACATTTTGACTATTGGTCCTGTCTTGGGTATTTGGCTCATTTAGAATCGCCTCTGCTTGCTTCAGAATGGCTGGTGTCCTTAAAACAACCCTAAACGTTTGTTTTCAGAATTGTGCAACTCACTGAGTGGTTAGTGGTGTTTGTTGATGTTCCAAATCAAGTATCGTAGCGAAATACAGTTTCTGTCGTGTTTGATTGCTATTTTATCACATTTTGTAAATCCCATTGATTTCTGTTGGAAGTTGTAGTCTTTTCGTTCGGTTCTAGCCCTACTGTTGAGACGGAGAACCGAACGAAAAGACTACAACCAAACATAAACAGCCCCCCTTTCCATTTCCAGCCAACGAGCAGGTCCACGTCTTCGAACAGAAATCAATGGGATAACATTTTTATAATTGTAACAAGTAACGATTCAGCACATGAAAAATGTATTGGAGTAAAAGTATTAAACTCATCAAAAATGTGTAGTGAAGTAAAAGTGGAAGTAGGAGAAAAAAATAATACAGTAAAGTACAGATACAGCATTTTAGCACAGTATTGAATTAGTTCTACTTCGTTACTATACAGCTCTGGCTATGATGGACTAAAGGATGGAATAAAGGATTCCAGGAAACACTGGAATCCTTTGAAAAGCCTTTGCAGCTCAACAGTAATAGATAGTATCACCAAAAATCAACTAAATCAACCAGATTTGGTTAGCAAAATATGCAAAAGAATCCAACATTGTATTTTGTATTTATCACCATGGCTTTTGTTGAACCTATTTTTTTTTACAAGGATAGTGGTCTTCCAGTGTCCTTCAATACACTTTGGATTGATGTACTGTAATATAACTTTTTTCACTAGGAGCACTGTAGCCCCTAACATGTACACACTATCATCCTTAATTTTTGAATTGTAAAATAAATAAAATATTTCTTTGAAGTTGCGGGTTTTTGAAATTATTGGAAGCGAGTCGAGCTGACCTTGCCTGCTGTACCCACGGCCCAAAATAAAGAACAACCGAGACAATATCCTTAATTCAAACATGCCGTTTAATTTGGCCTCAATTGGTATACAGATGCGAACTTGGAATGAACATGCGCAACAGGGATTTCTAAAGGTTACTGTACAGTGGCGGAGACTGCAGGAGCTGAAACATCACTACGGTAGACCTAAGAAGATTCTACGAGCGCCAGTCGTAGAATCCCAACAAAAATGTTGGGTTCGGCCCTTTTTAGCCACACAATGCTCTGAATCATCATCCTCCGACTCTGTAGACGTGCCGCAGGTCGGAAGAATGGATAAATTCTTTGCTTGCTCATTGTTCTAATGGCAGGTTGAGATCTTTCTCCTTCTCACAGACCCGCGCCGGTTTCCCGCGCTCGATAATCTCTATGAGCCACTTACAGTGGCCATTCCTTATCCTTCTCACACTCATTGGCCTGCTACAGATTCCGGATTCATTGACGCGCCCCTTCCACGTTTAACGTGTAAAAAAAAAAAAAAAAAAAAAGGGCAAATTTACTGGTCGCACATGCGCGACCAGATGTAAAATTCAGTCGCACATTCTCAAATTTTGGTCGCAAAATGCGACCACTTGGTCGCAGTCTGGAGCCCTGCCCTTGATGTTGTCAGCAGAAAACTCTTCAAGCTCAAGATTTAGAGCACCTCACCGTCCGAGACCCATTCTACTCTGATGGACAGGTGTCTGGCACATGGCAAGATAACGAGAGACTGATGTTACCCAGCCTGGAGTTTAAAAGTACCAAAGAGAAGGTAAGAAAGCTCCTTTTGAAATTGGTTTAAAAAAATAGTTTAACCTACCACTGCTTCAGTAACAGCAACCAGAGTAACATGTAGTCCTGCTGGTGACTGCATAGGTTAAAGTCTGTTACAGGCTAGTTAAAAAACAATTTCCAAATCGATGTACTTCTTATATGTATCTCTCGATCACTTGGTTATTTTTGTCCTTGTGTTGTTGTAGTGAAGATTTCCATTCTTTCCAAGTGTCTGTCACTGACAGATGCCCAAACACGCAGGCCGGGACAGAAGGTGTTTTTCTCTGTGATCTAATCAAATAATAACTGCTTAACTTGTTCCATTCATTTATCCAGAGGAGTTAAACACTCTTGCATGATGTGGTTTCCATGGAGACAGATCATGAAACAGACACACACACACTTGCGCACGCGCACACAGAGATATGTACTTTAATGGTTTGCTATTTTTGGATTTTTCACAACACACACACAATTCCATATGCGTTTGGACTTCATCATCCTCATCCGCTTATCCGGGGTCGGGTCGCGGGGGCAGCAGCTCAAGCAGGGGGCCCCAGACTTCCCTTTCCCGGGCCACATTGACCAGCTCTGACGGGGGGATCCCGAGGTGTTCCCAGGCCAGTGTTGAGATATAATCTCTCCACCTAGTCCTGGGTCTTCCCCGGGGTCTCCTCCCCACTGGTCGTGCCTGGAACACCTCCCAAGGGAGGCGTCCAGTGGGCATCCTTACCAGATGCCCGAACCACCTCAACTGACTCCTTTCTAAGCAGAGGAACAGCGGCTCTAATCCGAGTTCCTCCCAGATGGCTGAACTTCTCACCATATCCCTAAGGGAGAAGCCAGCCACCCTCTTGAGAAAACTCATCTCGGCTGCTTGTATCCGTGATCTCGTCCTTTCGGTCATTACCCATCCCTCATGACCATAGGTGAGGATAGGAACGAAGATTGACCGGTAGATCGAGAGCTTTGCCTTACGGCTTAGCTCTCTTTTCGTCACAACGGTGCGGTAAAACAAACGCAATACCGCCCCCGCTGCTCCGATTCTCCGGCCAATCTCACGCTCCATCGTACCCTCACTCGCGAACAAGACTCTGATGTACTTGAACTCCTTCACTTGGGCTAAGGACTCATTTCCTACCCGGAGAAGGCAATCCACCGGTTTCCTGCTAAGAGTCATGGCCTCAGATTTTGTGGTGCTGATCCTCATCCCAGCCGCTTCACACTCTGCTGCCAGCTGATCCACTGAGTGCTGAAGGACCACATCATCTGCAAAGAGCAGTGTTGAGATCCTCAGATCACCGAACTGCAACCCCTCCCCACCACGACTACGCCTCGATATCCTGCCCATGAATATCACAAACAGGATTGGTGACAAAGCGCAGCCCTGGCGGAGGCCAACACCCACCGGGAACGGAACTGACTGGCTGCCGAGAACGCGGACACAGCTCTCGCTTTGGGAATACAGAGATTGGATGGCCCTGAGGAGTGACCCCCTTACCCCATACTCCTGCAGCACCTCCCACAGTTTCTCCCGGGGGACCCGGTCATATGCCTTCTCCAAATCCACAAAACACATGTAGACCGGATGGGCATACTCCCAGGCCCCCTCCAGGATCCTTGCGAGAGTGAAGAGCTGGTCCGTAGTTCCACGTCCAGGGCGGAATCCGCATTGTTTCTCTTCAATATGAGGTTTGACAATCGGCCGAACCCTCCTTTCCAGCACCTTAGAGTAGACTTTCCCAGGGAGGATGAGAAGTGTGATACCCCGGTAATTGGCACACACTCTCTGGTCCCCCTTTTTGAACAGGGGAACCACCACCCCGGTTTGCCACTCCTTTGGCACTGTACCAGACTCCCACGCAATGTTGAATAGGCGTGTCAACCATGACAGCCCCTCAACACCCAGAGCTTTTAGAATTTCAATCTCATCAATCCCTGGGGCTTTGCCACTGCGGAGATGTTTAACTACCTCAGTGACTTCCACCAGGGAAATTGACGACGAACCACCATCAACCTCGAGCTCTGCCTCCATCATAGAGGGCGTGTTAGTCGCATTCAGGAGTTCCTCAAAGTGTTCCTTCTGAACTTCTTCCACACCCCCTGCTTAGCCTCCGACACGGCAGCGGCTGCAGCCCTTCGAGCCCGCCGGTACCCTGCAACTGCGTCAGGAGTCCTCCGGGATAACATACCCTGGAAGGCCTCCTTCAGTCGGACGGCTTCCCTGACCACCGGTGTCCACCACAGTGTCCGAGGGTTACCGCCCCTTGAGGAACCTAAGACCCTGAGGCCACAGCTCACCGCCGCAGCTTCAGCAATGGAGGCTTTGAACACAACCCACTCCGGCTCAATGCCCCCAACCTCCACAGGAATGCAAGAAAAGCTCCGCCGGAGGCGTGAGTTGAAGATCTCTAGGATGGGGGCCTCCTCCAGACGTTCCCAATTCACCCGCACTACCCGTTTGGGCTTACCAGGTCTGTCCAGAATCTTCCTCCATTCCCTGATCCAACTCACCACCAGATGGTGGTTGGTTGACACTTCCGCCCCTCTCTTCACCAGAGTGTCCAAAACATAAGGCCTCAGATCAGCTGACACGATCACAAAATCAATCATCGATCTTCGGCCTAGGGTACTCTGGTACCTACCAGGTACACTTATGAGCACCCTTATGTTCAAACATGGTGTTCGTTATGGATAATCCATGACTAGCACAGAAGTCCAGTAACAAACGACCACTCAGGTTTAGATCAGGGAGGCCGTTCCTCCCCAACACGCCTCTCCAGGTGTCTCCATCGTTGCCCACGTGGGCGTTGAAGTCTCCTAGCAGAACAACGGAGTCCCCTACTGGAGCCCCATGCAGGATTCCATTCAGGGTCTCCAAGAAGGCAGAGCACTCTGAACTGCTGTTCGGTGCATACGCACAAACAACAGTCAGAGTTTCCCCCCCCCCACCACCCTTAGGCGTAGGGAGGCGATCCTCTCGTCCACCGGGGTAAACTCCAACACTGTTGCGCTCAGCCGGGGATTTATGAGTATCCCCACACCCGCCCGGCGCCTCACGCCCTGGGCAATTCCGGAGAAGAATAGAGTCCAACCCCTATCCAGGAGTACGGTACCAAAGCTGAGACTGTGCGTATAGGTAAGCCCCACCAGATCTAACTGGTAGCGCTCCACCTCCCTCACAAGCTCCGGTTCCTTTCCCCACAGTGAGGTGACGTTCCACGTCCCCAGAGCCAGCTTCTGCCGCCCGGGTCTGGTCCGTCGGGACCCCTGAGTTTCACTGCCACCCATGTGGCAGCGCACCCGACCCCAGTGGGTCTCCCTGCAGGTGGTGGGCCCACAGGACGAAGAGGGGGGGGCGCCATGTAGCTCTTTCGGGCTGTGCCCGGCCGGGCTCCGTGGCAAACCCGGCCACCAGGCGCTCGCCGACGAGCCCTCCGTCTGGGCCTGGCTCCAGACGGGGGCCCCGGGCTTCCTCTGGGCAGGGTCTCTCCTCCTCTATTACGTTTTTTCATGGGGTCTTCTTGAACCATTCTTAGTCTGGCCCCTCACCTGAGACCACTCTGCCATGGGAGACCCTACCACGAGCACATGGCCCCAGACAACACAACCCTCAGGTTCACAGGGACACGCAAACCTCTCCACCACGATAAGGTGACGGTTCCAGGAGAGGCGTTTGGACTTCCTCCAGTTATTTTTTTACTGGACTGTAAGTTGAGTCAACTTAACCACTCACTCCTGGCATGAATCTGTGTCTCTTGGCACTGCTTCTTCTCTGTTAAGTGTCCATGTGTGTGTGTGTGTGTGTGCGCGCATGTTTGTGTTCCTGTCTCAAAAGCCTGACACGGAAGTGAAAATAATACATTCTCATTTTGAGGGGACCAAGACTCTAAGTGTTTGCAATGTAAGCACCGCAAGGTCTCTCCTATGGAATATGGATTAGCTTTCGCTGTTTTTCTTTTGAGAGAGAACCCCTGTTTACAGCTAATCTAATAAGGGGCCTTGCTGGGGTATCTTTACACCACACCAATCTGCTTGTCCTTGGCGTTGACTTATCCTCCTCTGTCGCTTCTGTTGTATCCCGCTGCAATATTTGTAACTCAGTGAGAGTAGCAGTAGAGGGTGGGGGCTGGGGTTTTTAAACAGCATTTTGGGCATATTAATGACTGACCCTGAAAGCTCCTTGTGGACGGTTTGTGAGTCAAAGTACAGAGGCTTTGGACAACATTCCCCCGTAACTAAATGAAAGCTATTACGAAGGGGGGGATTTATTAACCATAATGGTTAGCAGCATGTATCTACCTGTACCGTTACTGGTAATGGGATCATCTAGAAAAATAATCATAAAAAAACGATTTGGGTTAGAACATTAAAACATTACAACATTTTACAATCCTTGACTTGTCAAATTCCTTGGGAACAGATTCTCCTTTGCAATAATGGCCTGGCCATGGGGCCCAACACAGCACACACAGAGAAATACTTTAATATTGGACTAAGAGGGATTTTAAAAACTATTCACAAACTAAACTATTAATCACCAGCTGTAGCAGGAGTCTGTGAAAATGTCCATGATCATAGACTTCCAAACATGAATCGATACAAGCTTGTGTCAATGTTTTTTGCGACTCATCCTAAGGCTGCCACATACTGAATGTGTTTACATATAGTTGCTACAAATATGCCTTCAAGAGAAGACATGAAATTCTGTAACAAGGTTAGGAAAGGAAGAAGGTAAGGTAGAAACATAAATGTGGTTTGATGCTTGGGGATGGATTGGACTGTTCCAAAGTCAAAAAACAACTTTGAGATCAACCTTTCATCATCTGCTGTGGCGGAATTCACACTTATTTGATTTGAATTCCAAGTAACTAACTTTTTTGGCATACTATATTGGTGACTAGGTAGGTGATTCAACTGTGGAACTAAGCTACCAGAAAGTCTGGTTTAATTTCATGGTGACTTTAAGGTGATGCTAGAATATCATTCCAAAATGAGTTATATGCTTCTAGACAACAGTGCTCCATTTCAAAATGGCTTTCATGAATTGTAAATTTGGTTCATAGCACAGAAATGGATCGTTCAGTATCCATGATTTGTTACACTGTTGACAGATTCCAGGAACATCTCTGCTGAGAATAGTAACAATCTAGGAACAGTTAAACCTTCAAATTCCCCGGACTACTTGGGAAACTGAGATAGGCTAGAGAAAAAAAAAAAAAGCTGAAATACAATACGATGCATCTAGTTTACACCTACATGTTTGTGTGTGTAATGCACAGAAACACACACACACACACACACACACACACACACACACAGAGCTATCAATCTGTAAAGGTGGCTTGCGATCAATTCAAATGGCAGTTCTTCACAGGGACCCTCAACGAGCAGATAGGAACAAAACACACAACTTCAATCAGCCATATCAAACAGCAGCTGGCACTAATGGTTAACGGCTAATGTTGGGCGATTAGAGAGAAAGAAAGGGAGAGAGAAAGAGAGAAAGGCCTGTTGAGGACAGGCCAAATGGAGCAGTGCAAAAATTACAAGCTTTAATGTCTGAAAAATGGACCCCCACGCCACACCCACTACTAAACGCCCCAACGGTTCCTCACCCCCTGTCACCACCACCTTCTAGAAAAGCAAAGGACATGCTTTTTGCTTGGTCGGGTTAGTTCTCTCTCTCTCTCCCTCCCTCTCTCTCTCTCTCTCCCCCCTCCCTCTCTCCCCCCCCCCCTCCCCTCCATGGTACTCCCAATGTCTGTTGCAGGCTGGCTTCCCAGTGATTCAGTATTCACTCCAAAGAGACCAAAATATCCTGTTTTGGTTCTCATGCTTTACTGCTATACTTGAACACCTGTTGCCTGTCAGTTAACAGCAATCTATGGACAACACTTTTTGTGACATTGCGGTGCTAATCGAATTGGTGCAATTAATTGGTGGTGCCTTACACGGTTCCTTTACATATATCAGGACAGGAACCAGCCTTAAATGTCTAAACCCACATTGACTCCCATATAAGACAACATATTCCTTTATTATTCCCAGACGGGAAATTTGGATGTCGCAGCGAAAAGAAAAGTACCGTAATGAGAATGAAGAAGAGATCAACCGAAAAATCTGCAGAAAATATGTCTATTCACCTTATTCCGCGACCGTTCTATTTCCCATGATTCATAGTGGCCCGCTGGTTTTCCATTTCCGGTCGAGTGCTATTTACATAGCAGCTAACACATTTGCACCGCTAGCGCAAATCTTGAAGGCTACGGCAATAGTTTTAAAAGTTACAGTATATACTACATTAGGTCAAAATGGCAAGTTGATGGTGGCTACACACCAAACTCATCCTCTAACTATAGTACTACCAGCTACGTATTCTCGCTTCTAACCAGAAATGGGAAACCGGACTGGTCGTCATGGCGGCACGCATTGCTTAGCCTGGAATAAGTTGGATAGAAACAGGGATGCAAGATCGAATGCCAGCACACACAAACTCCCAAAGATCCTAATCTCTCTGCGGACTGCACTGATCTGTCATATGGAACCCAACGATAAAACCCTGGTGGTCGCTTTGATATGTTGCAGTTTAAGCATGTCAAAATGCAAATGGTATGACATTTCTGATGTTGATCTTTTTCTTTGAGTGTTACCATGCTGCCGAGGGAAAACGCGCCAGAACTGTAGCAACGGAGCTCCTCTCCACCAGGATAGCAACATCTCCCCGCTGCACGCAGCCATTCTGACACTGGACATGTGTCAGCCATTAACATCGGTTTAATAGGATGACATACACCGACAGTGTACAGTACATACATGCACAGCCACGTAAACACACCCCACAACCACATACTACTCCTCCCAGTTTCCCAGCTTGCATCTGAGATCTCTCTCTCTCTCTCTCTCTCTCTCTCTCTCTCTCTCTCTCTCTCTCTCTCTCTCTCTCTCTCTCTCTCTCTCTCTCTCTCTCTCTCTCTCTCTCTCTCTCTCTCTCTCTCTCTCTCTCTAAGTGGTTAGACATTGGCCGTGACCCCTGTGACCCCAGCAGTCACCGCTGGGGAGAACTGTCATCGCCGTGGCATGCACCCATAGAGTTACAGCTCAGTCCCTGGTATGTGTGTGTGTGTGTGTGTGTGTGTACACGCGTGCTTGCATGTGTGTGTGTGTTTGCATTATGCTGATTAACTTGGGCTGGACCACGGGTTTAAAAATACTACAAAAGGCCCTCGACCATGCATCTTGATAACATGGACCCAATTTGATTACATTTCTGATTGTAGACAGAGAGCAGTGTTCGGCTTGACCTAACACAGCACATCATGACACATAATGTGCTAAAGCAAATGCATGATTTTGCCTGGTTATATGAATTTATGTGTGTGGAAAAAAAGTGTGAGAAAAATGTGTGAGATGATGATAAAGAGCGGCGATGATGACAATCCATCTTTATATTTATATTGCTGCATTGATGGCTTGTTTTGCATTAGAATTATTCCAGCCCACAATTAACCCCGACAGCCCTTAAGACACACCCACACACACCCCTTGAACCACAACTACACACGTGGTGTTGCCGTGGTGACATGCTAGGGTTTGCCACGCATCATCCTAATTTGAGATAAGCGGCTTACAATATGTGCGCTTTCACACACTCACCCCTTGCCAAAACATCTCCATGGATAATAACTGACATAGTTTCAGTTTGTCTGAATGGAATTTGAAAATTAAAAAAAAATAAAATGGTTTTGAGGGGAGCGAAAAGACAAGTGAGGTCCACTTTTATATCGCCCTTCATCACAATTACAGTCCCAAGGAGCTCCACAGACTTTCATTCAAATCAAAATGAATGAACACCCTAATCCCCAACCCTCCTTTTAAAAACACCCCTGTGTGAATAGAAGGAAACTTTGATAGATATTCTATAGTTGCTTTCTGTGCACTAGGTTCTGGGCAGCGGTACCGGGAAGGCATAATACACTTTAAATGGTAAAATAACATTTTAATTATCAAAGTTTTTTTAGTAAAGTGAATGGTAATGTGGACCAAAGTGAACGATAATATGGACCAAAGTGAACGGTAACACGGACCAAAGTGAACGGTAACACGGACCAAAGTGAACTGTAACAAAGTGAACGGTAACATGGACCAAAGTGAATGGTAACACGGACCAAAGTAAACTGTAACAAATTAAACGGTAACACGGACCAAAGTGAACGGTAACACAGACCAAACTGAGCGGTAACACGGACCAAAGTGAACTGTAACAAATAGAACGGTAAAACGGGCCAAAGTGAACGGTAACACAGACCAAAGTGAATGGTTGTTTATACGCCTGCCCAGATTGCTTTTGAAAAGGAAGTAAACCTGGTAAAATAAAAAAAAAAGAGTTTTTTAGTCAGGAGGAGAAAAACCCAATGTTTTCACATGTGTATTTGCAGTGTGAGTGTGTGAGGGACAGCGTGAGAGCATCGATTGTGCCTTCCAACACACCCATATACTTGTGTTGGGATGTAACCTGAATGAATGCACTGACTAGATAGATGCAATCAACGCTTGCCGTTGAACACTAGCTGAGTGGCCCCCCCCACACAGAGCGGCTAAAAGACCACCTTACAAAGCGCTACAAAACCGCCCCGATTCCTACAATGCGTTCATATAAAATGAATACACGTCACACAATTTAAGATTCAGTGTGTGAGCACTTTGGCTTCAGAGTGTAGTGCAGTGGAAAAAAAAACAATTACACAGAAATGGCACAGATGCACTTTAAGGACCCTTGAGATGGGTTTAACGTAAAGATCCCGCCCGCTGTGTTTGTGGTGGACGTTTGTGGTTGTTGTTTGTTTGCGATTCATGAGGCTGAAAGCACAGTTCTTTGGAAAGATAAGACTGAAAGAGACTCTTCCCATGTGAAGATTAAGTCAAGAGCCACGGATCCCTGGGGACTTGAAGACACAAAGAAATATGCAGGAAAAATGTAGTAATTAGCAGGTGATACTGCAAACAATAAGGAGATAAACTAAGGTACCGGGCGTCTACACAACGACACTGCGGCCATGGGGCAGGAGGGGACAATGTTTGCTGCAAGGCGGCACAGAGTTGTTGATCGCTACCAGCACTGAGACGTATAAACAACCAGAGCTCTCTCACTCTCTGCCCCTCTTTTCCCTCCCCTCTCTCTCCTTCTCTCCGTCTGCAAGCGCCTTCAGCCTTGGCACTCCTCCCCCCCCTCCAAACCGCCTCCCTCTCCAGCCACATCCTCTCCTCTACCGCCTCCTCCTCTATACCGCGGAGGAAGACCCATCGACGCTCACCTTCAGACATGTTTTTTTTCCTCTATCTATCTTTTGTATCATTCCCTGACACACACACACACCTGACACTTCCCACACTCTGTGGTTAAAAGAACATGGACCCACAAAATTATACATTTTTCATTCCGAGCTCCCCGCTGTTCCTGGAATGTACACAAGGTGCGGTGTGTCACTCTCACATGATGATGCTGGGCCCATAATCTAGTTACTCACAGCGGTGGGCTGACGAGAAGCAGGGACAGAGGGAGGGGGGGGAAACCAACAAATAACAACAGCGGTAAACAAAGACTAGTCAACATCAACTGTGAGCACACACAACTAAATCTGCAAAATGGAATGGAGGTTGCCTGTGTGTATCACACAAGACATCGTATAGGTATACATGCTATCTATAGAAAGCAAATATTCATACCGAACAATGGATGGTCTCTTGTAGGGTGTTTTGCATAATGCACCCTGCCAATTTGATTCAGGCGGAATTGTGTTTCAATCTGCTGTTCACCCATTCTCTGGCTTCATATTTGCATACAAATACATGTTTTTGAAAAGGCGGAGACCCAGTGAAATTAAACATTTATGTGTGCAATAGCTTTCTAACTGATAAAAAAGGATCAGACAATAGTCATTCATTCTGCCCATATGTCCATTTAGTATTTCGCTATGACTTTAGAAACGGCTCACCTGCTTCTGTTAAACCTCTGAGCCAAAACTCTGTTGACATTCAATGGGCCAAACAGTGCAGCATTTTTCAACTTCAATTGATGTTAGTGAAGGTAGATTACAGATGAGATAAGCATAACATATGGGCTCTTTTTTCACATACATTTTTCATTAAGGCAAGTACTTTTTGGACATTTAACAGATATCACACATACACACACACACACACACGTGTGCAGGTTTCGACCTCCATATCCCTGGCCATATAAGGACTTCCATCTCTATCGTGTAGCTCCTATTCAGATCCACTCGAGATATAAAGTACATCTCAGAGACAAATGGAGCCTGATGTGTGTGTTGATGGTGGCATGAAGACGTACACACAAACATACACCCTTAAACAAACACAGACACTCACTCTCACACACACACACAAACAAATGCTTGTGTACACGCACATTTGCATACAGGAACACACACACATACACACACAAATGCTTTTGTGCACGCACATACACACACAGGAACACACACACACACACAAATGCTTGTGTGCACGCACATACAGGCAGGCGCACACACACACAAATGCTTTTGTGCACGCACATACAGGCAGGCGCACACACACACACACACACACACACACACCACTCCTCTGTTCTGAGTGCATGCATCGCGGTCGCAGTAATTGCTACATGACATGACACACTGATACCCCCCCGGTATCCAGCACGCCGCGCACACCCCTGTACGACAGCGTGGCCACTGTTAAAACGCGGCACGCAGACATCCCATCAAGGCATAACTACCCCGTACGTGACATCGTTATGAGGCCTGACAAATAGGAGAGACACCGGAGCACAGGTGTTGCCTGTGACAGCAGCAGCCCACTGAGTGGGGCTTGATTTATGTGGCCGACGACCACCACAGACCCCCCACCACCCACCCCCCTTCCACTCATCCTCCCCCCACCTACCCCCGAATGTGTGATGCATGGGGGGGGGGGGTCTGATTTATAGTAATGTCGTAACAAAATGACCAAGCAACATGCAGATTAGTGCAACATTCTCTCTCCTTGAGGGCCATGATGATAAGCAGGCCATTGTCATGTTATTCAAAGAGGGTGTGCTATGTTTAGGGTTTGGCAGATGTTCCGTCTTGTGTTAATCCCCAACAAGTACTGTCATTGGGAGAGCACAGCCACCTTCTCTTAGTTATATGGTTTGCTCTAATTTAATGAACACAAACAACGCACCAATTTCACATTTTATATGGATGTCTCATTATGTGATGCAAAACGATTTTCTCTTACTTGAACATGATGCCCTCAAAATAGTGATCATGTACTTTTGTTTTATCTGCAAATTTCCTGTGTCTTGTATGGCAAGATCGGTGTCTGATGGAAGTGTCAGCAAAGTGCTTCCATAATGTACACACCGGTGTTTGTTTTGAACCATGCACACCTTTTGAATTTGTATTACAACATGCCTTCCCCCTCTTCCTCCCTCTGTCCTCTGCAATCCCCTATCCTCGTTCCTCTCTTTCATCCCCCCCCTCCTCCCGACCTTACCCCTGCTCTCTCCCTTCCCCTCACCCTTGCCCTCTCCCTCCCTCTCCCTCTCCCTCTCCCTCTCCCTCTCTCTCTCTCTCTCTCTCTCTCTCTCTCTCTCTCTCAGCGGTACTTCTCTCGTTGTCGGTCCACCACTTTCACTTCGCTCCTAATTCCTTTTCCCTTACGCAATGGCTTTCCCCTTGTAGGGCTGAGGTGCGGGCTGGCAGCGGGCCAAGCTAATATTTATAAGGACCGCCAGAGAGGTTCTCTTTAGAAGCCAGGGGAGCCGGGCGGGTCAGGCTCGCCGTGTACTAATGCTTTTATAAGGCAGTCTAAAGCGTAAGCTTCGATCATTGCCTTTATATTTAATTTGCACGTTGTCATTGCTGTAACATCTGACCTTGTGGGGGACGTTTTTGGACTGTTTTCTGTTTTATATTATGGTCATGCTATATTTATTCGTATGAGGAGATTGCGCCGTGATTCATGAGGGTTCCATGACAGACGCCGCCAAGCGAATACTGAGTGGAACATTTTATTTATTCCACTACATTTGCACACAAAAAAGATTACCCTATGTAAAGAGTATGTTTTTATTATGAACATCATAGGTCTAGGGGCTTACAATAAACACACTATTTGAAAATAATTGGAGAATTTTAATATATTTACCTGCAGTACCTGCCAGGAAACCGCAGAACGGTGGCAGAGCAAATTACCCCTAGAGGAGACAACGGCAGACCACTGAGGTCAAATCCAATCCAAAGTATCTATATTCATGTGTTTACACGGGTATTTTCATATTTTCATACATATTTGGGGTTTGGCCATAGTTCAGTTTATTAGAAAATTGTTTATATAAGTGTGTTTATTCATATATATATATTAGTTATTATCGTTTGTTTTGTTGTTATACAGAAATTATCTTGTTTTGTGCTTCCGTGACACTGCAATCTACCTTTGAGGGATGAATAAAGTTAAATCTTATCTGGTTTTATTGAAGAATTTCAGTGCTGTATCATTATTGTCACACATGCATACATACTTTGTGTAATGCTGCCTGAATGTCCTTTTGAGTTCAAGCAGGCCTGAGTTTCTGTACAGGTGTCGGTGGTCTAATTGCAGATAAAACGGTGCCCTTTGATGAATAAAGGTTGAAGTTAAAAGACCCAACGGACAAGCAGGGGAGCGGGAGAGAGGGCTGTGGTAGAGAGAGATGGCAGAAGGTACAATAACAGGCGTTAAGGAAAGATAATATCATCGCGGGGTAAGCCTCTTAGTGTCAGAGCAAGATAAAACCATTACAGAGTCGGAGCCTAACACAGTTCTAAAGTTTGAACTGGAATGATTAAGCCGCCACTGCGGTGTGTGTGCTACAGGATAACACATGAAATTAGATTACATTTTAAAACACCATAGATTTGTTGTGTGGAGTTACTTTAGCGTCTCCCATAACTCTGAGATGCCTTTATTCAAAGACAATAAATAAAATACAGAGCTTTTTAAAGCCCTGGCTCTGTGTGTTGTACAGCCTCGTCTTGCTTCAGGATTATCCAAATCAATGGTTGATTCAAAGCAAAACAACATGGCTGAGATTGTAAATTAAAGACGTAGGCAATATCAAAGATCTTGTCTAATCTCGCTACACATTGACTATCGATTTTTTAGATGTGGATAAAAGTATCAAGAAGTTCTCCTTGTGAGATCAGTTTCCGTACTGCAATGAATATCAGCCTGGGATTGCTGGGCAGCAATTGGTTTCCACATATGAGCGAGGCCTTTCAAGTGAGTTAACAAACTGTTTATATACTTGTTTGTTTGTGGGGGAAGGCCTAAGCTTACAAATAAGAAACACTGCGAAAAATAATTGCAATTAATACTCCACTTGTAAAGCAGAAGGGGCAAATCAATAGTTTTGAAAGAGCTGTAACTGTTGAATTTTACATGCACTTTAACATAAAACAAGGAATTTAATGGACTTTTTGTTGTTGGTCTGTCTCATAATTTTTTATATTTTTATCACTAGGTCTGTAGCTCTTTTTATATCTGTGTGTGTGCCTGTGCGTGTGTGTGTGTGCGGGTACATATGCGTGTGTGTTTCACGACGCCCAATAAGATGAGGCAATTATTATACAGCAGGCTTAAATGAATAAAAGCAACACATGAAACACATGAAAGGTCGCAACAGGCAGTAAACGATCTGTTGCAAACATTATTCTGGACTAATTTACATTCACCCACCTCTTTTATGTGAGCCCAGGCCTGGCCAGGGCTGTTTCTGGTTTGTAAAGCAATGAGAACGAGATAGGGAGGGAGGGAAAAGAGGTAGAGATAAAAAGAGAGAGACAGAGATAAAAAGAAAAAGAGAGAGACAGTCAGAGAGACAGACAGACAGACAGAGAAGGAGAGAGACAGAGAGACAGAGAAAGAGACAAAGAGAGAGATAGGGATAGAGGGAGAGAGAGAATGACACAGAGAGAGATTGCGATTGAGAGAGGGGGGTTGGGGGATGAGAGCATGGGTGGACATGGTTTAGGAGGTAGACACTAAAAGAACATCCCTCTGTTTTATTTTTCCTTCAAGAAATCCTATCCTATTCTCCACTCCTCTCCAAGAGCTCATCCATCTTCCATCTCTTCAGCTCTTTGGGCTTAATTAGGATAGCACAATGGAGTGTGGTGTTATAAAAGGCAGCATAAACCATGAGCAACAACAAAAATATGGTAATGACCTTGCCTTCCCTTCTGCCACTCCAGTATGAAAGAAGGGTTTATAAAAACAACAACAACAACCCATGCCTTAACACAAACACACACTGCAACATACACACATGCCAAGTTGATATGCTCTCCCCTTTTTTGCAATAATAAAAAACAATCAGGATATTGGATTGGATGCAGTCAAACGCATGGACAAGGTGCACGAGTTGATGATTCGCGCTCTCACCCCCACGTGGTACACACACTTTTGAGTGCTTGCTCACACATGTGGGTGTGTGTTTGTGTATTGTTATATTTCCCATTGGCCACGCCTCTTGAGCTTAAGGCTCTATGGTCCTTAAGATGGAGCCTTTGAATGTACTCTGGGCTGAATCCACATTCAGAGTAAACTCTGAGTCGATTCGGATACCGAGTACCGAGATGAACACATCCAACAGTCAAACAACCTGCTGGCTAGGGAGCCATCTTTACGGTCCACACATAGCTCCTTCACTAGGCTACACTGAGGACCTAACTAATGAAAAGAGGCAGACATACGTGAGATAGAGCCAGGTAAATGGATACGGTATAATCCAAGACGTTGCCGCACTGAATGCCGCAGGGGCTTCCCAAAGAAACCGTTGAAAGCTCTGAACTTGGTGCAGGGTGGTTCCCCCCCCCCTGCACTGAGGCCTGTGTGAGGCCCTAACACACCCCACACAAGTGAGTTTCAAACCAAGAGAAAGTCAAGATAATTGTTGGCGAAAACTTCCGCATGCCTAATATAGTAGTACCCTGTAGTTTATCTTCCTCCTCCTCATTATTAGTACGAGGTTGACTTGTAAAGTCTTTCGCATGATTTCATCGACCAGAAAGTGGATGCACAAAAATGGATAGACAGCGTAGCTCTTCCCCCCTTAGTAAGGCTTTGGTTAAAAGCAACCTTGATGGAAAGCCCATTCTGACAGGGTCAAAGCAATCAGATGCACAGCCCTTACAGACTGTATGTGTAAAGACTCTCTATTCAGAGACAGGCGTACAAATTCAGCATCGCATGAACCCTTATCCTTGATAGCCACAGGGTTTTTTTACAACCGCCAATCAGAAACACAACGGCTTCAATTTGTCAAATGAAAAAGTTGAGGACAACCCAGAGGTCTGCGCAGTGCGAGCCAAGGGCATTGCGTGGCGTTTGGTTTGTGTATGAGTGTGTGTATGTGTGTGTATCAGTGTGTATGAGTGTTTGAGATGCATGACGAGTGGTGCCGCGATCCACTCAGAAACATGCTGTAACGTGTCAGCTAAAGAGGCTGCACGGCCCTGCTGGCTGTAGACATAGATATAGGAGTGGGGAGGTTCTCGGAGGCTGGATGCTTGCCCTGACACATTTTACCCCCTCTTATGGCTGCCATGGACACTCATACATGGCCATTCACCTCCAGCTGGCGACCAGAGTTATCGTGTATGTCGTCCAAGTATGGTTAAAGGGTGAAAGGGCCAGGGATGTGACCCTTCCAGTCAGGGCTGGAGGTTACAGAGCGCAGAGGGCGGTGCTGAGTCTAATCCGACTGGCCAGGCGTGTAGGGCAGAAATTGGCAGTGCAGTGCAGTTTGTTCTGGCGGGTGAGGCTGTTAGGTGCAGAGATTGGCAGTGGCCAATCATGTGGCCTGGCTGACTCTTCTGCTGGAGCAGAGTTTGGACAGGGCTTGGTTTGTTGTGGCTGCCTGCGCTCGTAACTGCAGAATTGGACTATGCTTGATGGAGCCTGGCTGTGTGTGTGTGTGTGTGTGTGTGTGTGTGTGTGTGTGTGTGTGTGTGTGTGTGTGCGTGTGGCTGTGTGTGTCTCTCTTTGTACGTGTGTGTCAGTGCATGTGTGTCTGTGTGTTTCTGTATGCCGACTCATCTCCTGTCAACATTTCAAAGAAAAAATGTTCCAACTTGGATGGGCGACAAAAAACATCAACCATCTCCCCTGTCAATGATATTCCAACTTTCTTGAGTTGCCACGCAATGTTGGTACGAAAAAACACTGTATGGTCAGCATAATCCGACGTGTAGATCAACGCTACGAGCATAGTTGAAGCTAGATGGGAGAGCAAGAAGCCCTGTCTTGGAGTGATGGAAAGACAGTCCTACAGGTGCGACGGGCGTCCTGCTACAGGCCTCCTGCTACAGGCCTCCTGCTACAGGCGCCCTGCTACAGGGGCCCTGCTACAGGGGTCCTGCTAGAGGCATTATGCGACAGGCCTCCTGCTAGAGGCCTCCTGCTACAGGCGTCTTTCTAGAAGCGCCTTACTAAAGGTGTCCTGCTGCTACAGTTGTCCTGCTACAGGCGTCCTGCGGGTAGTCAACAGACCATTTAGAACCCTGCTGAGCTTGGTCTGTCCAGGAGAAACTGAAAGTTGGTCAATGCTTACATCTGTGCTTGTGTGTGACAGATGGTCGCTACAAACAGCTGTTTGAACAGTATTAGGGCTAAGACACACAGATCACACCTCACTGCCTAAATGACACCACCTAAATGGCAACCAAGTGTATCTCGAACGATCTCGATCGGATTGTTGATTCTATTCATGGAGTGCACTGTCCTATCTTGCCCTTGTCAAATATTGAATATAAATGTTTTGAAAGAGGGGAGAGGAGCTCAGAGGAAATGTGTAGATTCACAAACAATTGCAAAGCGCTATCAACTGTTTCCAATGTGTTCGGGTCATTTGATCGGGTTTGCTACCAACATAGCAAAGATTGAGTTTAGAGTGCAATGTAGATGATTACGACCAATATATGATACATATGATTGGAACAAACCCCTAGCCGCCAGGTAATTCCGGGGGCTAAGAGTTCATGGCTCAGTTCTCAAAACCTACTATTTACGAATAGAAAATAAGAATAAAAAATAAAAAACCTTGAAGTAACACCAATTTCCATTTGCTATGACGCCTCTTTAGTGATTGCCAGTTGACACACAAAAGTCAGTACACATGTCTATGAATCTTCTTGGGCACTTCAAGGAGGTAAAGCAGCCACCATTTGTGGTGTCACATATTCTAAATACACGGTCAAAGCATTTAGCAGGTGGGGCCGTCACTGTACCATGTCTTTCTTGAAAACATGATCGAACAAAGATCTTGCAAATGTTGAGCACTAGAAACTGAGCAGGCTGACAGGTTGCATTAAATAGACTGAAGTGGGCTGACCAGTAGCAGGTAGCAGTGCATTAGCCCGGACTGTCATGATTGGCTAATGCCAGTACTCAAGTCCCCAGTGTCTCAGCCGAAGGCACAATGGAAGCCAATTAGGCCTTAAAAGAGGTGGTTTATGGGAAACATAACACATGTTCCAAATGACTATCCAAACTAATGGAAACCGGAACAAAAATAAGGAATGAAAAAAAGGACTGGCCCCATTGGAATAAAGATTTAATTTGATTTAATTGTCTTGCCACTCCAGGCTAGCCGTTTTATGATCATTTGATCTGCCCCTGCTCACTGGGCGAGTTCATTTTGGGTTTTATTTCCTCTCCTTATTAATAAGTTACATCAGTTCTCACCGGCCTCATGTACAAAGCTTGCTTACGCACAAAAAAGCTGCGTAAGCAACTTCTCACGCAAACGTTTGGATGTACAAAGACTGACTTGACGTGAGAAAGTGCGGTTCTCCGCGCAAACTAAATGCCTGGCTTACGCACATTTCTGCTGCATTTTGTCAGTTGGCGGCACATAGAGGCAATGCAGCGCAACAGCATTAAGCCTACGCGATCACAAGTCATGAAGTAATATTGCAATATGAGGCGAGTTCAAAGTGGATTTGAACGTCGGAATGCGTGATCTTAAATGCGCTTCAATCATGCGTTATTGTTGTCGAGACGCATAATGTGACACTGTTGTTAGGCTAAACTTAAACAGACCCATAAAACTAAATTGTCAATATTGGAATTAAAAGGAAGCCCCAGCAATATTATTTTCAGTGATGGCTTGTTTATTAAACGTTACATATTTTCCGGACCACGCATGACATATGATCTCTCTTCACACATTTGTTGTGAAATTCTTGACTGCAATATTATTATGTGATGTTGAGTGGAGTAAGCACAAGTCATTGTTACTTAAAATCAATCCATCAATGAACCAGTCGGCCAATTTCGAATTATGTACATATTATTGACACATTGGGTGTATGGATACAACCTATTATCAGCATGCATCCAAATAAATGAGAATATAAAAGCATGCGCAAAATGTGGCAATAATCGATAGGTTGACAATGGCAGTGTTGGCCTTGTTAGAAGTTGGTCGCATTCGAAATTAACGGGTGTTCCGCGACTATTATGATTTTTTGGTCAAAAAAGAGCCGATCCCAAATCACAGCTGCCACCCTTTGCTCAAATAGGGCGAGCTCCCAGACTCCGCCCCGCTGCACTCTGACCCACGCTTCTCCGGTGGGCAGAGACCTTTCTTTTTACGTCCACCTTGATGTCCGACCACTTTTTTTTAATGTCAGCCACAGTTCGGCTTTCCGCCCCAACCTCATTGACCGACTTGGCAACGTTTTCCCACGCCAGTTTTTTGCTTTTGGTGCTGATTCCGGAGGAAAGAGAGCCAAACAAGATCTTATTTCTGGCCTCTACCTCCGAAATCAGCACCTCCACCTCGCATTCACTAAAGTTATTTTTTCTTCCTTTCTCCATGTTCTCCTTTCTCCTAACGAGCGCACTACTGCAGGCCTATTTATACGAATTAGCATATTAAATGAGGGAGGAGACTGGGTGGAGAGACGGGCTCGTGCATGTGCGCTCAATTTCACGTTAATTGGGATGTACAAAATAGAAGCCGTTTCTCAATACCAAGTACGCGGACTACGTACTCGCGGACTTGGAAGTACGTACTTGGCAAGTCCGGACTTTCAAGTACAGACTTCCGAGAACGCGAGTACGCACCTGCAATTGGAACAGCAGCGGACTCGATGATGCATTCTGGGATATTTAACGGTCCCAAGTCCACACGAGTCACCTCCGATGCATCCTCGGTAGAACGGCCTCATCGAGAACGCATCGAGAACACTTCCGGGTTTTACGACAGTACTCGCGTACTTGGAATTGGAACAGTGCTTGGGCTACCACTGATGACGTTTATCGAGAACGCAAGTACACGAGAACACACGAGAACGCGAATTGAGAAACGGCTAGAATCTGCGTGAAATCGTGCTTACGCACGGATTGATACATCCGGATTTATTTGTGCGCAGCAGCTTTCCACATTTTGGCGTCCGCAAAGTCTTTGTACATGAGGCCCCAGGACAAACCATGAACCCTGCACACTGTCCACTTTTCTCGCTAATAAGTACTAATAATACCTTTTGTGTTTCTCTCAGAGTACTTTCTATATGTGTCCCTTCCCTTTACCTCCAACCTCCTGCAGTCCTGGTGGTTCCTGCTTACCCCTCCATTCAAACATGTTTACAGGGGATGTAAACATGTTTGTGTTAACCCTAACCCTAACCCTAACCCTCATTTCACATTGTGTTGCTGATCTATTCATTTTTCAAGTACTAAAACTCTTTATCAGGGAATACGGTTGTTTTGGTTCCGTCATCGGCCACACAATTTAACATAACATGAATGTTCCACTAATGGGACACTTCCAACTAATTATAGTCTCAATAACATCTTGTGCAAAATGGTACATAACAATACAGAGATGGTCATTGATAGCGTGAGATCCATTTCCTAAGCTGCATCAGGACATTTATACGCAGTTAAGGAACCCTAATAGGTCCATATTGTCACACCGCGGTGAGGTCAAGTTGGGTTTTTGTCCTGTCTCCATGTCTTGTCCTGTCATTTCCTGTTTTATTTTGAAAAGTAACTCTCCTCTCGTTTCAGGTCACTTGCCCTTCCTCATGTGTCTTGGTCTGATTGCCTGCTGAGTGTTTCCACCTGTTCCCTGTTACCCTGTGTATTTGAGTCGGCGTCTCCCTTTGTCTTGTGTCAGTGTGTTCGTCTTTGTTCATACCCACGTACGTTCACTCCTACCAACCACAGTCTTGTCTCTGCTCTGCATTCGCCTTTGGTCGCTTTTGGTTTTTGTTCCGGTTCCTCGAAGAAGAGTGATTTTCAGTTGTAAGTTTCAAAGCATAGTTTAGTTCCTTAGTTAATGTTTTCATAGCCTTTTGTTTTCTCCATTTGGAGTGATCTTTTGTTTGCTCACGTTTTCATAAATTAGTGCCTCCAGTTTTCAGGAGAGTTTCAGTTCTTATAGACGTTTCATAGTCTTTTGTGTTTTCCTCCTCTTAGTGGAGTGATTATTATTTTGTATCTTTTGTAGTCTTGTTTCTCCCTAGGACAACCTTAGTTGAGTTAATTTTCATAGCCTGTTTTTGTTACTCGGTCCTGGAATTATCTTACCTGATTCTGTCAATAAAGACTTTTATTGAAGAACCCCAAAACCCTGCATCTGCGCCCTGTATCCTAGCCCGGTCGTGACAGTACACACTGACCAGTATGGACGCAGCAGGGTCCGAGCAGCTAACTGCGGCTCTTCGGGCACAGGGAGCTCGCCTCGCCTGTCAGGATGAGCAGATGGCTGCACTGGGCCAGGGAATCAGTGGCCTCGCCCATAGTCATGAGGACTTCATGGCTGTCGTTGCTGCCCAGATAGGGCAGCTCACTGAGCGGATGGAGCGGTTCTTCAGTCGCCCTGATAAGACGGATACTGTATCCGCGGCGCCTGAACCCCCACCCGTCCCCACCACTGCCTACGCCGGAGCTGGAGCCCGGCTGGCCCCTCCCGAGCGATTCTCAGGAGATCTAGGACAATGTAAGTCATTTCTTACAGACTGTGAAATGCATTTTGAGCTTTTCCCTCACGCATTCCCCACAGACCGGGCCAGGGTTGCCTTTATGATCTCCCACCTGGCGGGTAGGGCAAGGGCGTGGGCCACGGCGGAGTGGGCGAGAGGATCCCCGCTCTGCAGCTCCCTCCAGGACTTCAAGGTGGCCCTCAATAGGACCTTTGACCCAGTCTCTACTGAACGGGAAAAGGCAAGGGAGCTGAGCGGGTTGAGGCAAGGTCAAGAATCCGTGTGTGATTACGCCATACGCTTCCGGACCTTGGCTGCGGAGAGTGGTTGGAACGCCATGGCGCTCTATGACGTCTTTCTGAAGGGGCTGGCTGGCCCTGTTCAAGAGCATCTGCTACCATTGGATCTGCCGCCGGACCTGGACTCCCTCATCGCCCTCGCTGTCCGAACGGATAACCGACTTCGGGAATTCAAGGCTCTCCAGGGAGGGCGCCAGCAGCGGCCAGACCGCCCACAGCACATCTCCGCTGTTTCCTGGTCTGATCCCTGCCGATCATCGCTAGATCAGCGCCGCCTGTCTCCTTCGGCTGGATATGAGGAGCCTATGCAGCTGGGCAGGGCCCAGCTCACTCAGGCGGAACGACAACGCCGCCTCACGGAGGGGCGGTGCTTCTACTGTGGGGAGTCTGGACACCTCGTAGCCGCCTGCCCGGTCAAGGCAGCTCGCACGACGGGCCAATCCACAGCTTCAGGGTCTGCTCCACGTAGTTTGACCTCCATCAAGGTAACACACAACACCACAGTCATTGAATTGGATGTTTTAATTGACTCTGGGGCTGATGAAAGCCTAATGGACTGGGAGATGGCTAAAAGGTTGGGGTTAAAGACCAAGGTCCTTTCACAGCCCATTAAAGCTAGTGCCTTGAATGGTACCGCCCTGTTCACTATTACAGATGTCACAGAGTCTGTAACCCTTACCTTAGACAATCACTCTGAACTGATGAATTTTTATTTGTTTCACTCACCTGCACGCACACTGATACTGGGATATCCATGGCTTGTCAGCCACAACCCCCACATTGACTGGCCTACGGGTAAGATCCTGGGTTGGGGGGAGGACTGTGAGGGGAAGTGCCTGAGGGATGAGACTTATGGACAGGCTACCACGATTATAAACACTGTGTCTGCTCACCCTGCCATAGCATCCCAGTACCCGGATCTAACCTCCGTACCCACCTGCTACCACCACCTCAAGGAGGTTTTTAACAAAGTCAAGGCCACGGCCCTTCCGCCGCATCGACCGTATGACTGCGCCATCGAGCTCATCCCCGGCTCCACCATTCCCAAGGGCCGCCTGTACTCTGTGTCAGGGCCTGAACGTCAAGCCATGAAGGACTACATTGAGTCATCACTGAAGACGGGGCTCATCCGCCCGTCCTCATCACCTGCTGGAGCCGGATTTTTTTTTGTAAGCAAAAAAGACGGGTCCTTAAGACCATGTATTGATTACAGCCCCCTCAATGACATTACTATAAAGAATCGCTATCCACTTCCTTTAATGTCGTCTGTGTTTGATCAGCTTCAGCAGGCCACAGTATTCACTAAGCTTGATTTACGCAATGCTTACCATCTCGTGCGAGTTAGGGAGGGGGACGAATGGAAGACTGGGTTTAATACTCCCAGCGGTCACTATGAATATCTGGTCATGCCCTTTGGTCTCACAAATGCCCCTGCCGTTTTCCAGGCCATGATCAATGAGGTGCTCAGGGACTTTCTCGACCAGTTTGTCTACGTCTATCTAGATGACATATTAATCTACTCACGAGACCTAGACACTCACAGACGCCATGTTAGCCAGGTTCTTCAGCGTCTTCTCGACAACCACCTGTATGTCAAAGCGGAAAAGAGTGAGTTTCATGCCAACACCATCTCCTTCCTGGGCTTTATCGTAGCCCCTGGAAGGGTGCAGATGGATCCGGCTAAAGTGAGCGCTGTGGTCGATTGGCCAACGCCTGATAGCCGCAAGAAAGTTCAGCAGTTCCTCGGGTTTGCTAACTTCTACAGGCGGTTTATCAGAGGCTTTAGCGCAATAGCTGCTCCCCTCCACACTCTGACCCCTCCCCAGGTTCGGTTCAACTGGAGCCCGGAGGCGGAGGAGGCGTTCCAGACCCTCAAGCGCCGCTTCACCTCTGCGCCCATCCTCATTCTGCCAGATCCACAGCGTCAATTCGTGGTGGAGGTTGACGCATCTAACGTGGGGATCGGGGCGGTCCTATCTCAGCGGTCAGAGGTGGATGGCAAGATGCATCCCTGTGCCTTTCTGTCCCGGCGATTGAGTGCCGCGGAAAGCAACTATGACGTTGGCAACCGGGAGTTGCTGGCGGTCAAGGTCGCCTTGGAGGAGTGGAGACATTGGCTGGAGGGGGCACAGCATCCATTCATTGTGTGGACCGATCACAAGAATCTCGAGTATATTAAACAAGCTAAGAGACTAAATTCACGCCAGGCCAGGTGGGCATTGTTTTTTAACCGTTTTCGTTTCACGTTGTCTTACAGGCCGGGGTCCCGGAATGTCAAACCAGACGCCCTGTCACGCATCTACGACCCTGAGCCTGTTGCCAAAGAACCAGAACCCATCCTCCCACTGAACTGTGTGGTTGGAGTGGTTACTTGGCAGATAGAACAGGAGGTGAAGCAAGCAAATGGTGAGACGCCCCCACCCAGTGGGTGCCCAGAACATCGTTTGTTCGTCCCTGTTGAATTGCGCCCACAGGTAATTCATTGGGCTCACACCTCGCTGCTCACCTGCCATCCGGGAGTCCGGAGAACCATGTTCGCCATCTCCCAACGGTTCTGGTGGCCATCCATGGAGTCGAGGGTCCGGGAGTACATCGAGGCATGTTCGGTCTGTGCTCGCAACAAAACATCCTCCGGGCCACGCATGGGACTCCTGCAACCTTTGCCAATCCCCTCCAGACCGTGGTCGGACATTTCCATGGACTTCGTCACAGGGCTTCCAGTTTCGAAGGGTAACACCACGGTCCTGACCGTGGTGGATCGTTTTTCCAAGATGACACATTTCATTGCCTTACCAAAACTGCCCTCAGCTAAAGAAACCGCTCAAATTATGATGCAGAATATTTTCAGGATCCATGGATTTCCTAAGGACATTGTGTCAGACCGGGGCCCCCAGTTCATCTCCCGGTTCTGGAAGGAGTTCTGTCGGCTCATCGGTGCCACAGCAAGCCTGACATCAGGATATCACCCGGAGGCCAACGGCCAGACTGAACGCCTCAACCAACAGCTGGAGACCGGTCTCCGATGCCTCGTGTCCCAGAACCCGACTTCGTGGAGCACCCACCTAGTCTGGGTGGAATATGCCCACAATTCTCTGCCCACCTCTGCCACAGGTTTCTCCCCATTCAAGTGTGCCTATGGTTACCAGCCTCCTGTGTTTGCTGACTCTGAGCCAGAAGTATCAGTTCCCTCTGCCCACGCCCTGGTTCGCCGCTGCCACCGCATCTGGGCCGCCGCCCGTCAAATGCTCATCCGTCAGGGGGACAGAGTCAAACGGGCAGCAGACCGAAGACGCCGTCCTGCACCCGAGTATCGGCCCGGGCAGAGAGTGTGGTTGTCAGCTAAGGATCTTCACCTTAAGGTTCCCTCTAAGAAGCTGGCTCCACGGTTCGTGGGTCCTTTCCCCATCACCAAGGTCATCAGTCCAGCTGCCATTCGTCTCCGTCTGCCCAGGTCCCTCCGGGTCCACCCCACTTTCCACGTCAGTCAGGTTAAGCCCACTAAGGACAACCCCATGGTCCCGGTCACCAAGCCTCCACAGCCTCTAGAAGCAGCCGATGGGGGTTCACTTTATAAAGTAAAGAGTCTGTTAGCTGTACGCAACAGAGGCCGGGGTAAACAGTTTTTAGTGGACTGGGAGGGATACGGACCAGAGGAGAGACAGTGGATCCCACGGAGTTACATAGACGACCCTTCCCTTATTCAAGACTTTTACAGGGATCATCCGGAGTTGCCTGGTCCGTCAGGTGTCGGCCCTAGAAGGGGGGGTTCTGTCACACCGCGGTGAGGTCAAGTTGGGTTTTTGTCCTGTCTCCATGTCTTGTCCTGTCATTTCCTGTTTTATTTTGAAAAGTAACTCTCCTCTCGTTTCAGGTCACTTGCCCTTCCTCATGTGTCTTGGTCTGATTGCCTGCTGAGTGTTTCCACCTGTTCCCTGTTACCCTGTGTATTTGAGTCGGCGTCTCCCTTTGTCTTGTGTCAGTGTGTTCGTCTTTGTTCATACCCACGTACGTTCACTCCTACCAACCACAGTCTTGTCTCTGCTCTGCATTCGCCTTTGGTCGCTTTTGGTTTTTGTTCCGGTTCCTCGAAGAAGAGTGATTTTCAGTTGTAAGTTTCAAAGCATAGTTTAGTTCCTTAGTTAATGTTTTCATAGCCTTTTGTTTTCTCCATTTGGAGTGATCTTTTGTTTGCTCACGTTTTCATAAATTAGTGCCTCCAGTTTTCAGGAGAGTTTCAGTTCTTATAGACGTTTCATAGTCTTTTGTGTTTTCCTCCTCTTAGTGGAGTGATTATTATTTTGTATCTTTTGTAGTCTTGTTTCTCCCTAGGACAACCTTAGTTGAGTTAATTTTCATAGCCTGTTTTTGTTACTCGGTCCTGGAATTATCTTACCTGATTCTGTCAATAAAGACTTTTATTGAAGAACCCCAAAACCCTGCATCTGCGCCCTGTATCCTAGCCCGGTCGTGACACATATCACTTACACTATTTGTATTGCGCTGCATTACATTAAGCAGCGTGTTCATCAGAGGACAAGGGATGGGAAAATGGCAATGATGGGCAAAAATTAAGAATGAGCAAGAGAGAGAGAGGGGGAGGGAGAGAAATAAGTGAGAGTTAAATTATGAATGCTTGAGAAAGCAAAACAATAGGCCTCACCAACGGATCAAATCAACTGGCTACACAGTTGCGAAAAATTGTTAGGACAGCAGAGTATGGTCCAAGCTTACATATACCGGTTATCTGTCACACATGACAGACAAGAAATACAAGACACAAGAACACAAGAAATGTGTAGAAGGTTGTAGGATTTGCGGCCTGCAGGAGAACATCAGTGCATGAGGATGAGTGATCAAGTGTTTCTGTCCTGAGCTATTAGAATGCAGAAGAGGAGAGATCGGCGGCAAGTAGACCTTGGTGCAATACGTTAAGGTGAAACACACACTGAACTTTGAAGGAAAACTAGGGACCACATTCAGAGCATGGGTTGATTTCTAAAGTTAGACACTAACTTTAGAAATCTCATGCTCCTCTCAAATCGTGTTCATCTTACCCAACTTAGCAGGATTGTGATCATGAACATTCCACATTTTAAAGCGAAAGTGGTCGTACCTCCTTACATTCAATAATACAGAAATACCTTTGGTCATTTGAACCCATTCATATTACAATGGTTAACTAATATGGCTCAACAGTGTGTGCCCCAGCGAATACAAGTTAGTATCAGTCAAGTACTTAAGTGTGTGTGGGTGTGTGTGTGTATTGCTACATGTCCATTCCTGATGCTTGTCCTTGGCTGTGGCCCTGACAGTTGGAAATCTACGAGCGCTTGACAGCTACGACCATCTACTATATTACTGCTGCTCTGTCCTTTAATCTGCTAGGGTGTGTGGGTGTGAGAGAGAGAGAGAGAGAGAGAGAGAGAGAGAGAGAGAGAGAGAGAGAGAGAGAGAGAGAGAGAGAGAGAGAGAGAGAGAGAGAGAGAGAGAGAGAGAGAGAGAGAGAGAGAGAGAGAGATGCACAGTTAGAACAGTAGGGCAGTATATTTCAAGGCTATAGGTTAAAGGTTCATTATTATCCTGCAGTAAAAGCGAATGTGCACGAGCGAAAATGTACACACACACACACACACACACACAGACACAGACACACACACACACACACACATCCACACACACACACACACACACACACACACACACAGTGACATCAACATATTGAGTGAAAATGTGACTAGGATGGAAACAGGACAGTGTAATGACTTAAATCAAACAAGAGCTCTCTCACACACGTTGTTGTCCACGTGTAATATACATCTTCAATGTCACCAACATATATTAAAGCTCTCATCCACCATGGTTATACTACAAGCTACACTTCATTATGACAATACACACAAAACTGTATAAGCATGGCACATCTATTTTTACAATTTTAACAAGTATGCGTACTGTACACACACATGCACAATCCCCTTTCTTTCTGCATTTCTCTCCACTTTTCATTACCCTAGTGTTGTACATTACATAACCGTGAAAGATTTTATCTGTGTGTGTGTGTGTGTGTGTGTGTGTACATCTGGCTCTTTATATGAGCATCTGTCAGCATGCAGTCAGAACATGCACAATGGATGTGCATGTGGAATCAATATGTGTTTGTAAGCATGCGTGTGTTTAATTGTGTGGAAAGAGGAAGAGGAGGGCCAGAACAGCATTTGAATACAAATCTGCAACTGAATCTTTGCATCAGTGGCTTTAATACAACATACACACACAGCATCTATTTCGACACACACACACACACACACACACACACACAGCATATCTACACACCGCCAGCCCTTCCAAATGTTTTCTCTGATAATTAACTTTTTCTGCATTAATTTTGACCTCTTCACAGCACACACACACACACACACACACACACACACACACACACACACACACACACACACACACACACACACACACACACACACACACACACACACACACACACACACACACACACACACACACACACACACACGCCTGAGAGAATCCTTTAGAATCAATGTGCTTTTCGTTTCAGTCCTCTGGCCAGTGGTTATTATAGTCACACAAATCTAATGTGATTCGACCCACAGCTCAGACTCTATATACACAGTACATGATACTGTCAGATATTTGTATGTGGTTTATAAAAATATATTTTCATATCCTGACCTAAGTGAACAATGTTGGCAGTCGTAAACCACCAAAACACAAACACATTTTATTAGCTGTAGTGTAACTCAAGACATGAGCAAGCTACCAGTCAAACACGCACATACTACGTAGTGTGGGTCCCTGGGGACAACACATACATATATATTTTTATATACACACGTTTACCGCTTGTTCACACTTGCCGTCCTTGTTTCATATCCTGCAGTCACAAAACAGAACACACACACACACAAACACTCAAACAATGATGAATAGCCATTCCATCAAAGACTGAGGTATAAATCTAAGAACATACTGGTGCCATTTTGTAACTTTTTACTTGCTACTGTAATAACGTTTGTGTGCATAATATACAGTATGTTCTGAAGTAGCTATCACCCAACCTTATTAAGCCTTGTTTACTACCGTTCGTGAAAAAACATTATCAAAAAAACAACTACATCATTACTGACATTCAAATTCAGGCATTGATATTCAATCTCCTTCCCCTGTTGCCTGTGTTTGGCTCTGTCCCATTGGACAGAACGTCTCTGCCTGGCTCTAATTGGACATTATGTGAGTTACCACAGGTCAACTCAGGAATGAAGAAACAGTAATGGTAATAGCTTGTGTTTGTTGTTGTCCCCGCGGTGTGATGTTAGTGTCAGCTTTGTACACACTTCTGCATTCCTCAATCTCTCTTATCCGGTTGACCTCCGAGCTGAAAAATACGGTCAAGAAGTTTGACTCACACAGGCACATTATTGCAAGTACATGGACTTCTCAAGCTTTACAATATGAAAGTTGTTATTGTTCAAATAATTCAGCTGAAATTTAAATTTCCTTAACCTAGAGAGTCCTTTTTACTTCTAATGATGACAGCCTGGTGGGAGTTGTCCTTTTTATAATCGGACACACACACACACACACACACACACACACACACACACACACACACACACACACACACACACACACACACACACACACACACACACACACACACACACACCACACACACACACACACACACAGTGAGGCGGAGTAAATTGTTTTGGCTTTCTGGGTTATGATTTCCATCTTAGGGGGTCTAATTTCATTATTCTTTGAATATCCTGTATTCATACATGTTCATATGTCTATGTATAACATTTATGTATGTGTGTGTGTTTGCATTTGCAGGTGTTGATGTCTGTGAGTGTGAATCTGCACCTGTGTATCTGCGTGTGTGTATTTGCGTGTGTGTGTGTGTGTGTGTGTGTGTGTGTGTGTGTGTGTGTGTGTGTGTGTGTGTGTGTGTGTGTGTGTGTGGTGTGTGTGTGCTCGTGCGTGCGTCTGTGTGCGCGTGTGTGTGTGTGTGTGTTGAACGTTTTTATGTTTTGATGTGCGTGGGGACCTGATGATTTAGAGGAGAGGCCCCTTAAGGAGCTGTGGAGAGCAACTTCCAATCCTCAGGATCAGTGGGACTGTTAAGGGACCCTGGTCAGGTGGGGCCCTAAAGAATACCATAAACCCTAATGATCTGCTGCCCAATAAACATAATTCCCCTGGCCCTTGCCTAGAGCTACCTCCGTCCTCACACACACACACACACACACGCACACACACACGCACACATGGTGGATTACTGACATTATGTCATGCCTTGGAAACAATCAGTTATATTTGTGGCTGTTCAGGAACAGATTATTCTATGTGGGCTACAGCTGCTGTATGGCATAGTATGCATACAGGACAACATGCATACACACACATGCACTGTTGGGAATTCAGACAGCACAGACAGCGGTAGAGAAATCTGGATGCACATCAGCATTGTGTAGTTTCTCACATGGCTACATGAGAAAAGAGTCGCTTATGAAATAACAAAAACTCTAAAAACTCTATCCTACAATAATCACAACTAAAACACAGGGTTAAAACAAAATGTTAAAACAACGTTTTCAACACAATATAATAATGAAAAGGACATCAATGACTTTTCACATGTTTTCGATGACCTAATTAGTAGGTACCACCACCCACCCACTCACAGGATTGTAATAACTCAGTCTATCCTCTATTATGTCCTGGCTACACACTTAGCATTTGCAGTTGTATTTTATTTATTGATTCTTTTCTTTTGTATAGTGTTTCCCAAAATGAATACATGCTTCTTGATGAGCGGGGGGAGGGGGGGGGGGGGGGGGGCAGACGGCCTCTCTAGTAATCAGTCCTCAGCAGCTTCAGAAAGCAGAGAGGCCGATGTCCATGTCGTGCTAATGAACGGAGCTGAATCATAAAGCGGTGGACTGGTGTGTGTGTTGCGTGTGTGTGTGTGTCTATGTTTGTGTGTTTCTTTG
>NC_140279.1:5238987-5386487 GCF_964030765.1 Micromesistius poutassou
GTGGCTCTTGTTGACGAGTGACCTTGTTATTCAGATGAGTCACATGTTTTCAATATATTACCATGGGGATGAGTGTGCAGGGGATTTATTAAGGGTGTCTGGGTATTCACTTGACACAAGATCACACCTCTAAGCACTCACTTTTCTCCATGTCTTTTACAATACCAGTTGTGAGAAGGACACAATATATATATATATTTAGGTTTTTTTCCCAATATGACGTTTTATAGCAATAAATGCTCCTTTGACTCTTGCTCAAGTCCACACACACACACTCACTCACTCACTCACACCAGAGAGACCTATGTGTGGAACGGCCAACAGCATATTTAAAAGGCTGCTGCATGCATTTACACGCAGACTTATAAGACTTCTCACATAAGACACATGCAACAATCTGAGGTGTGAGACGTGTTCCAGTCTGGGAGAATCAATCTACTGAATGAAGCGGCTACCGAGAGGGTGTAGCGAAAAAGGAACAGACAATGGAGAAGATGTATGAAAAAATAACTATAAAGAGGGATGACAGAGAAGGAGGAAATGACCCAACGGGAGGAAATGGGAGGATAGAGATTGAACGAGAGACGGGACCAGCTCATCCATCTTCCTCACGGCTTGATTATACTGAAGTGAAAGTTTAATGACTCCACATCTGGAGCGTTTTCTATTGGGTGTGTGACATAATAGATTTGGTTTTATTGTTTATTATTTGCGACAGTTATCTGCTGTATGGTAATATTGCTGTAGAATTGTTGGAGCACAGCACAGCTATAGGCAACTACCATTCCTGTTTTTTTTAAGTCACCCAAACCACGGAAGCAGTGTTCACGCCCTCCATCACGTATTCGATTGGTGAGATATATCCTACATTCTTGAAAATGTACTTTAATCAACGACAATCAGTCGGTGTAGTTTCTACCTACCTATAGAAGCTACGCTAGGGGTATTAATGCCTTAAGCCGGCGCTAAAGATATACACAGTCGCTCACATTGCACACGTGAAACCGGATCTGTTTACGTGCGGTGTTTGTGTGATTGACACTAGACACAACACTCCATTAATTGCGGTCGCGGGTGACAGAGCTCAATTGCGGTAGCAATTAGCTGAGTGTTATACTACGAACTGCGCTCTAGCTCTGAGACGCGGCGCGCACTGAATGACAGGCAGCGATATGTTTGCGAAAGTGATTACACTCTCGAGACGTCAAAGCCCGAGCTATCTCGCACTGCGCAAAGTGGAAAGCCATGGCATTGCCGAAAGAGGGAAATGGGAAGAGACGGCAACACTGCGCCTGCATTTCTACCTTTTCTTTCAATTTTGCATGCTAGCTTATAAAAACTCAGGTGTGTGTTGGCTAGTGCAGCCACAACCCTGCACTGTGATATTGAGAGGGCCTTTTTTCACGATCCGAGGGCTTCCACTGCCAGGCGATGGGCTGCATACTATGCTGTCACAACAAGCTCTACTTCATACATCAGGGCCGCCCGGCATACGAGCAGGTGTGTGTGTGTGTGTGGGGGGGGGGGGGGGGGGGGAGCTTAGGGAACTCATGGGAATCAGCATTCTTCAATGTGTTTATTGGCGGGAACGAGAGAGAGAGAGAGAGAGAGAGAGAGAGAGAGAGAGAGAGAGAGAGAGAGAGAGAGAGAGAGAGAGAGAGAGAGAGAGAGAGAGAGAGAGAGATCGTGTGTGCGATGAGGCTCAGGATGAGGGTGTGCGTGTATTTCATGTCTAAATCATTCTGTGGCACTGGTCTAGCCCTCTCGCAAAACAACAATTACCTGGTGGATAGGTTGTTGGAATGCTGTATATATATATATAAAATGAAAGCGAGAGAGAGAGAGACAGAGACACAGAGGAGAGAGAGAGAGAGAGAGAGAGAGAGAGAGAGAGAGAGAGAGAGAGAGAGAGAGAGAGAGAGAGAGAGAAAGGCGGAGGGACAGCGATAATATAGGTAGAGACCAGAGAAGAAAAAAATATATATATATATATATAATATATAAAAATATACAAAATAAAGAAAGAAAAAAGGACTTGCCGGGAAAAGCCCATTGTGAGGCTGCAGTGGGTCATTATTGAGCGGGGATTGTGGAGTGCCTAAAAATATATGTTGTTTCCCTTCTCTACCGAACTGCCCACTGGGCTGCCCACTCAGCGCCCAGCGATCAGCACCACGGACAGCGCCGCAGGGTCACACGGCAGTCCGGTCCCACACGACACGAAGCGACACTTAACGGGGGACATGGTTTCGTCGTGTTAAGATTCAGGCTGCGTGTGTTCTCGATTGTGAATGTGTGTGTGCGCGCGTGTCCGTGACGTGCGCGGCACAGACTAGTACACAGTTTGTTTATCACCGACGTTCCAAACTTGTTTTTGAACGCTGACGGCTCCGTGCAGACTTTCATACACCGCAAACACACACACACACACACACACACACACACACACACACACACACACACACACACACACACACACACACACACACACACACACACACACACACACACACACACACACACACACACACGTCCCCATCTGCACGGCACCTACCCTGTGCTGGAGGATCATCCACGGGCGGTGTTACGCGCGAAAGAAATCACTGTGGGAGTTGTGTTGGTTTGTTAAGAAAATCCAAGGTCGCCGTAAAGTAACACACATTCAATCTATAAAAAAAATGCATCCCCAGAGCTAACGCGTCCAAAAGTCCGTGAACGAGTCCGCAGATCGATACCGATTCTCGCATTGGATGTCCTCTCCTCAAAGTTTAAAGGCGACGTGACGTCTCCGTGTGGCGGGTCGCTCTCCACCGTCACGTGACGAGCATGGGAGATGGATCATTTCCCTTCTTTCTGACAACAAGTGCAAGCTCTACATTTACAATCCCCCCGGTGTTCGGATAGAAAAAATATAGTGAAATGCATGGTATATTGATAATCAAAATAAAAAATAATACCGTCTGAAACAACAAATAGCACTTTTTGTGTTGTAAGATCAAATATACCCTTGTGAGACCCGTTTGAGTTTCTTTCATTACATCTATATTATTTAATCTCCTAACTAATGTAATTTATCTAAATTGCTGATCAAGGGGCCTCTCAACACGAGTTTGATTGAATGCATGATCAGCAACCTTTAATAACATTCTATCCTTCTGTATTCCTTCTTATTTCAGATAGAAAATACATAATGTGTGAGACCCGCAATGGGATGCACAGGTAAGCCACAGATTCCCAACCGGGGGTACCTGCTCATGTAGCCTAGCATCTAGGGTATAGCCAACATATAGCCACATCACATGTAGGCTGTACCCTAGGCCTAGGGGTAGGTTACATGCGCAAGTTCCAGGGGGATACTTGTAAAGATTTTGATTCTGAATTATAATATGAGAAAAAATTGCTGTTGTTTTTGTTATTACATAGCCTACGTTGGTTGGTGATCAATAAAGTTAGGACCAGAAGTAATAGAAGTAGGCCCAATGCCTCAGTGTTGTGCCTACAATAGGCCCACAAAATGATGGCAGCCAATAATAGTAAAGTATTAGTTAAAAGGAAAACATTTGCGGTTAAGTGTCGATAACGGGGTACTTGAACTTGTTCTGATGGGAAGGAACATTAATTTGTAAGAGTAAATTGTAAGAGTACATGAGACACAAAAGGTTCAGACACAACCGGCAAAGACCCTTTCCACACAGAGGCATCATCATAGGACAAACAGTAACCTGTTTGTCCTATGTAACACTTACTATGGGTCTGCTTCTTTACCAGGGCACGGGTAGTAGGCTTATCTTAGTCTGCCACCCGTGCCCCAGTACATAAAGAAGCAGACCCATAATGAGTGAAAAGCCCTGCTCTGTGAAAGGCCCACCCAGGGTGGCCACAGTGTCCCATATTGCAAGTAAACTACATTGCGGATAATCCTGTTTGTCGCGATTGAGCTTTAGCGTGTCTATAAATAGGCTTGTAAATACCAAATAAATACTACATTTAGATGTTGGTGTTCAGACAATTAAAATGCTACTTTTTCCCGCTCTAGGTCCAATGTATCGATGATTTGAAATGTCTCGTCTGTCTGATACAGATTTACTTTATAACAGGACAGGGAATGCAGACCTCACACATTTGACCCTCTACCATGGCCAAAGTCCTGGGCTGTTGGCATGGTGATGCGTTCAAAGTGGTGGCTGGGATGGGTGTGGACGTAAATAATTTGAGGTCACACGATTCCTCCGCCACATGTGAGACAAAGCTTGCAAATGATGAGGGCAGCACAGTCCAACTGCATGAGCGGTGTGAAGTTCTATAAATAAATTGTGCACAGGGGGGGCCCAATGGCACCACTCAGACGTGATAATAGGTCACAGGCTAATGTAGGGAAGAGCTGTCGGTAACAAACGGAAGGGTGGGGAAAGTGCATTATTACTCGAAAAGGATATTCTCCGTTTTGCTCACTTGCTCTGAAATGATGTACAATTTCCCCTAAAGCTGCGGGTGGATCACTTTTCAGCACCAAATACTCCTCACCTAATCTCATCAATGATACGTAAGACGTGGAATCGGATTTGGTTTCTCGACACGAGCAAACCTTACAAGTGGTGTGGTGTGTGTGAGTGAGTATCTGGGTATGTGTGTGTGTGTGTGTGTGTGTGTGTGTGTGTGTGTGTCTGTGCGTGTGGGAGGGGTACTTGAAAGAATTTGAAAATTGGTAAAAACTCTGATTTCCGGCATTTTATGGCCTTTAGCTGTTTCCCCTCCCCAGCATATTTAGTGGAGAGAGGGTGCTGCATGCAGCCATTAGAAATGTGAGATGAAATAAAACACCAGCCAGAACGAATCCTTAGAGTTTATTCGTAAGGTAAAATGGCACTTTTTAGCAACGGAAGTGATGCAAACTGGATTAGGAATCCAAATGTGATAAACCCAGCCTCCACCTCAACGTACACAACACCATCTGTCCTTAGCTTCACTTGAAAATTGCTTTCAATGATTTGATAAAAACACATTACAAGGTGAGAGCCGGTAGAGTTGGCTATAATTCTAAGTACATGTACACACTTTCTGTGAGTCGCCAATTTATGAAGTCCGCAGCCCTCTGATATACAAAATAATACATTATGCACCCATTACAATACCTTGTCTTTTTATGAGCCACTATGGTCCAACATAAAAATAAAAACTTTAAAAAAAAAATAAACACAGTGTAATTACAGCAGAAATTTGCTACAGGATAGGTCATAAGGAAAATCACATTGAAAACAAATACATAAATACATTTAAGAGTAAGAGTGGCTTTGGCAGTAGCAGTGGTGACAGTGGAGCCGGGTATGTTTTGATGTAGATATATTTTTATAATCTTCTGACTGGAGAGCCTCCAAAGAAGATTACGGTGCCTGGAACAGGTCCAATCTGTGCCATTATTTGAGCATAATCTAGTGGTGATTGTTCCAGTCAGACATAATTATTCTCTCTCTCTCTCTCTCTCTCTCTCTCTCTCTCTCTCTCTCTCTCTCTCTCTCTCTCTCTCTCTCTCTCTCTCTCTCTCTCTCTCTCTCTCTCTCTCTCTCTCTCTCTCTCTCTCTCTCTCTCTCTCTCTCTCTCTCTCTCTCTCTCATACTATGTCATTCATTATTCCTCTTGTGTACCTTCCCTCATTTCTGATTGTAGAATAAAACCTCAAAATAACACCAAATCCATTCTTTGACACAGCTCTTTCTCATCTTATTGGCATTTATATATAATAGGACTCAAATTATGATTGTTGGGTCTTTAGCTTTCAAAAAGGAATCATTCAGATTGTATAATTAAGCAGAGACAACGCCCCTTAACTGTGGTATAATGAGAACATACCACTGACTGAAGTGATCCATTGCTTTTATAAAACGGTTAAGTATGGCAAAATGAAAGTCATAGACACCCTCAATTTTGAAAAAGCGAGAAAGTCGGAAAAGCATTTTTTTTAACAAATACAAAAAAGTAGTCCCTCCTGGCTGCCTGCAAAGTGTACGGCGGTTGCTATGCAACACACTGTAGCGTCCTTCAGAGAGAAGGCTAGGCTAGAGACGGTAGCTTGGTTTGCCGGCAATTTAGCCTATCGAGTTCACTCACCGTGTGCCTATTGCTTTACAACATTTCCACCCTCTCCAGCAATCAACATATTTTTAGGCTTCAATGAACTATGCTATTGCTTTTATATATAAATAAATAACAGTTCAAGTTAGGCGCGGAGTGATACTGAACTCTGTAGACTGGCTGGGCTACAAGGACACAATTACAGATTGAGAGATGTTTTCGTAAACCATCACATTGCAGTGTTTCTCACAAACACTGAGAACAACTGCATTGACTTATTTATTTGTAACCCGAATGTTCCCACGATCCTGAAGTGACCAGAGGACGCTACCAGACCAAAAATAAGGGTTACATTTCCATAGCAACGCTCTACCCTATACTATAATTTCGGTTTTCTTATTGATTATCATGCTCACGAACAACTTTGAAAATATGAAACTTAAACGTTATCTGCTCGCGAAACGTAAACGGTATCTGGTCGCGTACAACATAACAAATGTGAGACTCGTGTGTCACGAGTAAACAACACGCGTTGTAAGTCACAGGGCTGCCAACTTTTAGGTTTTGGCCGGAGTGAGATTCTGTAGAATCTTGTAATGCATACCTTTATAGCAGGGTCCGCGGGTGTAATTGTTGACGGGGGGAGGGGAGAGGAGTGTTGGATTGCGGGCGATCGGGATTGTTGATGGGGGGGTCTTGAGGTTTCTCCCGCTGTCTCACTCTACCGTCGGGGACGGAAAGGAACGAACGTGTCTCTGCTTTTTTTTTTTGCCGTGAGAATTTGGATGTGTGGCGTGTGTGCGTGTGTAAACAGGCAAAAGCATGTGTCACACTGTGAAACCGTGAGAGTTGGCAGCTCTGAAGTCAGTATGTTGCCATAATGTGACTCAGTTGTCGGCTTGTCGCAAAATGCTGCGAATATTCTGAAAGGACGTTATAATGCGATTAAGGTGTATACATGTCTAGAATGTGCCTCAATAATCGGAATATGATTGGAATACTCCACATACCTTACTCAGATTATGCTTATTCCGAATATGACCATAATCTAATTAAGGCAATCGGAGAATGGTGTTTACATGGCAGCGTCATATTCTGATTAAGACCTTATTCTGATTAATATCGGAGTATTAATGTCCATGTAAACGCAGTCACTGACTTTCTGTATCTGAAGGCGACATTGAGTTGCTTGTGTGGTTGTGTTTTGTACGTCTCCTTGAGCAAAAACAACAAAAAAGCTAACCTTGATTGATGCCTGAGATATTTGAGCTGATCGAAGTTCAATTTTCCTTTTTTGCAATGGTTATATTTATACAGTTTCTTTGTATAATGACCCAGGGGCCACTGTATTTACTACATTTTTGTTTTTAAATAAATAGATAAATAAATAGAAGTGAATTTAACTGAAAATAAACAACAAAAAAATTAACACAAATGGTCAAGAGGTTGATCTGTAAATAGAGAAGAAACATGACATAACATGTGATTTCATCCCATCATCACTCTTACGCACTCACTGCTGAATCTTCACATACCACTACAGTATCCAGAGTGAAAAAAGAAAAAGAAAAAAAACCACAATGACATGACATGCAGTGAGGGACAACTCATGTGGAAGAAAAAGCACCTTAATGAGAGAGGAGGGGAGAATCACTGGGTATGGGTTCTAACCGCAAAGGCCAAAGGATGCTCATAAAAATACGCTGAAAGCGTAATATATTGGACCTCGAAGAAAATAAGAGCAGCAGAGCTCCAATCCAGATTCCACTTCTGTCGACTAATGAGATCACCCAAAACTGTGGAAAAAACCTTGCCCAGTCTGATGGATTGATTCCCGCTGCAACATGCAGATGGTAGGGTGGGATTTTTTGGCATAAACAGCACAAGACCATGAATTGATCTTCCTCGTGTCAACGGTCCAGGCTAATGCAGGTGTCACAGTGTCAGTGATGTTTTCTTGGAGACCATTAACAAATAAATGAGCATCTATTAAATGCCAAAGCAAAGCTGAGTATTGATACTGAATGTATAGCCTTCATCCCTTTAAAAGGCCAGAGTTGAACACTTTCCAATCAGCTGTTTCAATCGGGGTAAAAGCACAACACATGGGGTGGCCATGTTCATCTGTTGAACCTGCACTGCTTCAGCCGTTCAGTCCTTAAAAATATATATGAATACAAACGTTTCTCCAGAATACAACTAACCAATCGATATAGGAAATGGTTCTCTATAGAGTTTTATTCTAGTCCACATTTGGACCAGATTGTACTATTTAATGTTTTTTTTTACAAACTCAGACGACAGTAACTGCCACTAGAGTCTGCTAATGGGAATAGTGCAGGTTTAAACGCATCTAAAAAAAAAATATATATCTTTAAAGATTGAGTGGCCAAGCTGCTGATTTTAGGTCTATGCAGTGAGAAGTAAGTGCACACTGATCCAGAATTTTCCTCTGCCTAGTCCCACTTACCGTTGACATTTTATGCCAGTCAGTCACAGTCACTCAGTGTTATGGGCTATGCTAATGACATGCAACTCAGCTAACCACCTAGTTGTCATAAAGGGCACTCAAGGTACTCATCTTAGTAAAGCAAACAACCTCAAAGAGGCAGATGCACACTCTAGGACAGTGGCAAGCGGCCAAACAGCCATCCGACACAAACTTGTTAAGTATATACTGAGCCTTTCAGTATAAATGTTGATTTAGCGTAAACAATGTAGAAACTTTCGGAACTGTGGACCATCATATGATCTATTGTTTTATTGTCCCTGATGCTCATAACTCTGTGCTGCACTTTTGACACAATAGTTTAAATTGAAACATTCAATCTTGCAAATATTTCACTGGGATTTCAACCCATTAGAGATGCATATTGTAAACATTTGGAAGTGATTCCAGCACACACAAAAAATGACCAGTCTTTTGGCTAATAGCTTCATAATTTAATTGTTCCTAATGTAATGGCTTGCGTCGCCTGCAACATGAAAGAACAACACTCCAATTGATGCTATTGACCATCGCACAGGGCATAATTGCTCCATAATTCACATGCAAACAACTCGGCAGTCAGACAAACCTCTCACACTAGACGCGGCATTCACAAACAAGTTCATTAAGACGGGAAAAAAAAGAGAGAGAGACAGACAGAGGGAGAGGGAGAGAGAGAGAGATACGGTTGGATCACAGCAGAAGGGCTTAAATTAGAACAATGCTTGTCAGGGAAACAATGTGTTTAAGTCATTTGGATAAGAAAATCCATCTAAGAAATAATATTAATCATTTCAATATTTCTGGATGGTGCTAGCAGGTGGTGATGTGTGGTGGTGGTTGTGCTGGGTGGTGGGAAGAGGAGGACATAAATGGTTTATCTTCATGAGCCACGATTTCCATTGATCATTTGGATAAGCCCATTAAGTGACTGAAGTTAACTGCCTGTTGGTTATACACACACACACACACACACACACACACACACACACACACACACACACACACACACACACACACACACACACACACACACACACACACACACACACACACACACACACACTATCTCTCCCCACCCCAGGTTTCATTCCCACTGTGCTGCTCTGATATCTCCAGGGAACCCGGGTGGCGTGGAAATGAAAGGCAGAGACCCGGAATGACAAGTGGTCTGAGCCAGACAGACAGACACACAAGCTGTGGTAAATCCATTGATTTGTGGCCAGGGAAATGAGCACCCTCCACATACAGGGTGCACAGAAATATTGATACACTCGCAGACCACAAGTGACTCTCATCCCGTGCTGCAGAGACCCTCAAGACAGCACTATTGATATTAAATTGATGGAACGGTAGGAAAGCGATAACACTAACTCATTGTCCTTGAGGTTGCATTACTGCAGCTGCAGTGCTTTATAACACGGTAATGTTGTGTGTAACTTTAGTGTATCTTAATCCATCTTAGACCATACAGAGAAATCACAAATTCCCAAAATGGGAATCACTGTATGAGAAGCATTACAATGCATCACCACTAACTTATTTGACCCCTTTATCATTTGATTGTGGTCATTGAATAATTGAAGACCTTGATTTTTTTTATTCTACAAGGTATTTAAATCAAGCCTCAATCAAGACGTCAATCAGGGCCTTTATTTCCATTTACATTATGCAGGACAACCAATGAGTGGAGGCATTGTGCTTACAACTAACATACAATGACAAATCCACAGGCATTTGTAAATCCATGCATAAGTAAAGCAGGTTGCAATTGTAGTGTGAGATGGCACAGAGGCGGCTGGTAATGGACGAGGGATTTTGTCGTGTGTGTGTGTGTGTGTCCCACCGGATCTCCAGTTCAAACACTTAATGTATAGCAATTAATTGGTTGAACAGCTCACACCCTTCTTCATGGATCATGTTAGCGCCACCATCGATGTGAGTCCGGTGTCCGGCGTCTGCAGCATACAAAACACAACGACCAAGAGGCCATTTCCGCCAGAGAAAATTGGCGCCTAGGAGGGAGCTGGACACCTCCGCGGTGACAAAATATAACATTGTGCATAGAGCAACAGTCCTTGTCTCAAAGGTGCGGATGGGGCTGCCGTCGGCGGCCTCCAGGGTGGGGCCGTGGCCACCCCCTAACTTGTAAATGCGTGAAGCGGGCAGGACGCTCACCTGGGCCCCCGTGTCACACAGGAACCGTCGCCCAGAGCCTGTGTCCGTAATAAACAACAGGCCCCCAGAACGGCCGACACTCATGGCAGCTAGCGCACACTCCTATAGCCTTTCATCCCAGTAGTGTGAAGTGTATGTGAATCGTATGTTCAGTTGACCTCTCAGAAGCCTTCTCCCACTATTACATCTAATTCCATGCATTGATGAAGCAGATGCGGCCGCTGTCGACATTGCGGTACCTTTTAAAGCGGTCTTAAAGCTCCAAGGCTGTTCTGTAAACATACAAAAGAAAAGTGCACAAAGCAAATAAAAGTGCATCCATTTACATTTAGGCCATTGGGCAGACGCTTTTATCCAAAGGGACTTACAGAGGTACATTTGTCAGAAGAAGATTACACAGAGTAACCAATGGTTAAAATGCACTCTTTTGCCGCGGTTGTCCATTGCTAAACTGTTATTGGCTTACAATCTGTTGGCGGGTGGCAATTCTGCCAAGTGGCAGAATTGACCCAAAATGAAGTGACTTTGATGGTGCCAATGTATTATGGAGGTTTCCCAAACTAGTGTTTTTAGCGGCATGACATTGTTGATGGTTGCATCAACAGTTTAACCCTTGTGTTCATTTTTACCCTTGTGTTCAGTGGTTTGTTGAGCAGCTCCCTCCTCTGGCGTGGAAGATCATTACACTAACAGATGTTGCATCATCTCTTGGTACTGTACTGTATGTATTGGTATCTGTTTGTGTGTAACACACCATATGTATCAAGAAAAGCAAGACTTCCAGGAACAATCACTATACATAAGGCTTTAGCTTACTTCAACATACACACACACATGCATGCGACAATCCATGCAAACCAACTAACGCACACAATACAAATGCAGAAACAAACACGCAGCTCAAACCCATTCACACACACACATGCACCCAAGCATTTGTCGTTCGGGGTAACCTTCTTCACTGTCAGGGGAACCATAGCATCAGGACGATTAAGCAGGGGTACCACACACTTATTCAATTATTTTCATCTGAGGAAGGAGTTCCTGGGGATAAATCCAGGATGAGAAATAGTTTTCTCCTTTTCTCTTCTCCATCCTTTAATTTGAAGAGTTACTGCATCATCTCTAACAGCCATGTATATGCGACTTAAGTCTCAGGGTTTCTCTCTCTTCCTCTCCAGTTCACTCTCACACACACACACACACACACACACACACACACACACACACACACACACACACACACACACACACACACACACACACACACACACACACACACACACACACACACACACACACACACACACACACACACAATGTCCAACCTGAACTATTCCTGGGTTGCATATTTCATTCCTGTCTGGCCTCAAGCAAAGAGAAATCCAGCGGCTCTGATCTACCTGCGGATAAGGGCATATGTGTTGGATTTAGTGCCATAGTACAGTTTAGAGTTTACAGCGTTGCTTTATGACGGAAGCTCATGCAGCGGGTCCCCAGGTCAGAATGATCCGCTTTTGTTTTGTTCTTCCTCCACAGCCTTGCAGCCATCGTTTGTCTCTGTCTCGCTCTGTGGCTCGCTCGTCGCTCTACTCCCTGTCCCTGGCAACACACGTTTCACTTTACTAATTGTGTTATCCACCCTGGCCACACATTCGTGGAGTCTACCCTTTTCCCCTATGTAAAGCAATTTCGTTCGTTTTCGTCCGTTTCTAGTCTGTGGATGTTTCATTCTGTCGTCTTCCTATCGATCTATTTTTTCTGCTATTCCATCTATCCCTCTGGTGGAATAGGAGATTATAGTAAGAGATTAAGATTAAGCTCGATGTGGGTCCTGCGTTTAACACAATAGGTTTTATGAAATATAATCAAAAACTGTTTTTGTACAGTAGTTGAAATACGTCCACGGTGACAAGTTGACCCAGATTTTGATGCCAAAAAAAGATACATCATCACTTTGCCTTTAATTGTAATGCAAAAGTGGGCAAGAGTTACAGAGGCCTTTATAGAGAATTATCACCACATGTGAGTTATATTGTATTATAATATACAATATAACTCACATGTGGTGAGTTTCTGATAACCATCAGAAATCTGGGGGTTCTAAAACGTTGCTTCCTGTATTTGGGCGCCTTGCTGGTTGTGGGGCGTTGCACCTGTTGATATACTTTACGCAACACATCGCTTGACCCCATTCCTTTCAATATCACTTACCAAACTGCTTCCACATGGTCTTTATTTCCCACAGAGGTGTCTACATAGTGTTAAATGAACAAGCATGGAGTTACACTGCAGCTGTGCTGTTAAGTTGTGCAACTCTAGAAGGATGGTGTTTACATGCACCATTACAATATCCCTCCAATAAATATATTTATTGTACGGAAATATATATTTATTTTGACGACCTACTAATTTGAATACACATACAAAGTTGAAATTAGGGGAATCATCTCAAACATTTACTTGTTTTGGCTTGTCGTGTTGGCTTTCAATAAGATTGTTAAAACAGGGCAATCACAGCTAAGGTGCAAGGATTTAAGAGATAAAATTAGTTTACCCATGCCAAGATTTTCCAAGCTCAAACTAATATTTCTTCCAGCAGGCCATCAATTCTTTAAGAGGCTATACCCTCAGAGAAGAATACAGACATAACTGTAAAATCTAATTAAAGGTAGGGTAGGCAATTTGGAGAAACCAGCCAGAGTATGGTAGATTTTAAAAATATCCAAGTGATAAAATCCTACCCCTCCCTTCAGGCCTCCCTCCCAAGCCATGCCCCCTAAACAGGTCAGCCTAGACTGGCTTGACCAGCTAGACTGGCCTGACGGCAACTTGTAAGCCGTCGAATCATTTCATTTGGGCGGAATTAAACGATGAGAAGTTTGTTACATACCTGCGGCAAAGAAAGAAGCTGAAGAAACCAGATTGAGTGCATTACATTTTTTGCTGTCATGATGTAAAGACAATTTCAACAATTATGACCAGAAATGCTTCTAAATAATAAACAAATTGCCTATGCTACCTTTAATAAATTATTGCGTCACTTTATTTATTTGGAGAAACAGCAGAGAATAATAGAGCAGAACATAACAACGTTATCTTCAAAAAGTAGAAGCCCAGGTTTATGCATAGTTTCACTGAAGGATGCTTATCAAGGTCAAAGCTGACAGAGGACTTGAGAGATACTCTGTACCATTGTGCTTCTTCTCCTTTCTCGTCTGCCAAGTATGCCACTCAGCCATAACTGCGTCGCTATCCTTGTAGGATCTTTTACTCTCTTTTTTCTCCAAGGTGACTCTTACTCAATTGTGTCTCCATCCAGATATACAAAATAAATGTCCCTTTTGTACTCTTTTTTGGAAACAATGATAGATGAGAAATGGGAAATATGGGGAGGGAGGGGTTCAGATGTATTCCTCAAGCGCTAAATATATGTACCAAATGGGGAAAGCATCCATTACAAACCATTGCCAAAATCAAAGAGTGGTTTGAAATGTTGTATTTTATGGTGGATTCTTTCTATTTTCTTGAGTTTGTTTACACCTTACATCTATATCATATACCATACTTTTACCATATAAACAACAGGATAATATTAACGTTAAATTGCACGCTTCACGCTGACACAATATAACAACATTTTCATCGAGCTTATCAGCGTCTTGTAGGTGGGACTTATAGGTGAAGCAAATACATTTGCATTAAGCCTTGAAAGTCTATTAAAGTCTTTGGATTCTGCTATTGAAAAGGTGCCTGGTGATTGGTTAAGGGTGGAGCAAGAGGGTCAAATCACAACGACTCCACCCAATCTCTGTTTAACTCCACATCAGTGTTTCCCTCCTTGCTTTTTGTTCACGTGATTACAAAAAGTACTGCGTTCAATGTAAACACAACATAACGTACGTTTTTGTGTAAAAAGGAGCAGTATGTATGTGCAAGCTGGCCAAGCTTGTTGCAATAATAAACATATTTTCATAGTTTAATGTGCACAGAAACACATAACGACACAATGACAAACGCTCTAGTGTGTTTGTTCTTTTCCTATTAGTTTTCGAAACTAATAGGATAACTAATAACTGTGCCTTTGATTCCTCCCATGAAAGTCACAGAGTTTGGAAGTTTTGGTCACCTGGCTATAGATTACCAAAGTCTGGTGTCATTCGTCTGCTTTAATAAGGGTTTATGGATACACTGGTCTCAAGTATGGAAAACTCCAAAGAGGCTCAAGAGTATTGCCTTTAACAAAATAAAATATCAAAACTGTTATTTACATTGGGATATTTCAAATGATACATAGACTATTAACCCAGTAAAATCAAATCAACCATTTTGACCACAAAATGATTTTTTTTTTTAAATATTCCACTTCGGCGGCTCCGTATTTTCACTACAAGCTTGTTAGCATTTACATTTTGAAATATATTTTTTTAAATATAGCATAGTAACTGAACAAATAATAACGTCACCATGTGCGACACAACATGTCTTGGCTTTTCATACTTAAAAGGATAATTTTAAAAAAAGAAAACAAATACTGCATAATAAAACATAATTGACCTGTGTTGTGTACGTGATCACCTGACGACAACACTTTGGTGGTGTAGAGGAAATGTACCAGAGACCCTGCCCCAGGCTGTGGCTAGAGAAGGTTCTGGAAGGGTGGGGGCGCAACTTGCCAGTGCAAGGGGATGGGGTTGGGGCATTGCAATGGAAAATACCTGCATACAATGGCTAATGAGGGGAGAGCGCGGGCTAACCAAGACAGCCGGCTGAGGTGAGTTTGACTTTTGCAGAGATGGCTACCGGGAACTCGACTCAGTCCGGACACAGGGAGGAGAGGCCCCCGGACAGGGTTGTCTTACCAACCACACCCTAGTGGCAGACCAGGCCAGTGTTTGACAGAGTCGCTTTGTATTCACCGCTCTCCCTCTGCCCATGTGAATTGTCTGCTGGAAGCCAAAGCGCCAGACCGAGAAACCAGACGGGAAGAGTTTTCAGTTTAGCTTCCCTTTTCTCCTTATCTCCTTAAAGTATTTATGTTTACACCAAGAAATACTGGCTCTGGCTCTCATGAGTTCTGTTGAAAACGCCCATTGATCCCTCCTGGGTTAGCACACTCCATAGCGCTCTTTTCCTCAGCTTTCATCACACCCTTTGCCTCTTACACCAGCTCTTCGCACAAAACTCAGGGCTGACACACCGTTTTAAGGGCGTGGTTCAGAACCATTTTTGAACCTTTGACATCATCAACTTTTCCACAGGTTGTGGTCAGTATCCGTATGATTAAGAGCATTGCTTGCTGCGTCTTCTCTTTCCTTTTGAAAACAGAGCGTCTCACCTCAAAGCATTGCAATTTCTCCATTGAATTATCTGCAACAAAATAAATAAATATTGCGCCTACAGAACAGCTGTGCCTTTGATGTGGGACTCCAGTCATAAACAAGGAGCTTCCTTTATTGAAGCCGAACCCGTCGACGGGTTGTCATGGAGTCGTCAGAGGAAATGGGTCAACCACATCCCACCAAGGGCCTAACCCCGGTCAGTGGCTCGGTGTAGAAGGGGGGATATGATGTACTCTGTGTTAGAGTATTTTTGTCACGCAATAGCTGCCAGTCACCAGGCGCCTGAAAGACAGGCACTCTTTTTTTGAGACTACACATCTGGGAACACGCACACACACACACGCACGCACTCACACACACACAGAACCCCCCCCCCTCCACACACACACACACCCACACAGAAAAACCCACAAACACATACACAAATTCTATCCCATAAAACAAACAGAGCCCCCGAACGAAGACTTGAAGACAAATATTGCTGTTTCCAAATAACTGCCAGTCAGAGCAGCATTCATCAACACCAAAGGCACCGGGAGATGAGTCACACTTAGCTGCGGGGGCCTCTAGGTGCGACGTCAGCCATTTTTCTCCAAAACATTGGCATTTGTTACAACAGAGTCCAAAAAGAAAAACCTGTTCACTGGTCCGGGCCAACAAAATGTGGTGTTTGTACTTTTTTGTCTTTGTGTTCCAGAATGGTGAATAATGTGTGAGTGAGTGAGTGAGTGAGTGTGTATGGGTGAGCACTACCTGAAGCGCATTGGCAAATGGTGAGCCTATTATTTAAAGATGGAAGCTACAGCCCACATACATTGTTTGCTTAGAGATCTACAGCTCATCAGGGATTTTGGTGGACTTGGTTGTTTAGTTTAAAGAATGTTCTTTGAAAATGAGCTTCATTTGATTTATTACCCCCTACTAATCCTGGTTAACATGACAGGAATATAAGAATCGTGTTTGTTGTTTTAGCCTTTGCTTTTTCCCGGGGGTTTTATATACTTCCTATAAAATATTTTGGTTAATAAGTTTTTTGTCCATTGTATTATGTACTTTCCGTATTCTGCGTCTAGTTTTGTTTCTCTCAGTCTCTTGAGAGACAGCCCTCCTAAGCCCTAGACAGCATTAAGGCCACATAACACGTTTCTTAAGGCTCAATTCCCAACAGTATCACAGTTTGATATCCAGGAGATAAAGTGCTTTATTGACACCGGAGAATGAACACATCCCACATTTGTAGCATGTCCCCTATTTCACAACTTGAAATAGGGAAAGATAAAGTCGCAAAGGGAAATTGATACAGGATTTGCAACAGTGAGTCAGGGTCATTTTATTACCAATAATGAACCCACCAACCTCCATATTGTGATCATTAATATGTATTCCAGGTTTATTTCATCATTAACTTACTATTTGTGAATTTTTTATCAATGACTTTAAAGACTAAAAAAAATTAAAAATTGTCTTAAAGATCCAATATCATGCTTTTTTAGGGTTAATAATTTAGGGGTACTACTATAATAGGGTTACATGCCTGTATGTTAGAAGTACCCCTTATTATTCTCACACTGTTCAATTTGCAGAACCAATTTCAGCATCTTTCAAAAACTGTCTGATTTGTATCATGTTGCATTAAGGCCACTCTCCCGAGTAGCCCAGTCTGATGTGATTGGTCAGCATGCTTTGCGCATGCGTCTGCAAATTCTCCCCCCTGAGAAGTTTTAAACATTGCGGGTAGCCGGGATGCGCGACTTCCACACCCACTGCACACTATTACAGAGGTAAAGTTTGAGCGCAAACAAGCTGTTTTGTGCACTTATTGAGGGGCGTTCTCGGTGGGCGCAAATACTCCCCCTGGCTTGGACTTAGATTTTCTAGTTTAGCAGACATAAAACATGTATACATGCATCATATAACAGTCTAAAGCAAGTGCTTTAATATCCTGATGGTGACTGTGTGTCTTTGAGTTGAATAACTGTCATGTTTGTAGAACCAGCCGCAATGGATCAGTGCTTTGGGACATGCATTATTAACCTGCTAAACAATCGACCGGTGCAGGCCATAAAGGGACTCTCATGGTCAGCAAGAATGCACAGCTACATGTGCTAATTCAAGTGATGCTCAATATGGTATTAACATATTGAATGTATGCTAAGAAAACCTTCCCACACCAGAACACATCCTCGCTCCATCCATCAGCCTGAACTGCTGACTTTGAGATTGAATGAAGTGGCATTCTCGTTTGAGTGCAAGACATTCCGATATTAACGACTAATAGTTTGGACAATCTGTGTCATACAGTGTTCTGCTGAAAATTTTTTTTTTTTTTTTATTCCATGCAACACGGAGCAGGAGCAGGCCAGGGCTCTCTCCTTAGACGGCGAGCTGTACATCTGTCGCCAAGCTGTTTCTGCGTCTGCTTGCGGTGGCGGTGTGTGGAGCTTATTATGGCCTTGTGCTGTCGTTAGGAAGGGACAGCTGCCTCCGTCCCAGCCAGCGCTCCTTTTACCGGAGGTTAGCAAAGTATTCTCATGGACAGAAACAATGTGAGTGACACACATACAGCTGCTGCCAGGTCCAAGACACACACACACGCACGCACGCACGCACGCACACGCACACACACCTCCTTTGTGTCAAAGTGAACAAAATTTGCAAAACTTAATCCACCCATAAATAGGTAGCTACATGTAAACATACAAATATTGAGTTATCCTGAGCTCTATGACACTATGATTTAATAAGATCTTACTCAGTTGTTATTTATCATGATGGATAATATGCACAAAAAATATATAATTTTTTTCAGATCTTAATTTTTTTCAGGTCTTAATTTCCCTAGAAGCACCTGTTGCCGTCACTCGGTATGAACCTATAGTCTGTGCAGATTTTGGCACTTTTGATTCGGCAGCTGAGCAGCTGACAACGACGACACACCAGAGACCATAATAGAATGATGCCACCTTGTGTAACCAACTGTCTGTATCCGTCGCCCCATGCCCTTAAAATCTGCTTACTCAGACCTCCATGTCAAGTGTCTCTCCCCACACAGAAACATGTCCCAGTTCACCTAATCCCAGTTACTGTACACTCTTCATCCAAAAGGTCAGGAGGAAACCATGGAAAAGACGAGGCTACCGACGGGAAGAGAGAGAGATGAGCAGCAGAGAAAAGGTAACCTCATTCCCAAGAACGCCTGGATGCAGATGCTTTGAATGGGCGGGTAGGGGCGAGAAAGGGGGAGAGACTACAAATGGAGGGTTTTAGTTGCATGTTTCAGAGATGGCTTTTTTGAAATTCTTAAAAATAATTTCTGTTCCACTATTACACCAAATTGAAATCCAAGTGTGCCTCAAAACTGGCAAATTCCTCCTTCCTCTCCTTTCTTTGTGTAAACCGCATTGAAGTCCTGCCATCGTAGGAATAAGAAAAAAGTGAAGGAGGAGATGTGGAAAGAAAGGAGCCTCTTCGATTCCTCCCAAACTCAAGGGGGTGCAGAGAGATAACAACTCTTTGTCCAGGAAGGAGAACTATAACCCGTCTTCCTGCAACATTTCATTCAGACTTTCCGCCCGCTCTCGTTCTGCCACCACCTCCCAGTAGCCTCTGCCCACCTGTGCCATTGATCCCATCTGTTTCCTCTCCCGCTGCCTCCAATGCCCCCCATCATCCACATGTCAGCCCCCATGAAATAGGCTGCACTCGGCAGGCACCTAATCTAAACTTTCTGCCTCAAATTGACAAATGTTGCTGTCTGTATCCTTGCCGGAGCCCGGCGATACCGGGTCCAGGAGAATTACGTCATTGCTGCCAGCTGCTTCAACAATGCTCTGCAGGTAACTCTTTTCGATCCCCCCCCCCCCCCACCCACCCATCCACCCACCCACACCCACACACACACACACAAATTTAAGTGCATTGACACTTGAAGGAGCCCAATTGCATAACTTTTTCTATCATTCCAACATAATCAAAAGAAATGCATTGCAGGGCAATGAGGGTCAATCCAGCAATGGCTGTTTTCAGTGGATGTTCCCTTCCAACCACTTCCTCATGGTGTATCGGCCCTTTCAGGAGACTGTCAAGCTATTTCTGCTCTCTTTTTTAAATTGCATACAGCAAACGTGCTTCTGCCATGTCAGGGAAACCTTGGAATTGCTGCTTTAACACGCAGTGCAAAGCGCCATCCCTAGTGGTCTGGATCATTTTCATACTCCAGGAAGTGCTTTTTAGGAGAACCATGAGCTGAGTCACTAGTGGCTCTAATTAAATCAGCCACATTTCAGCTTAGATTTCCAGTTTCCACCACGTTAGGACCACATTTCCAGCTCCGAGACTACCCGAGCAGCACCCTCACCTGACCACGTATCGACACAATGATTGGTTCGGCACCGCGGTGGTGCCAACTGCGCCTCCTTAACCAGCAGATCTACCGACATATTACTGCGTAACGTTGCCGTCCTTCTTCATGCATCAGACTTGTTAAACTATAGAGGTAATGGAATAAATATGATAACTCTGTGTCAGTCTCCAAATCCCGACACGCACCATCTTTTATATTCCCCCATTTGTAACTCATGCAAGAAAAGTTTGATTTGTACTATGACTCCTTTAATGTTTTCGTCTACACAAGCACTAAAGCTCACTTATGTTGCGGCCTCTAATTCATTCAAGTGGAACGTTTTACCAGAAATGGCTGCTTACCATTACAGCGCAATCATAAAAAGAAACCGGAAATATACAACGATGTCTGATGGCACGTTTCCTGGGCATTAGGTCCCATTCAGCATCAATCAATACATTTTATACGGGGACAAGCTATCTATTAAGAGACAAGGCGAGTAAGTGTGAATCATCTGTGCAAATAGGGGAAGACTCACCTCACCAGACCCATTAGAAAATCCATAAGGACTTAATAGAGCCATCAATAATTGCCTCAATCTCTAAAATGCCAATACTATTTAGTTTAATATAATTTGATTTCAAGTTTCTTTTTATTTGGACGCTATGTACGCTTTTAAATGGTTCCTATTTTCTTTTTGCTAGTATTTACTTATTTACTACAAATGTACCTTTTTGAGAAGTCACTTCAGCAACTAGTTTGTGAGCAAGTGAATGTTTCAAACAAGCCGTCAACCAAGAGCCCATGTAATGGCGTTGACTTGTGGAGCTCCTAGAGAAAGCTTATTGTCTTCTAGTTCTAGGTCTACATGTGGTGTGCTGTTTAATATTTAACAATAATCCAAATTTAACGCCAGCCTTCTACTTTAAAACAAATCGTTTATTGCCATTGATCTGGTACCCCCCCGGATGCCTGGCTATTATGTTTTACTCCCTTTGCCCACATCTCTCCCAGATTAAACAAGCTTAAGAAAAAGGTTTTTCCACAGCTATATGTACTGTCCAGAAGCACATTAAACAAGCCATTGTCCTGTTGATTTAGTACTCTGAGTTAAAGGAGCGACCAAAAACAGACCAAATCAACAGGGCGCTTTTACCAAAGGTAGGCATCGATCTGCCTTTCAGTAGACAGACAATACACAGCAGGAGAAAATACATTTATTTGTGGGCAGTTTTCCGGCCAATACACATTTACATTTAAATGTATGGCATTTAGCACTTTTATCCAAATCGACTTACAATATATTGCAACGTATATACAACAATTTATTGGTCTTCCTTTTCGTCCTGGAAGATAATTACATACAGTTACATATACACGCTGATAATATACCTAGTTGCATGAGTCTGTAAGTCTGTGATGAGAAGGTTTAAGAGAAAATAAAGGATAAGACTATTTTCTCCATCTGCCGGGTTAAGTGTACTATACCCAGCAGAACCAAAAACACTTTATATATAAAAATAAATAAATCTGCATCTCAAATTGTTTTGTTTGTTTGGTTTAATTCTTTGACCGAAACAATTTAGATTTGTTTTTCTTTTCAAAGTAGTGGTGCAAAGTGTGCCATGCCTATTTGACGATGATTTAAATGAAGAGACTACGTCGCATTCAGAGTGATTTTCTTCTTCAAAATGTGTATTGTGTGTGCATACACAAGAATTTTGATCCATCAAAACAGAATTGTAATGAAAGTAACACACACACACACACACACGTGTGTGTGTGTGTGTGCGTGTGCGTGTATGCGTGTATCTACTGGTGTGTCTGGCTGTGCGGAGCTGTGAGGGCTTAGCGCTGGAGGACACACACACAGCATGGTGACCCTGAGGACATCTGGCGGATGCCGAGCCAGGGTCCTGGCCAGGCTGGCTCTCTGCTGCCCCAGGCTCTCCACCAATGTACTCACACTTACATCATGCAGTTTTGGTTTACTTTCCCCCCCCTCACCCACCGCCTCTCTCACACACACTCTCTCTCACACACACACACACACACACACACACACACACACACACACACACACACACACACACACACACACACACACACACACACACACACACACACACACACACACACACACACACACACACACACACACACACACACACACACACACTCCCCTGCTTCAAAATCAACAGAAGGTTGGGAGGAGGTGAGTCCACGTCATGCGTGTCTCACCAGGGGAGGGGACATCGCTACGCTTCTCCTTTGGTTGTGTCTACGCCAGAGGTTACAGCATGGTCACTTCACTTGGTTTGTCGGGTGGTTGAATGAGTTGTCTGTTTGATTGATCGTGCAGATTGTAAAAGACTGTTATTTACCAGACAGGTATAATATCAGTTTGCTTATTACTAATCCTTTCCATAGGACTGTCCTGACATGCTATGCTTTGGTGAATACAAAAAAGTGCCCCCTCCTCCCCCCCCTGCTGTTTTCAATGCCCTCTTTGTCCATTTGAACTGGCACCTGGCCCACTTTCTCACATCATTCTCTCTCTCTCGCTCTCCCCCCCCTCCCCCCACCGGCTTTCCACCCACTCCATTAGCGACGTCAGACGCAGCGAGGGGTTTGCCCGTTTGTCCTTTCTGTTATCACCCACATACCTCTATTCTCTCTGTCGCCCCATTTCCTCACCTCCCCCCCACCAATCTCTCTCTCTCTCTCTCTCTCTCTCTCTCTCTCTCTCTCTCTCTCTCTCTCTCTCTCTCTCTCTCTCTCTCTCTCTCTCTCTCTCTCTCTCTCTCTCTCTCTCTCTCTCTCTCTCTCTCTCTCTCTCTCTCTCTCTCTCTCTCTCTCTCTCTCTCTCTCTCTCTCCCCTTCTTATTTTAATTTGCTGCCGTCCCGTTTCTCTTTCCTTTGTTGTAATTGATGCCTCCACGTCTCCCCATCGCGCTTCTTTGTCGACCTCTCTGCCGTTACAAATGACAGCAGGAGGAAACGAGAGAGTGTGTGTGTTTCCCACTCACAGGAAGGAGATGAACAGCCATAACTGCAGACCGATCACAAATTGAGCGTGTTCATATCTTGTCAAAGTACTGGAGTGGAAACTCCAAACTTGGTTTTTATCGCAGTTCTTTCATGCCTCTTTTTTCCAGAGTTGAGCCGGCTAGTTGTGTATTCACACCAAGCACCGTTTACGTGAAATAATGGAAGCAGAAGAGGAAGGATTAATGCTAGACTTGGGTTGAGGTAAAGCCTACAGCAAATTGCGATCTCTTGTCGTGCCAACAATGCTCTAAAACGTTGGCTGTCGATAGCGACATGTCAATTTGACATATAATTGAACCCACTTTTGTACTCCTGTCAAATCCATGTTGTGGTTTTGTGTTGCACACAACACGCACTGGGTTAACATCGCACAAAAAAAACAAAACATTTTTGCATCCATTCTCGACCTCAAACAGCTTTTCATGATTGACCTTTCTCGTCCGTTTGGCGGCGTCACTTTGCTCCTACCAAGAAAAGCATTATTCATTCTGAAACCTAATCGGGGCTCCACCTGCTGTCATTTAGTGCGGTCACTAGGCCAAGGGGTGAAGGGCAGCGGTGTGTAGTGTATGTATAACAAATGAGGCGTGTTTTTCTTTTTTTTCTAAGCTGCAATATGATTCATTATTCTTGACGTGGTTTACGCCAGCAGGGGAAATAATATGGATTTGGTTGATCGCACAGCATTCAATAATAACTCAAATGTTCTTCACAAATGGTCTCCTTTGTCTCCTTTGACGGAATAGGGCACGGCCCTCTTCAGTCATTGCTTAGTGTTTTCAACTTTTGGGTTAGCATCTCTTGTCATTCTCTCCGTTCTCTCCTTTCTGAACAGTGATTGCCAAGGTGCTGTCTACCCATAGAGATGAATCAGGTTTGACAGACCTCCAGGTCGTAGGTCTGTGTCTAGGGGTCAGATCTGTGGATTTGTCTGTCTGGGGAATGCAGATTATTGCAGACGGCTATTTGGCTCTCTAGACCATCAACACCTTTTCACCTACATTTTAAAATTGATTTATGTTCTTCTGAGCTTAAAAAGGTAAAATATGTAATATTTCTCTTTTAAAATATAAAAACATTGCCTAGACCATTGTTGTGTGTACTTACTTTATCCCAATTGTTTCCAACAATGATCACAGCCAGAGCAATCGCTAGTTTAATTCACAGTAACGGTCAGTTACATTTGGTTGTATGTCCATCACGTCATATGCCCTTTACCCCCTAACCCGCAAAAACTGTAGTCCAGCAGAAACATAATTGATTGATATGATATTTCGCTATCGATCTAGCTCACTATGATTTGCTTCTTTGACAAGTGGCTCATGCCAACTACAAAGCTAATGCATTGCTTCCCACACATTGACTTTACTTTGGCAGGACTAGAGAAGTTTCTCTTATGTTGAAGCATGGATGTAAAATTGTATTTTATTGTAGAGCTGATTTGCTCTTGTACCAATGTACACATATGGTCAGGTATATGGAAGCAAATCTGTACCATAATTCAAATTAAAGTGGATTAACAGAAATGCTTTTCATTTTCAGAATATAGCTGCATTTTTTGACACAAATAAAATTAATAATAAATAATCCAAACTGAATTTTCATTTTCTTCTTCAATATTGATAATTTTGTAATTAAAGTTGTGTCATAAAATGAGCAGTCTTGAAGAAGAAAATTGAAATTCAAAATAAAAAAAATGAAAATTCAGTTTGGATGATCTATTATTCATTTTATTTATTTATTATTTATTTATTTATGCATTTTAATTTTCAAATTTGACATTTCTAATTGAATTTTGGTAACTATTTGCCGGGGCATCTTTTGAAAATTAAATCTTAAATGTCCTTTTCTTTTTCATTTTAATTAAGTTACAAAATGAGCAATATTAAAGAAGAAAATGAAAATGCAGTTTGGATGATTTATTATAAATTGTATTTATGCGTCAAAAAATGCAGCTATATTCTGAAAATGAAAAAGCATTTCTGTTAATCCACTTTAATTTGAATTATGGTACAGTTTTGCTTCCATACAGGTAAAGAAAATCAGTTTAATCTGTATTATAAACAGTCTGTGCATTACACCAACAACAGAGCTTTACTGGCCATGCAGTTCTTTACCAGGTATTTACTGTTGTAGATTTAGCTGGATACACATGTCTAAACAACGATTTAAATCAATTGTGATATTGAAACGTGAGACGTCTCCAGTATAATTGCATTTCAGTCAGGCTATTGGCAGGGTACTTTGTAATTTGTATATTGTGTAGGAATATTCTCCAAACAATTATTCTACATAGAGTTCCCCTGGTCACATCAATGTAATTCAGAGTGTGAATATCTGTGCAATCAATCAATCTACATCTTTCAGTTTGATTGAGAGACCTCTTTATATAAAAATGTGTCCAGAGTCCTTGCTTATCCACCATAACAACATACAGTATAAGATAATATTATATTGAAGGAGGCTGATGGCGATCACAATTATAATCATATTAATGCATTAAATAATTTTAAATTAAAAAATGTTTCCATAGACACATTTATGAAAAACAAGGTTAACTAATAGTATTAGTATTAGTATTATGATGTGTTGAGATTTCCATGGAAATATGTCCAATTAAAAGGGATATTATGTGTCATTAAAATGCACGCTGATATTCTGGGATGTTTTTGTTGACATTGACAATGGTGGGGAACAGCATCTCTGCCACCTTCGGAGAGTGCTGATTTAATCATTTATTGACTCTTCCTGTCACCACCGTGTCAGCTGAAAGAGCAATGAAGCTATTAGCAACTATTTGAGGCGCTCCCTGGTGCCGGAAAGGCTAAAAGAAAGTGGCAACACTTTAAATTGAAAGTAAACACATGAGAAGTAGATTCAAGGACCTTCGTCGACGAGTTTGATGCGGAAGAAGTGAGGTCAGACGGAAGGCATTGCTTTGATCAACGTATTAACTCGATGAAAGGGGGTACACTCACACTTGCACACTTTTCTCGACTTTAGGCATGCTATTCTATGCCGATATTGTAAGTAGGGATGGGTCAGAATATTTGATTATTCGATTATTCGTTCCCGAGGGTCAAAGCTGATTTTTAACATTTGGACCGTTAACATTTTTTTCAAATAAACAAGAATTAACGGACGGAACTAATGTTGGTTCTGTAGCACTATTAGTTTTTTTTTATTATTATTAATCATGTAGAGAAAAACTATATGCATACAACACAAACACTGATCACTGTTAAAGTCCCTAATTGTAAGTAATGCACAACAAGGCTATTTCTGAATTCACAAACAAGCATAAGATCAAAAAGGGTTGAGGGCTTTTTTTCTAGATACTGCTGGTCGCTTTAATTCTACCAATAGTGCCTATAGTGTGTTTCCGGTCCATTACTGTGATAATTATGACTTAATTAAATGTGTACCACATGGGGGCAAAAAGTCCCTTGTTATAAAAAGTGAATTTCTCAGCATGACAGCACACCGACAAACACACATAGCTCTTGGCATTGATTGAACCCCACCTCATCTTTGGCACATATGTGGGCTCTATATCAGGTTTTTGTATTTTGTTATGTTTGCAGGTCTCTGACGTACATGCCGAAACTGCATGTTTGTGTCTTAAAAAAAAAGAACCTTTTTATTTTCCTTCATCGTCTTCCCACACCGCTCTCTGATGCTAACTTGTCTTGTAGCTCCCACCCCCCGCTTAGTTCTCTGCAGTGAAGAGTTTATTCTAGGAACGCTGCTTTTCAATGAAAACACACAAGTGCGCACAGCCTTTGTTGAAAATGTTTAACATTCAAACTTCCAAAGATCCAGTGTGAGAATGGTGTGTGTGTGTGTGTGTGTGTGTGTGTGTGTGTGTGTGTGTGTGTGTGTGTGTGTGTGTGTGTGTGTGTGAGAGAGATTGTGTAAGCATAACAAAATTACAGGCATAAGCATAAATTTGAATATGGAGCTCTGAATAAAAAATGTTCCATTGGATTTGATCTATGTCTTGCTAGCATCAAACATGTGCATTGGAGATAGCTGTTTATTGCAAAGTTCTTTGATAGACAATTCTAGACAAATTTTATTTCCTGCCTTCTACAAAATTGTCTCGCTGTTAAAGGAAAACGTTCAGGATCTTTCAACTTGGTGCCTATTTTCCGATCATTTTGGGTCCAAATGGTACTAATCCGAACAACGATTTTTGAGATTGGTACAGTATTGAGCGAGATCGCTGCAGACCTAATATGTGGAAACGGGCAGCAATGTCATCCTTTGGGGCATAAGCGTCCATGTAGGTCCTCTATAAGTGACAGGCTCAGATCATTTTATATCTTTAGGGAAAGGATCCTTATAGAGCAACCAAATCCAACCAAGACTCCCTCAATGAGAGTTGAGTTGAGTTGTTGCAGGAAGAGAACGTCGGGAAGATGAGTGAGAGCAGAGACTTTGACTTTGTGGTGCACTACGGAAAGTGTATTTTTGTGTTATCTAAAATATTTGAATGAATTGGATTGAGATTTCTATGACAATAGGGAAATACCCTGGAAGAATGAGATTTCAGAGAGACTTCTCCTTGAGCGAGACTTGGTTTGACACAATAACAAACAGGCCGTGATCAAGCAAAAAGGGAAGAAACAAGTTTTGTTTCTCTGTAGGTATCCATTCCATAATGATAGAACATAATCTGAGCCTGTCACTAGCAGGAACAAGCACTTTGACGTACGTTGACGGTCGCTTCTGCTCCATAGGATTACATTACAGCCCGTTTTCGCGGATTACGTCTGCAGATTTCCTTAATGACACTGGACCAATCTCAAAAAAGAATTGTTGGCCACAGAGTCCCTTGCACCCAAAATCAGACATCTCGTCTCCAGGTTGAAAGAGATCACCTAAGTGCTACAACTTAAACTTACATCACAAAAAATATCATTCTTTGCTTGGCACCCACTATGGATGGTTGACAAGGCCGCCTATATGCGTGCATCGTAGCCTTCCTTCTTTCCTTATTCATTTATAGTTTAGTCTTCAGAATAGCTTTCAAATAAAATATACAAAATTGACATAGGGAATGTTTTCTCGTGGAAGCCAACACTTCTACTCGTATTGTAATGCATCACAAAGCCTCCATCATTCTTTCTACCTCAATCAGCAAGGGACAGCGCTCTGAATGAGAGAGATTGCAAAATAACTTACAATATCATTTAGAATAAACACACAGCCACAATGCTGAGAGAAATACTTACTATGCAGTTTAAAAATCATACTTTCACAAGTAATCTCATCTAATGCTATCCTATCCCATTATGATCAATCCACCGCTGACATTGTGGGCTTGTGTTCATGCTGCGTGTCTGCATGATGTTCTATCCTCCCTCTTACAGGTGTACATGGGAGGGATGATGGCTGAAGCCACATGTTAAGAGATTTTTATCTCTCTCTCTCTCTCTCTCTCTCTCTCTCTCTCTCTCTCTCTCTCTCTCTCTCTCTCTCTCTCTCTCTCTCTCTCTCTCTCTCTCTCTCTCTCTCTCTCTCTCTCTCTCTCTCTCTCTCTCTCTCTCTCTCTCTCTCTCTCTCTCTCTCTCTCTCTCTCTCTCTCTCTCTCTCTCTCTCTCTCTGGAGTGCAAACAATTTTCTTGGAATGGGTAACATGTAATGGGTTTTGGTCCAGTCCCGTCTGGAACAGATCCCTGGTGAGCCAGTTATTGGGTAGTAGTACCCTAGAAGTATATGGATAACAAGTTGATTGTTTTGTTGAATTTAAAGACATATGTTTCTAATAAAAAAGGCCCCTCAACAAACTCATGAGTTTTTTTTATTTATTAAAGAAACGCACACCTCTAAATGTGTGCATCAATGTGTGTACAAAGTGTTCAACCTATTGGTTCAACATAATGCGCCTTGCGCAAAAACACAAGTACGCATCAGGAAGGGCGACGGTTGAAAGTCAAAGCGTTGGCTTTGGTTTCCCGGTTGTAATTATCCCTGTGTTGACTGTGTGTGTATGTGTAAGTCCATCTGTCTACATAGGCACAGTGTGTCAGTTAAGCAGCGTATCAGTGTGTCAGTTTCTTCGACCTCTCCGGCTGCTCTTTGAGACCGGGGCTCAGGAAGTTGAGCAGCTATTAGAGGCAACGTCAGCATCGGTTAGCCGGGGCCTGGCAATGAGCCCGAGACGCATGCGTGCACGCAAACACGTACACACACACACACACACACACACACACACACACAGGCTGGGGGACACACACACACACTGACACACACAACCATAGACAGGTGGAAGAGAGGATAGTTCAAAAAGGGAGGTGAATAAGAAATGAAGCCTAATTAATCACTATTAAACATCCATTAACACAATTAGACACGCATTAATACAATGCAAAGCACGAGCAGATGGGGTCTACTGAATATTAGGTGGAGGTGAATAATCTAAAAAGTGTGGAAAATAATAGTTAAATGGAAATAAATTGTATGTGGGACAAAGGTCTTTGACCATTTTCAATGTATGTTAAAACAACAAAAAGTTATTTTTTGTTAATTTTCTAAACTGGTGTTACTTCGGTAAAACATGCACTGAAACTGGAATGATATTTTCTAAACTTATTTTCTGTACAGGTAAATATAGTTGAAATGATATCTGTATTTGTATAGCAACTATAGAGTTAATAATATTTAATAATTTGATCAAATTATTGCATTGTATTTATTAGTATCGCTGTAATGCATCGATTTTAAATTTTTTTTGCATCAGAAAATAAATCAATCAGAACATTTCTGTATTTCGTTTCCCCAGCTCGTGTGTCAGTCAGTCTGGTCTGTTTGTCGGTGGATGTGCTCTCCTCAGGCCAAATAGTGCTGACGAGGACCCTTCCATCTCTCTGTCCATCTGTCCTCGGCCTACTCCAAACACCGCTGTCAGCATCTATGTCTCTCTCTCTCTCTCTCTCACTCTCTCTCTCTCGTACTGCTCTTCAGTCAAGCCATATGCTATTAGCTTTGCAGAGGGTTTGGTCTAGCCTCATGAGATGCCCCTGATCTGGCAAGTTCACAATCTGTTTCTCTCTGCAGATCAGGCTGGCCACAAGCCCATTGAAAGCCTCTTCCAAAGTGTTCAAATGATAAGACCAATCGGCGCACAGGGGAGGAGTTTCAGCTCATGACGATGGAGGAATCAAAACTTTTGTTCGAAATAGATTGAATAATAACAAGAACAGAAAGTTGAACTGACAGCTTTTCTCTACCTTCATGCTTAAAGGTAAAAAAAAAAAAAGCTTTGGCTTTATCTTTAACCGGATTCAGAAACAGCAAAGAGAATAAATGTCACTTAGGTATTCAATCTGAATGGCTGGAGGTTTTCCAATATGTGGAAATATGTATCTGCCCAGCCAGGGCTTGACTGATATTCATTGCAAAACATACATTTTAATATCTGGAAGGTCTCACGAGTGTAGGCCAAGTGTACACAATAAACGGAAATGTGTTTCGTATGATGATCTGAAATGATCCCATAGAGGAAACCAACTTTGGTCTTTTATGCTAATCCTTCATTTATATGGGTTATTCGTCTTCTGCTTGATTTCTCTCCAAAAGGAGATAAAAATCTATCCTTTGTTGTCAAAAGAGGATATCACATGAGTGACTTTGCCCAAGGGATTTCATCCATGAAAGAAATTATACATTAGTTCATATTTGTCTTTGTCATTGAGTGTGTTTTGTCTGTGGCTATGAGGCCAAACAAACATGTCACTGGGAGATGGCTAGCTAAGGTGCATAGAAGCTTTAGTTTTTCTTAAGCAAATGGTGTTTGATCATCTGCATGCAAGTGAGGTTTGAAATGCACAAAATAAAAAATAATATTGAGATGTCTGTGCCGACTTATGTTATGTTATGTTATTATTTAATATTAATTGTCCTAGGCAACGTCAACATATCTTAAGGGTAACTATATTTGACATATTGTAAAAGACAAATAGGCTTTTTAATCTGCACTCTGATATCGTCTTGGTCATCACATATTCAACTACATATTGCTTCAATGATGAATGACATTATGGATTCAGGTGAAAGATTAATACAATAATTTGAACAAATTCAATGAATTAATTAAATTAAGTATAACCACACTAGCATGTATAATTGTATACATTCAGTTGTTATCACTTCTCCAAACAAAATCGGTCTTACAGAAATAAGCCACATTTTGATAGATACTGGTGCCTTACTCCCTCCCTCTCCAGAGTCTGGGCGCACGATTGTTGATGTCTATTTTTCATCTCTCCACAAGCCCTATTACTGAGGGAAATTTTCACTTCTACACCTATTCCTTTTTTTCATCGTCCTTTGTTCTATTACTTCTGTCCTTCCTTTACGTCCCTCTTTTGCCTTTCCCATTGTGCAATCTCCTGTGTCTTCTCCAATGCTCTCCTTAACCCCTTCCTTTCCTCTCTTTTTCATTCACCCACAGTGGTATCCAAGTGTTTGGTACGTGCAGCAATGAGGGCCTAACGTAAAGTGCGATAAATAGGGGCAGGATCCTTTGCTGTATTCAAAATGTTATTATTAAAGCAGCTGTAGTGGTGCTGGTGCTGGTGACTAACTGACAGGAGACAGGATTAAAGCAGTGGTTCAGAACCCCTTTTTGGCCTGGGACCCCATTGCTAGCTCTGAAAGTGCTTGCGACACCAGCTTTAACTTTTGTGCATATGCTTCCACCCAAAATGTTTTACCCAAGCAACATCGTCTGGTAATATCAATATCCTGTTGAAACTGCGTGTCTACTACACGCTTTTTGCGTGGCTATGAATCCTTAGGCAGTCGGTTCGTATACAGGTTGGGAAGGCAGGGAACCACTGCATTACAGTATTGTTACATTCCTTCCATTTCCTCTCCAGTACTTAACTATTTTTACCCCTTGCCCTGTTTGCGTGCTTGTCCATCATTGTTGACATCCAGGAGGTACTATCGATGTGAGTGATCGAGGTGGTGGGTCGGGGGCCGATATGTGCCTGGCTAAGTGCAAATGGTCTGCCTTCTTGCCACTTTTATACCCTGCGTGTCCTCCTATAGCTCGATCTCAATGCAAATCAGGAGTGTTGAATAATTGAACATCATGGAACAACCAGTAGTTAAGAATGGGGACGGTTGAAATTAGGACACGTATATAATGTTAAGATCTATATCTAGACATCTAACGTATAACTCGATCAAACATCAGAGGTTTTAGTGACTTTGTGCTATGTATGTGTGTTCAGCAGTTCAGTGTCCCAGAATGGTCAGCCCATATAGCCATCTACTGTAGTTGTATACACTGTCATAATGTTTTGACTACACAAGTGGTAAGTAGGGACAGCCATTTTATGTTTTTAGTTTTTGTCGTGTGCCAATAACAACCAAAAAGTATGTATATATATATATATATATATATATATATATAAATAAATGGATTATAATATAATACATAACCAAGCCCCCCAAAATAATTTACTCTTGATGAATCTTCCGCTCCAATTTAGAGCACAGTGAATATAAGCTTGTATTTAATTATATTCCGTCAGTTTCCCAAGAGTAAGAAATTACTCCCAAGTAAATGCAAACAGGTCCTCAGAGGAACAGTTACTTTTATTAATATTAGCGCTATTCATTGAATTGGAAAGTCCTGTTCCCTTTGAAACTTACCTTTATCCCAGAGGCCATTACACTTTCAATTAAGACACTCCAAGTGTGGGTGGCAGAAGGCAACAATGCACCAAAATAGTTTATGAACTCCATACATTGTGTTTATATACCAGAGAGAGAGAGAGAGAGAGAGAGAGAGAGAGAGAGAGAGAGAGAGAATAGATTTATAATTTATACTCCATGTTCAATAACGAGTAACCTCAGTAAAATTCAAGTAACATTTAAAATGATCAAATGATTCTGACCAGAAACCTTGACAGCTCCAAAACATGGTGGCCAAAGCACCTGCAGAAGAATAATTGAATTACAGCTCATTAAGTTGATAAAAAAGAGATAACGTTATAGATGAAAGTAACTATTGCAACAATTATTTTCAGTAAGTGTGGTGTAATATAATGTCTCCCTATTGGTTTATTCCCTACACATATGTTATAACATATTTCCATAATCAACTGTAGGAATGTGCTTATAGCTGTAATCTATACACAGCTATATTGTATATCTTTGTTCTATTCCTGTGCTTAGTATCTGGTGTGCCAATTGCTATGCTAATTCCCATGCATTCATTAGCATAGTATTGTTTCATAATGCTCACTTGCCACCCCCCTGATTATTTTATTGAAGAAACAATGAATGCTGGTAGTGGGGGAGCACTACCAGCATTCATTCGTTTCTGTGATAAAATAATGTAATGCATATTCAATGGAATATTATTCTATACATTCCTAATGTGTTGACAATAGAAGCAATATTTGTGTACTTATACTGCATGGCAGAAGTGCCAGGGGATTTTGTGGGTATGTTTGTTGGTTTCTGCTTGATATACAAGCCAAACAATCAACACAAAGCAGTCTGGTTGAGGGCTTTGCCTGGAAAACGTATTTGCGTATATACTGAATGTTATTGATGACAATTATCAATAATTAGAACTTAAACAACAGATATATAAATTTGGAATCAGGGCCATGGCCTTTTCATGGTAAATGGACTGCATTTATATAGCATTTGTACCCAAAGCGCTTTACAATATTGCCTAACATTCACTCATTCATGCACACATTCACACACCGCAGCAGAGTCACGCATGCAAGGCGACAGCCAGCTCACCGGAGCTGTTAGGGTTAGGTGCCTTGCTCAGGGACACCTCGACACTCAGCTAGGAGGAGCCAGGGATCGAACTAGTAACCTTGCTGTTACCAACCCGCTCTACATCCTGAGCTACTGCTGCCCCTCACAACTCACATCTAATGAGTTGTTTGACTCGTTATGTTGCGTTTGAAAGTTAACAATCACTAAGCACTTGCCAGTGCAAATGGAAATGTGCTTGGGATTTTTATAGCCCAACAACTTCCTGTTAAACTGCACAAGCACATTTGATGAGCGTAAGTGGACAGAGTTTTGCAACGCAATCAGCGGCTGCCGAAAAGCGCTTGAATGCCTCATTGTTTTGCATCTCTTTGCACTTAAGGTAATGTTAGCAAATTTAAACACAACTTTCTGCCCCTCTGCTGGTCTATGTGGCCGTCAGATTGTGCACAAGATGTTTTGGCATGCATGGTGCCACGCCGTGGGGGCATGGTGTTGTGTGAATATACAGTGGGAATTCATATTATTTTGTATTTTTGCAGGTTTATCCATATTTGCAGGTTCACTCATATTTACGGATGCCAAACCGACCAAACAACAGAAATGACCAAAACGTATTTTTGCCGGAGTTGATTACAGGTGTGTTACAGGTCTCATCCATGGCTGCTGCTGTTGTATCAGCTCTTATCTGTAAGAGTGCCGCCAGGTGATCAGAGTAGAGTAGAAGTCGATATACACCACAAGGGAGACAATGGGACAAACCAAAGGGGTATAAGGGACGTCTCGGGTTACACGGGACGGTTGGCAACCCAAGATGCACCTTTGAGATGAATAAGGTGAAAAAGTGCTTTGCCAAAAATATGCCCTGCATCCGTTGATGCAGGGCATATTTTTGGCAAAGCATTTTCATGTAAGAGTATACTATAAAAGGTATGTATATAGTGCTACCCAATTTTGTGATTTACTTAAATCTCTCCCTCTCCAACATGCTTGCATTCTCAACTTGCTCAATCTGTTTCTTCCGTTTGTTCTCTTTTTTTTTCAATCCATTCTCCTCCGCATCAGGTAATAGGGCTATTGATCCTGACCACCTCTGTTGCCGGGTGACAGACAGGCCAGTGAGGATTAAGTGTTCAATCTTCATTATTGGCAAACTCGTCGTTTGTTCAGAACCTTCTTGCATGTAGACACATGTGCTTGTGTGCGCGTGTTTGTGTGTGTGTCCTTGTGCGTGTGTGTTTGTGTGTGCTTTCATCCATGTACAGATGATTTCATCTGGTTTATTAATTAATTATAATAATAAAACATGGGTTCAAGCTATCTATTTTTGTTAGATTGTTTTTAACCATATTGTATTTGTAGGCTGCCTAGATTTAATATTTTCAAATGCGCTTTGGGCAAAAGGACTCATGATGAAATAAATCCCATAATGCCTATCCATATCTGTTGAATGGTTATCAGTTCAATATTTTCATACATTTTAATTTGGAAAATAAATGATAACGCAATGAAAGGAATTACAGCCCTCACTGCCTCCCGAGTTAACATAAGAATGATTTAAAATTGGTATCGGGTAGAATCATATACAATGCAATTTTATTTCCTTGCCAAATAATAAAACACATCAATTCAGTACTTAGTCACGCAATAAATCGGGTTTGAAAAATGACCAAGGCTTGTGACGCTACGAGTTGCAATTTCACTCACATTGTATTGTTGTTGTATTGATTGAGGTTGGAGGGTAGCAGCTTATTAACAGACAATATGAGCACATTGATTATTATCCAATAACTTCAACACAATTCATAAAAGCATCTGCTGTAACCTTTAAAATTAATAACTACTGACTGTACTATTCTTTTGTTTGTTGAATTTCTTACAGCATGGGCTCACAGACACAGCATTTAGCTCCATCTCTGTAAATACTGTCGCACAGTATAGTATAATATTTACTGTTGGCCGTGAAACAATTACTGAGTGTTATATTTACACAAAGATTGGAGGATTTTAATTGCGGGAATTCATGGATATAGAAATATAATATGTCCAGAACTGTCCAGGGGCCTCATTTATAAAACTCTGCGTAAAAACCCTCCCTAAAACATTGCGTACGCCCAAACCTCAGAATGTGCGTACCTCAGAGTGTGAGGCGCACACCTGTACGCACCTGTACGCACTCTTCTCGTTATAAATATCAACTTGCGTTGAATTTGGCGTGCGTGCACGAGCGCCATGCTCCTCCCAAGTTCGTCCCATAATAGTCCTTATAAGGTCAATGCTAATTAACCAATGAATATTCCTAGTATATAAGGAGCCTTTGCTGACCTATCATTACACGGGAACAAACGCATGCATTACACACGCTCGCGTCTCATACCCCTCGCTAAATTCTCGAGCAATTCCAAAGCTGCCATATTTTAGCCCGTTAGAATACAGAGGCCAACATGAGCATTATTTATTGGCCTTGTGCCAATATGATAATTAATTACTATGCCCTATAGGCTAATCTAATGTAGGCCTACATATATATGTATCAGGAAAATTAATACAACTTAAGTGATACAGTTGGTCTGGCCGAGGATTGTGATTTGAATGGGTTGTAGTGTGTTGAACATAATATTGCCTTAATTCATATTTCATAATGGGTGCTTTTTATAAAATGAATAAATAAATCCGAAGTCATAGTATGTGGTGCGCATTGTGAGTTGGGTATCGGGAGGCATAGACATCTTATATCAGATGTCTATGTCGGGAGGTAGCGTGTTCTTCTTCTTTTGGCAATATTGGCGGATTGCAAACCGATATGGTGCATTGCCGCCACCAACTTTCTGTTGTCGTCTCCGGACTGGAGATCACTGTTTGAAAAACTTTGCGGGACCTTTACTCCAGGGTGAAAGGATGCATAGAACTGCGCACTCTTTTCCGCAAGGAATTTTTCTATAAATCACGACGTTGGCGGTGAAAGATGCGTACGCACATTTCATCCCTGTTTCCGCAACATTTTCGTGTACAGAGACCTTTATAAATGAGGCCCCAGAACTGTGTTAGTTCTATAAGTTCTGGTACAGGATATTAAACTGGGTTAATCTATGATGTCCATTTCACTACCTAGATCACATTTTAATATGATATCCAGAACTGTCGAACTGTGTTAGTTCTATAAGTTCTGGTACAGGATATTAAACTGGGTTCATCTATTAATATGTCAATTTCACAACCTAGATCACAGTTTCCATGACAAGCATGTCAATTACAATATAATTACAATTACTTTGACTTTGGATGCATCCCCTGTGGCCTAGCAGTGTGTCTATCAACTAGAAACCTAGTCTCTACGGGGAAGGCTCAATTATTGAACTGCAAAAGCCAAAACTGCTTAGTTGCTTATTGATGCAGATCATACACACACACACACACACACACACGTATATATATATATATATATATATACACATACATACATACATACATACATACATACATACATACATACATACATACATACATACATATATATATATACAAATATAAACACACACACACACACATATGTATTTATATATATACATACACACGCACAGACAGGAGAAACACAGAGAGCGATTTGTTAGGCAGACAGGTAAACAAAGAACACAGATATAGAGATAAAGGCGGGAATGGAGGCAGACAGGCGGACAGCTCGACAGAAGACAGGTTGGGGCTTACATCGTTTTATCATTTTGTGAAGTGCGAAAAACCAGATAAAGTGATTCAAGCGCAACCCTGGAAACGGCATTCGCTGCAGAGGGAAGAAAGAACACTCGCCCGGTTCCCCCGGTTTCCTACTCTCTCTCATGTCCCTATAGCGCCACACGCCATCCACAACTTGGTTCTGTAAAGTGGATGACCTTTTTGCCCCTCTGCCCCTTTCGCCTCACAATGTGCACTGGAGACACACGTCGTCGTAGTAATATGGATTTCATACACTAGGCATATTCTTGTGTTTTTCTTCAACGTGTTGCGGCTCGTTATTATGACATCAAATTGAAAGGAATTAATAAGGTGTCAATCAACAACATAAGAATGAATCATTTAGAATTACAATAATGCTCTGAGACCTTTTGATTTAGAGTGTGTCAGCCAACGTGATGTTTAAGGTGTAAGTGGTTCCAGCTTTAATAAGAACGCTGACATTTGACAAACAGTGTTTTGGGCTGGGAGTTCTAGGAAAGAAAGGAATGCGTTAACTTTGTGATACCTATTTTTAAGCCAGTACACGTCATTGAGTATAAGTGCCGATGTTGTATCAAATGTGTCACACACCGTGGCGTAGTACTATATTATAGTAATTGTACGTAGGTCGTGGTGAGGGCTTAAAGCCCTCACCACGTTAGCATACCCTCCTGACGTTGGTTAGCATACCCTCCTGACGTTGGTTAGCATACCCTCCTGCCTTTAGTTAGCATACCCTCCTGACGTTGATTAGCATACCCTCCTGACGTTGGTTAGCATACCCTCCTGACGTTGGTTAGCATCAGTGTTGGGTGTAACGCGTTACTGTAATCAGATTACTTTTTCAAGTAACTAGTAGTGTAAGGCATTACTCTACTGAAAATAGTAATAATATTACAATTTTCCGGGCTCGCAGCGGCCCGCCGCGCAGCGCCCGCGGCCGTAGCAGTCGTTGGGGCAGCTCAGCGCCGAGCAGTCCTCGCCGGCGTACCCCGCCAGGCACACGCAGCGGCCCGCCATGCACTCCCCGCGCCCGTAGCAGTCCCCCGGGCACGTCCGCACGCCGCAGTCCTCGCCGCCGAAGCCCGGCTCGCACACGCACTGGCCCGCCACGCAGCGGCCGCGCCGCCGGCACGTGCCGGGGCACGACAGCTACTTTTTTATTTAGAAAAAAAGTAACTAGTAATATAACTAGTAATATAACTAGTTACTTTCTCCAGGGAGTAATGTAGTAGTGTAAGGCATTACTATTTTTGAGAGTAATATGTAATCTGTAATATATTACTTTTTAAAGTAACTAGCCCCAACACTGGTTAGCATACCCTCCTGACGTTGGTTAGCATACCCTCCTGCCTTTAGTTAGTATACCCTCCTGACGTTGGTTAGCATACCCTCCTGACGTTGGTTAGCATACCCTCCTGACGTTGGTTAGCATACCCTCCTGACGTTGGTTAGCATACCCTCCTGACTTTGGTTAGCATACCGCCCTGACGTTGGTTTGCATAGCTTCCTGGCATTGGTTAGGATACCGCCCTGACGTTGGTTTTCATAGTCTCCTGGCGTTGGTTAGCATAGCCTCCTGCCTCCTTTTTTTACTTGAAGCTCAACCACAAATAGCTAGGCACAACAACAATGCACACATACAGCACATCTCATTTTATCATGTTTGGTTGAAGCAAGGGCTTTATTGATATGGCCAATGGACCGGTTGCATTCAATGTTTGTTTACACTACAGCAATCACAAACACACACGCGCGCGTATATGTACGCGTATGTGTATAAGCATTCAACCAACAAGACTTCACTGCTGCATGTTTTACGTTTATGTTTTGTGACAGAATGTTGCTTTCAATGTTTAAATGTGACATCTGAAATCCGTGTTCCTTTTCATTTTCCCTAGAGGGACACGCAGATGTACACACACACATAGTGACCGAACAACGACTACATTAAATACACATACGCACATGCAACAGCGTTGACACTAAAGTGTTCTGGCAGGAGGCGATGTCTACCCTTTGCCCCCTGTAGTCTTCCTGACTTCCTGTCTACCCAACAGGGAGAACCAATAAAATGCATCTCTTTGTGTCTTAAACGTCTTGTGTTCCTGCTGTGTCCTCATTTTTTTCCTTCTTTCTCCAAGTCATTCAATCTCATTCAAGTCCCTGTCTCTCCGTGTTCCGTCTTTAGTGAAATTAATTTCTTTGGACACTTTGCTGGCTTGTGTTGGAAGCCATGATGAAATCCATAGAACTTTGTTCTGGTGTTTCTCTATTACAGTTTCAGCAGTTTTGTTAAGCAAAGCTCAGTCATGCTGAAGCACTCCACACGACTCTGAACTCTGTGAACTGGAATAGTTCGGCTGCCCACATATATTTAGAGGTCATTTATTTATCTTCAATGTATCTGCTGTGCCCACACTTTGTTGTGAGATTTGTTGGAAGCTGGATTTAAGTGTTTCATTTGGCTACGGCAAAATCGACTTCTGAAAACAAAAAAATTAGAATAGTTTTAATGTCGTTGAATCTTTAATGTTATATTTCATTATTTTGTTGTGTATTTTTGTATTTATTTTGTTGAAAGTAAGCACATTACTTTTTAGCACAATCGTTTAAATATTAAACTACTGAAAAAACAACTGAGGGAACCTTACAGATGCCATGGCAAAAAGTAATTCCTTCAAATTTAATGGGAATATGGGTCCTGTCGTTTTTCGGTTTCATGAGACTGACATACATACAGTATGTCCTCAACACTTGTAACCTCCCCTCTTCCTCTCTCTTTGGTCTCTGCGTCTCTCTCTGTGCCATAAGGAGTTTGCTGACCGCTAACCAGTGGTATTGTCTGACTGGAGACCCTGAGCACTACATCAGCATACATCAGAAATGTGTGTGTGTGTGTGTGTGTGTGTGTGTGTGTGTGTGTGTGTGTGTGTGTGTGTGTGTGTGTGTGTGTACGTACATATGTATGTGCGTTTGTCTATGTGCTTGCTCGCATGTGATTATGTACTCACATGTGTTTGTTTAAGTGTGCAAGTATTTGTGTGTGAATGCCCGTTTGTGTGTGGGGAGGGTCGGCTGAAAGGCTCCACCTCATCAACAACCCCTCCTCCCCTTTCCATACTCCTTATATGTGAATGATTTTCAGCAGAGCGACTAGCCCTGTGAATGATTTTCAGCAGAAGGACCAGCAGGCCAGGGGCCTTGGCAGCCCATCAATCAGTGGTGTCTGAGGCCTCTGGTCACTAAATAAGACCCATTAAAGGCTTTATAATGAAGCCACTGGAGCAAAGTTTGTGGGTTGGCCCCGCGGTATGTGTGTGGGTGGTTGGACACAGGGTTTGCAGACAGTCAATATGTTTGTATGTGTGTGAGCATTGGTGCCTCTGTATTTGCTTACACAAGTGCAATGTGTCGGGATCTTCCTTCCATGCCCAACAGAATGGATGTTCTTTTACTCAGTCCCCAGATTCAAGCAAGCCTTTAAAATTAACAGGAAATGTTTATATATTTATCTTAAATGTGTTTGCTGTGCACACACACAATTTCTACCTGATTTTATTGGACATTTACAATTCTCAGAACTAACAACTATTTATGTTTACCAGATGGAATGAAAAGGCATAGAGTGCCGAAGTCCCGCCCCTTCTGGTGGTCCCCATGGGACCTATGAGATCGTAAAATATGAATGGGTTTCAATGGAGAGAAAGTAATTATTTTCTGGTCTTTATATGCCCTGGATTACACATATGTTGTTGTGGATTTAAATGATAATTTTTCATTTCAAGAGTTTGACCGTTTATTGTGCAATTGTTCAGTTAAAGGCTGTAGAGAATACACAATAAGAAAGACTACATGTATGTGACGTCACGCTCCCTGCGACTGGCGTGAACAAGACCAACTATCTCCCCATCGGCATTACTGAAACCCTCCACAAATTATAATGGTTCTCACCTCTTTCGATGCTGTTATCCTCCCCTGGAGCAGAGAGATCGCCATGTCTGTAGTACCAGAGTTCCAAGTGTGGGTGGTGACGTATATCATTTACGTCGAAAGCAGCGAAGAGCTGTAGTTCACAAATCGGCCTCACACAAAACATTATCAAACTTCTTTGCGATAAATTGTAGTTTTCTTAGTTTAAATCCACAAACAACATGTGTAATCTGGGGCATATAAAGACTGGGACCAGAAAATAATTACTTTCTCTCCATTGAAACCCATTCATATTTTAGGATCTCATAGGTGGGGGGAGATATGGGGACCACCGGAAGGGGCGGGACTTCGGCACTATTACAATTCCCTGTTTACAATTCCATGTTTTCTCAATATTGACTTGTGAAGTTGTTTTATTGAGATGCAAATCAATAATATAATAGGAAAGTCTTATCAAGATATAATGACAAAAGCCAATCACATAATTTTGATTGTGATCAATCATTGTAATAAAGCACTATGTCACCAGGTATAACCATCTTATGTGGGGGTGGGGGTTTAAAAGGTTTATAATAATGAGGATGTAAAGCTCACCCCACACTACAAGAGAAATGTCCATGGCAGCCGAATCTGGACCAAAATCGGCCAAGAGTCTGCCGTAGTGTTCTAAGATATGATCTCATCAACTCCAAGAGCACCCGATCGCAAAATTGGGGTTATCCAACATGATAGATATTTTCAGAATGTTGAGTGAAGGCCAATTTCCACCAGAACCGTCACGGAACTGTCACGGAAGCGGCACGGCAATAAAAACGTTAGCCGAAGACAATAGAAACCATTACAGTCAATGTAGGCTATTCCACTGGATACGGCAGCGGCACGGCACGGAACCGTCCCCAAACCGGCACGTTGTTTACGATACTTGCCTCTTCTATTTTTGAAAGTTGCCGGTTCGCAGCCGTGTCTCAGAACACTTCTACAGTGGAAAAACACAGTGTCCTGTCCTGTGACGTCGCAGCTGTAACGTGTCCAGACTGCTTCCAGTGGGGATTGCAGTACGGAACACTGCCGGTTCGCTGCTGTGCCGCTTCCGTGACGGTTCTGGTGGAAATTGGCCTTGAGCCTTTGGCTCACTCAACAGTGTGTAGTCAACATAATAGCCACACACACACACACACACACACACACACACACACACACACACACACACACACACACACACACACACACACACACACACACACACACACACACACACACACACACACACACACACACACACACAGGTGCTCCATAATGTGCCAAAGCGTTCCATCTTGCGACCTGTACTGTACTTATGAATTGTAACCCTTTAACGGAATTAGCGCTACAGAAAACAGAGAAATAAGCACAGCGGAAACAACTGCTGTCAAAAGACGCTGATCCATTTTCACTGTTGACGCGAGTTGCTCTAGTTCTACAATTGTCTCGTGCTGGATGACGTAGCCTCCACGGCCCTGCAGTGTGCAATTATCGGACAAGATTGTCCTATAGTGTGTGGTGTTCTGTCTTCTGTTCAACTCTTATGTATTTGTATTTACGAACAGAGAGCAACAAATGGGCTGAGATTCTCTTTATGTGTGTGGTGTACATCCGACTCAAAAATAGCATAAGTACCCCCTCGAAAACGAGAGGATTCTCTCAAGGGGTTTATCCTACACAATCAAATTTCTGAATGAATGAATAAGATTTAAAAAATCTTGTAGTGTGGGGCAGCCTTTAAGTAGCTATTTCAATGTTTGAACGAGGCCAAAACTCTACCTTCTAAAAAATGAAAGGTTGGTTCACATAAATAGAACAGGTAGGGATGTTTTTTCCTTCATGGTGATCCATCAAAGACAATAACATGTGATGTCGCTTATGGTGAATAGCGCTAGTCCAGTGCAATTTCCCTTGCGAGGAGTTGGACGCACAAATCTTTGGGATGATGGAGGTTGTGCCGGTTATTTGATTTTTATTTCAAGTGCAATAATTAACTAGCCAGAATAGGATGTTTTATTGGCAGAACAAGTTACAAAGGGTCTCAAGGTTCAGCAAGGTGTTGTGTGTGTGATTGTGTGTGTTTTTTAAAGAAGAAAAAAAGTACAAAAGAAGACTTACAAATTTCAACCATCTGTTTTCTGCTTCTATTTTTATCTAAGTGAGAGCAGAGAGAGACAGACTCAGAGAGAGAAAGAGTGAAAGAGACAGAGAGAAACCAAGGAACAAGGCCAAAACTCTACCTTCTAAAAAATAAAAGGTTGGTTCACATAAATAGAACAGGTAGGGATGTTTTTTCCTTCATGGTGATCCGTCAAAGACAATAACATGTGATGTCGCTTAGGGTGAATAGCGCTAGTCCTGTGCAATTTCCCTTGCAAAAACCCTTGCAAAATGTTCAAACCCCCTATTTGGAAATAGGCCTACTCTCATACCATGGAAGTCTTGCATCATCAGAACATTGGTGCTTGGCTATAACCAAGTTGGACTCAAACTGAAACCAATCTATCCAAAGCTAATGGTGTCCAAGCAGCAATCCTATGTGATATTGTAGATTTGAATTTTGCGTTATTAATGTAACACTGTAGAAATTAAAAGGAAAAAAGATAAGTTGATAAAAATGCAATTCTACAGCAGTGGTATCTGCGGGCTACGATACAGGCAGGGAAAGACACGCACTATGAATTCTCTTTTTCCAGGAAGAGAGGTCCGAAATGGGCCCAAACGGGTAATGTTACTTTTGGTTTGCTCAAGGGATCCATGCCTTTTCAGAACTAGGCCTAATCTGATCTGTAAGCCCCCAAAGGTGTAGAGAAATCACCCCTCTGTTCAGGTAAACTCTAGTAACGTAAACTCCCAAAGCTATAGTTGCACAGACACAAAAAAATGGGCGTTAAGTTGGTATTATATTCTAATGAACAAATTATATCCCATAGGCTTTAATAGGTATTATTTAGTGATGTGTTCCCTGCTTACATTTGAAGAATGTTTTGAAATTTGAGATTAGATATACACAATGAAGGAAAGCCACAAGCTAAATGTACTACCCAAGCGGAGGAGTTGGACGCACAAATCTTTGGGATGATGGAGGTTGTGCCGGTTATTTGATTTTTATTTCAAGTGCAATAATTAACTAGCCAGTATAGGATGTTTTATTGGCAGAACAAGTTACAAAGGGTCTCAAGGTTCAGCAAGGTGTTGTGTGTGTGATTGTGTGTGTTTTTTAAAGAAGAAAAAAAGTATGAAAGAAGACTTACAAATCTCAATCATTTCAACCATCTGTTTTCTGCTTCTATTTTTATCGAAGTGAGAGCAGAGAGAGACAGACTCAGAGAGAGCGAGAGTGAAAGAGACAGAGAAACCGAGGAACGAGGCCAAAACGCGATCATAACTTGACTTTAGTGTAACCCATCATGGCAGACGGCAGCCAGGCTATGATAGCTATGCTAGCTTTTGAATTTCTTTTTCCAGGACATCCTAAAGAACTATGGACAAAGTCAGTGAAAATGTACTGTAAACACTGGATGTGTCTCAATTCAGGGGCCGCATCCTTCGAAGGACGTGGTCTATGAAGGTGTGGCCTTCGTAGACAGCGTGTTTTTATCTTTTATTGGAGGAGTGGGAGAAGATTCACCGCCGGGTGAAGAGGAAACGAGGACGTTGGCTTAACGTTAATTAGTTTAACGTTATATGTCTAGCATTAATGTCATTGAACTTTGACAATAAAGTTACATATTTAAAATGGTCCCAACCTTACTTTTATATTCAGTCATTTTGTCATTAAATATGTATTCGCTGCAGCTGCCACTTCCACTCTCTCCGCGCCATTTCTGAAAAAAAATCCAACGCGCAATGAATCTTGGGATACGTTGTGGGATACGGCTGTGAAGGATCCACCCGGTGGGTCCTTCAAATTCGGGAAACGAAGGCTGCATATCTCGGCCGCATTTGAAGGACCCTTCAAAATGGGACAGCATTTGACACACCGCTGTGACGTAAGTGGTCTTCAAATGCGTCCTTCGAAGGATGCAGCCCCTGAATTGGGACACGGCCAGCCATTGTAAGGGGAGTTGGACTCCATTTTGGATATTCATCTCTTTTTCAAAAAAGTGTTTTGGCTTCTGTTGGGGTTAACGGTCAGTGGGGCTCCCAATTGGCTATAGGCTTTCACATGTGACAACACTGACACTGCGTACTCGGCTGTCCGCGGGGCTCCCCTACACTACAGGATAGCAAATATTTAACATGTTTAATGTTTGCAATTTCAAATAGATGTGGACCCATCAGACTGCAAAGTAAAGAAAATAAATGGTAACATTCCCCACACCACAGGATAATCAGGCAAAAAATATTTCAGGGCTTCACTGCCACATTAACACTTATCTGGCTGTACAGTCCAGCTTCTGGGTTTCCACCAGTGGATATATATGAAGGCATAAGCTAAAGTGTACTTGAGGGGATTAGAAATGCATCGGAAGGCCCATTTTATTTTATTGTTTTTATTTTTCCCCTTCTTTTTATCTTTCTCCATCGCTGAATGGTTGGATTGGGCTATTCATAAGAGCTTTGATTATGGCCTGAGGGTTTACTGATACTGAGTTAAATTACATTTTCTCTCATTTGTATCACACATGACAATAATTTGTAACATTTAATATTCAGAAGATTACAATAACAGAGCTGGGCAAACTTTTTATGTTCTCAAATGTCATCAAACCTCTTTAGTTTGGCTATGCAGTAGGTTTTCTTTTCGTCAATGGTTTATTTTATTTGATAATAATTAGTATATAATAAGTATTTGTCCTAAGGCAAATTCTAAAGAGAAAGGAGGGAACAATCTTTTTGCGTTAACAACAGTAATCTCATTTGTTAATGGCCATATAAATATAAGGATAAATAGACATAAATGGGATATAGGTGCCTGGTTTCGAACATAAGAGGGGTAATCAATTCTGTGAAGAGTGAAGAGGCAACATATTGAAAGTTATTCTAAACAACATAATATTGAGCCATTTTGCAAGAGACATTTCTGGCTGCCCAAAATATATTTTTGATGGAAACAAGAAGGTAAGAGCCACTATAAGGGATTCGGGAGATTTTTCATAGTGCAAGGGTTATTACGCTTGTCACAAGCAAACATTGACAACCCCCAGTTCTTTGAGTAACCGTTCTTTAACCTTTCTGACTTACTCACAGAGGTCTGCATTTGGGGAGGCTTCAATCTAGTAATCTAATCTATCAGATCCAATCCTTGATTGGTCTTCACAGAGAACCAGATCCCTAACAAAAGAGCACTATATTTTTCTAAAAAGAGAGATGCTGGGAATGGGGCTGGTAGAGATTTAGCATACATTGAATATAGACACTAGAGAACACTAAATTAACTATCCTGTCCACAATAGTTATTTCCTGTATATATGCACTGTCCATACCCTCCTCCAAGGTGGAGGACCACCTTAGTAATTGAGTAGTTTCTGAGTATTTGGCAAGGACCTTATCAGATAATGCTGCCTTATTAGTCAAAATACCTGCATCCATGCCAGTGACCAGACGTAATAGTTGGAGATTTGCATCACACTTACTTAATGATGCAGAATTTGTGAATAGGATAGCAGGGAATTTTCTTAGTGAGTATTTAGCATTTACTTAGTGAGTATTTAGCATTTTTTCAACCAGCTTGCACTATCAGATCATAATAAGGAGCCATAAGTCAGTATTACAAAATAGGTGTCGAAAGCCTTAACCATACTTACCTCATGAAAATCACCAGGCCATAGATGATGACGATAGATCCCCATGGAATTCTCCCAAACTGATATAACCTATGCTCACAATGTTTAAGAATGCCACAGAAATAGGGAGACTCCCAGAGTCATTGGAGTAGGCACTGATTGTTTTACCCAAACCATGCAAGGATTACGTCTTCTACAGGCCTACACTTAAAACACTTTTTAAAATCTGTTCAGAAATGGATTCCTCAGACTTTTGCCTAGATAGATGACGCTCCACAGATCCACTGGCTGACAGACGGGCAAAAACATAGGATTTTACTGCTGTTTTCTCAAAATGACTTGTGCGTAACAGTTTAGTAAAAAGGACATAGATTATGTTGATGATCAAATAAGGTGTATAATAACAGTATAATAACATATAGGCATGTTTAAAACAAAACTAAATCAGATTTAAATTCACTGCCCCCTTAATGACATCACAGGAATAACCATCCCTGCAGAACCTAGAGGGACCCCACTGGGAGACATAGGCTAAGTCAATAAAAAACACAGCCACATCACACATCCAACAACTGCATTCAACTGCAAGGGAGAGATGCACAACCAACTACAACTAGGAGATGGACCAATGAATAAGCATCACCAAATTAAAAGATGATGTATAACCTGTAAAAGTGTAAGCCTGGAGAGTTGAAAGATTTGGGGTGGTCTTGAATCCAAATGTAACATGAAGGTCAGACATGTTTGTTTGATAGTGATTGCTGTTTCTGTTCAATTTCATGTACTGCTATTTTCTTTGACTAGGTGCATACTCTGAATGAATAGGTTGTCGGATGTGAAGGAGTGGGTGGGTGGAATAGATATCTGTGGGATACCGGGAATTGGAAATGGAGGGCGAGAGTTTGGTGGTACTGGTAGGGAGGGAGTGGTGGGCCGTTCTGGCATTTATTTGACTTATTTTGTACATTGATGCTTTATTAAGCCCAAGGGTTGTTTTGTTACCAAACCAATAAAGATAATGTAAAAAAAACCATTGTATATGTTTATAACAAGTCATTATCTATGTTGTCTTATGATTCTAAAATTGTATTGATTTAAATGCTGTAGCTGTCCCAAGCATTATACTATCAACAATATGAGTACATTTATGTTAATGTTTGTTATTTTTTGTAATAATTTGATTTTCCTGTAACTCAAATCAGACTGATGTACTGTATGGTTGTTTTAGTGTTGTTGTTTTTTGCCTCATCAGTTAACAGGGTAGCTATACCAAACCTTGACTGTCAGGCCATGAAGGCATATTTACTTCATGACAGCAAAAAATCTGCAGTGTTGAAGACACCTTTTCCCGTATGTATAAACACAGGTTACCAGTAGTGGAACCAATACACCCACCAAGGCAGGGGAACCAATACAACAAAACAGCATTAATTATAGCTAACATAAATGTCCATGATTGTTTAATTTGCCTTTCCAAAACAATATTGCTATACCCTAGCTAGTTATGGTTTGACTCTTCAATTAACAAAGGCAAGCACCAAACCTGGGCTTTGTTATAAAGTGAATAGGATTTCATGGCCTTAAAAAATGAAGATGGTTCTGGTTTTGTTTTCAAAACTGCGGCTGACCCAACATCCCTAAAGACATGACTGAGACACTCTCCTCTCACCCATGATTGTATTTAGATCCCTGTGAAGACCATGATCTCTTCACACACTAGACAGGACTGTGTATGTATGTATGTATGTATGTATGTATGTATGTATGTATGTATGTATGTATGTATGTATGTATGTATGTATGTATGTATGTATGTATGTATGTATGTATGTATGTATGTGTGTGTGTGTGTGTGTGTGTGAGGTTTTACAGACACATATTTCACAATCTCCCTCTGACCGCAGTATTGGAAGTGTCAGTAATTTCCCTTGAATATTATATTTGGACTCTATTATACTCTGCTATTCATAAATATATATTCCTCTAAAATGGTTGCCAGTGCAGGGTTTAATTTTCTTTTGTGTGTTATGAGTTATGAGTATGACATGGAGTTTCCCTCTGGTCTTAAGGATAGAGTTCAGACCTAACGATTTATAAAACAAATTACATTAAAATGATTTGATGAGACACATTTTTAATCTCAATACAATGAAGTGGAATCTCATTTTATATTCATCTGTTCTAGTCTATTCTAAATGTAGTGTATTATATGTGGAAGAAAAATGCAGAATAATTAAGAAAATTTTTAAATTGGGATATATGATCTAAAATGTGTATCTTCTGAACACACTCACTACCTTCTACTCAGTTTGCTGTTGATGTTTCAGGCGAATGTGTGTGGTGCACTTGTAGTTCAACCATGTTTTTGTTGGCTATAAATATTCAAAGCGGGATGCAACATTGCAGTCCCGCCAAATATAGATGTGTGATGAGTGTTTGGGAGTCTGTGTCTTAAGTCTTAGCCATCTCTGCTGTTTTGCTATTAAAATGGGCACTTATTGTCCCTCATGGTTTCTCAAGGTTACTTAATTTTCCAGCAGATTTGACATTTTATTATTTATTGACTCAACTTGATTTGACTCAGCATGCTAGACTCAAAGAAATATTTGTGTGAACAATTCATTTGGAAGGGTCTCAGAGAGGAAGGACTAACAGTGCAGTCCTAAAATTACTGCAATGTTATCTGAGAATAAAGGTTACAAAGGTTGTCAGGAAAAGAATAATGTGTTGAGAACTTTCAAAATGGAAACAAGCTTGTCAGCAATAATCTTTTTCCCATCTCACACTGAACACGAGTCTAGAACTAGAATGTTCTGTGGTGATTGGTAAATTATTGAAAAATTATTGTTTTTGTAAGTTACTAATGGCAGGTGATGCAATCTTCGATCCCTGTTTTGCAGCATTTATTCTTCACCCTCCACTGTGTCAGATTCAACCCCTAGAAGTACATTGCAACCAAACACTTTGTCGTTTTTTAAATTTCTTGATTTAAAACCATGTGGCCATGACACTGGGGGACCTTAGAATATATTGCTATGGTTACAACCAATGTTGCTCCTTACTGGCCGAATGTAGAGCCCCTCCCTTATGGATTCAATATTTAGTGTATCAGATAGCACAATATGCCACAGGAAACCCAATGACCATCACTGGCCAACCCTGGCCACCATAGAGAGCACAAATGCAATTATACTGAAGCAATACCATGCTCATCTCACTACTGCCACCTTCCTGCGGGAGGTTGGCCCACAGGGTGGGACTCAGGTCAATGAAACCATTGCTAATGTTAACAAAGCATGGTGTAGTCCACTGTCTAGACAAGGGTTAAACATGTAGTCTAGTTCTGCCATTAAAGTGACCTAAGTGAAATGTAAAGGCTTTCACAGCAAGCCCAGATAACAAAAGAGAGAGTTTGTGTGGGTTCTCCTGAGTGCAGCTGTGCTTGTGTCATTGAGCCTGGATGCCCCCTGGTATCAGAGGTCTATTGTTATCAAGGAGCACTCCGAGGTCCAAGTGAAGGAAACAGACTAGGCTTGTTGTAATACATTCTGGAATTATGCACACCAATAAGCACTAACCACACCTTCTAAATATTATATATATATAAATAAATAAATAAATAAATAAATAAATAAATAAATAAATAAATAAATAAATAAAAGAGAGAGAGAGAGAGAGAGAGAGAGAGAGAGAGAGAGAGAGAGAGAGACCAGAGTGAAACCAGAGGCATGCCTTCAGTCTGTGTTTATTTGCATCTCTGTCCAGTACAAAGAGTGGGTTGGTACCTCGTGAAGAGTACCTAGTGCCGAATGAGTCCCCATGTAAGTATAAGGTTTGAAGTGTGTGAGTGAAGTTGAGAAAATGGGCAAAGAGCAAATGGTGTGTTTTGATGTGAACATGGGTGGGCGTAGCTCCATGTCTTCCTCCTTGTAATGACAAACCACGCCAGCTCTACTGACACTCTGTGGGCTTCCCTGGAGCGCTTAGCTAAGTGAGCCGTGCTTTAAACTGTGTTTGCGTTGGAAGCCCTGCCACAGCTGACCGTGACCAACAGCCTGGCTCTTGAATCCTGTGCATTACACCCCCTCACCAACAACCAATACTTCCTGGATTTTTTTCAGTTTACTTCTCAAGTGTGCGTGGAGGTGTGTGTGTGTGTGTGTGTGTGTGTGTGTGTGTGTGTGTGTGTGTGTGTGTGTGTGTGTGTGTGTGTGTGTGTGTGTGTGTGTGTGTGTTGGGAGTGTTGGGAGATTTGTGTCTGGGGCTGCAGGTGTGTGTGGGGGTCGGCTGTGCATGCTTGGGAAGGTGTGGGTGTACAGATGTGTGTGTGTGTGTGTGTGTGTGTGTGTGTGTGTGTGTGTGTGTGTGTGTGTGTGTGTGTGTGTGTGTGTGTGTGTGTGTGTGTGTGTGTGTGTGTGTGTGTGTGTGTGTGCGCATGTATGCAGGTATGTGGGGGGACGTGTGTGTGTGTGTCTATAGGGGGCGGTGGAATTGGAGAACCTCACAACCTCATTTTCAGTTAAGGTGGACTCTGCCTGGAGCGCTCGGGGCCCCCGCCTTCATGAGGCCCCCCCATCCCCAGATGATCCCCCCTGCAGCAGGCGGCTCTTATGATATGCCTTCCACACTCCACCGGCACACGGGTTAAGTAGAAGGTCCAAAGGAGGGGCGGGGGGGGGGGGGGGCAGGTAAGTAAAGATGTAATTATGGTGTATGATGTATTTATATTGAACCCGCAACTTTGGTAGGTTTAGCGAAAGTTTAATTTAACTATATCTGAATGTTGTGGATGATGTAATGGACAAATTTACAGCAATTGTTGATTATTAATAATTCTAAATAGGGGGCAGATGGCTGCCATATGGAACAATTTGTTGCCTGTAGCAAATCGCCTACAGTCATGTAGGCGATTTGACATCTGCACATTAGAAAAAAGATTACACATTGGAAATGTCCATGGCATATCACAACATGTTGGTAATTTGACTACAATTGCCAACATGTCATTGATGCAGCATATCATAGCTGGTCAATCCGTGCCTAAATATTATAATGCCTGAAACATATGCAGCTTATTTTTGTACCTGGGAGTCATGTCCCAGGTACACTACCAATTGTCACTCACTTTACAGTAAATGATGCTGCTACTTCCTACATGTACAAAGTAGACTCTTATATTTTATTATATTTTATTGTTTATCTTTTTAATATAAGTAAATGTCCTTATCTGTCGTGCACTTCAATATTTACTTTTAGTCTTGGGAAAAATAGTTTGATAAAGCCTCAGTCAAGCATATTTGGAGCCAAGAGAAGTAAAAGGGTAGGCTAATGTATCACAACAGTGGTCTACAATCATAAACAGGTTAAAATACCTCTTTATCCATGGCTGTTTTCTATGCACTCTAGCTTTCATCCGCTCTCCCCACAAAGAATTAGCAATGTACTATGTTATGTCCAACGTTCAATGCTGCACAATACAATCAAAATACACTCAGAACTAATTTAACAAGTAGGTCAAATATGGTAGGTTGCCCTACATGAATAAAACTCAATCAATTAGTATAAAGGCAAATAGCCACTAATAAATACAATATATAAAGACACATTTCTGGTATAAAATTACACCTGCCTGCAATTACACACAAAACAAAACACTATTTTTGAAAACTTGAAAATATATTTGTACATATTACACCCACAGCCACCTCGGAGGATGAACTGATGTAAATACTCTCTGACCTGCTCACAAATTCACTTGACAAACCCCACATGGCTCATTTTACATTAAAGCACAGTAATCCTTTGTGTCAAATATCCATAATATCATCAATAAAAATGTGTTTCAACCCGAAAGCAAGGGCACTTTCCCACCGTTTACACATAGGAAAAGAATAACATAATGAAAATGAACGGCTCTTAATAAGGCAAGACAGTTGCTGAAGGCCTCTTAGTGTATGAAGCTATGCACATGACATGACAACGCGCAGTTGACAGGTGAAAACGTTTTCATAATGACACTGCAAGGGTCTTTACAGCTTTTGTGGAAGGGTGTGTGTGTCTGTGTGTGCGCCTGATATATAAATGTGATGTGATGCTTTGACATTCTCCTGTCTTGTGGCATTAGTGTGTGTGTGTGTGTGTGTGTGTGTGTGTGTGTGTGTGTGTGTGTGTGTGTGTGTGTGTGTGTGTGTGTGATTACCAAGAGGAGTGTTCCATGCATCCTGAAAAAATTATAAGGTCTGGCAGAAGCGACTAAAATCGCTTTCACGACTACCTGATTAATATATTATATATTATTATTAATTATATTACCCATTTACACACACACACACACACACACACACACACACACACACACACACACACACACACACACACACACACACACACACACACACACACACACACACACACACACACACACACACACACACACACACACACACTATAGATCAATGTATAGATCAACTAGATAGACTGATTTATACAACCACAAAAAGTGTTATTCATTATGTCTTGTTCATTGACATGCTATAGGTGTGGCGCATCTAAAGATGATGGCCACACAATACACACGCTTTGGCTAGATAAAAGTGTTGGGTTGTAAAGTTGAAAAGTAGCTCTCCATTTTGATATTCAGACTGGATATGGGGCTGTATGCCAACTGGGTATGGGTGAGCTTGTTTGGTGCATGTGTCAATCATATCCAAGCTGTCTTCCATGTTTAAAAGATGCGGTGGACACATGTCTATAGACTCAAGGACTCCTGGGCCAGATTGATTGAAAGGCTTTTTCAAACTTAATCCCACTGAGAATAATTAGTGAATATTAACAAAACAGAATAATAATAATAATCACTGGGACAAAACTGAGTCAACCAATGTGCTTAACTTAAGCATTACTTCCAAACATTTAATGCATCTTAATCTCTTTGGTTTTCCTCTGGTTATTTGTTGTGTATGAAGGAGTTACAAGATCCCCTGTGGTTCTGAATGTTTAATATAAATTTACTATAAATCGGGGGTTGGGTTCATGTATCCATAAGTGACGTTGTGTTGAATATTCTGTCCTTACAACACTCTGTATGGCATAACTTTCAAGAGTTAATTTTGAAAGAAAGCAGCTTTGGGGGGTCATTGTCAAATCCTGACATAACTGAAATTTATGGCTGAAAAAAAGTGAGTTGATTTCTTCAGAGCTGCGTGTCGATCAAGATATGAGAACAAAGGGTTTCAAAATGAGTGCGCAGCGGGGCATACTGGCAGCTAACCACAAGAGTTCATGCCAGCAATGCCATTGACTCTACTGATCGTCATGAAAGCCACCTTACCACATATCACGTTGTTAGGCGTGCCCCCGAATGCTGAATATGTCACTCACTCAAAGACACTTGTTTGACCAAATGCAATGGTGCCTTGTTGCGGCCAACACTTTGTGTCATGGCTCATATAGAACCAAAGTGAATACGGTCATGGCTTTTGAACTTGGTGATCATGGGAGCTAAAGAGTTATGTGTGACATGATCTTGAATAATTCTTGTTACTATTGATTGGGAAGGAGCAAAAGATTTTGAAGGCAACACTGCTGTGTAGGAGAGGAAGGGGTCTATCAGGGATTAACAAAAATACAGAGGGAAAGGATTGTGTGTGTGTGTGTGTGTGTGTGTGTGTGTGTGTGTGTGTGTGTGTGTGTGTGTGTGTGTGTGTGTGTGTGTGTGTGTGTGTGTGTGTGTGTGTGTTGTTAAGGGCGGGAGGCGTGTGCATATCTGTGCGTGTCTGGTCAGTTAATGCACTCTTGACAACTTCCTGGTAAACACGCGCTCTCGACAAACTGAATCACCTGCTGCCACTGATGGCCTGCATCAATCACCGCGTCGGCCCTTTCCTGCTACATACACTCACTCACCGCACTTACTCACTCTCCGGCGGAGACGGATATACACCCACCACCCACACATGCACACAGACATGACCTGAACCACACTCCGCTTGTCACTTCTTTCCAACTGCATAACTTCCAGCCGCTGTACTATCACGATTGATGATCATTTCAATGATTCTTTTCGGAATGCTTACATTTCAAGTCACTGCTTGCCGGGTGCTCCTTCAACATCAGCAGCCACAGAGAAGTTTGTTTGTGATTTCCACATTTTCTTTTTCCATGTTCAATAAATTGTATTTTGCGAGGTTAGTATAGTCCATTGAGAGGGAAATAATGGGGACAAGGGAACAGACTTCAAAACATTATGATTATGAGATTAAACCAAGCCTAAACAAAGAATATTTCTAAATGTCAAACAACAAACCCATTCTCCCAGAATGTCCCCTTTTCTAACACCGATATAAATGAGATTGAGGATTTGGGCTAGTCAATTAAATTGAACTGCTAATAATATGAAAAAAAAACAGTTTAGGCAATTCTCTATGAATATGTTGATACAATGTACATTGTCAAAATTAATATTTGTCGACAATTACCACCCTTTTTAACGGGTAGAGTAAAGACAGAGCAAAGGCCTTAGGGCCACAAGGTTAAACCTATTAATAGGTTCATGGGGTTTTACCATGAGGAAACCACACTGTCATTGGGCTGCCGCTGGCGGCATTTGGACCCCCCCAAAGAAAGGCTGTAATGATGGTAGCAACAAGGGACGATAATTAGGACCGAAGGGGCCAAACTAGTAGAAGGTCACAAAATAATTATAAAGGACGACAGCATGGACATGGGGAGTCATGGGAAGGAACATGAAGAGGCAAGACGGACAGTGATATATAGATAACTGTAACAGTTCTTCAAATGTCAAGAACAAGATCCAAGCCATCGACAGATACAACCAACTAGCCACAAGATAACCCAGCGGGTGCAGGCGCCTAGTCGAGAGAGGAAGGTGACCAGAAGGTCATTTGAGGAGCCATAGTGGCTCAGTAAGCTTGATTAAACACTATACAGATGTACTCGTACATCTGTAAGGTTCCACAGAGGGTCAACAGACCTGAGCTGAATGCTAGCTGACGGACCTTTATGCTAAGGGAAAACTGCCCGGTAACAGATGGAAAAACATTTGGAAATCTTTGCCAAAACGTTCACCCTTCCGCATGTGTTTTGAACTTCCTCTTCCTCTTTTGCCAATTTGCCATCCCTTGTTCTATTGAATCTCTCTTCTCCATCCTCAATTTTCTACTTCTGGATAAGTTACCTTAATAAATATATTTTTATAAATCAATCAATAAATGCTACTGTCTATCACTTTAATTTGTATGCCAGCAAAATTTACTTTGCACCAATCACAACTATTCAATTAGGATCACTATCACTACCAACATGCTGGGATTTGCTGAACATGTACTTATGCCCTATGCTAAAGGTTGAAACGTCCTTTCCTGTTCAAGTGAAAAAGGTCAAAACTGTTAATATCTTGTAAATATATGAACCCTGTTGTGTTTATTGATTGTCATCAATAAACACAATTATTACAAACGTCAACACAGAAAAAGGTCAGGTAGATGTAAAGAGCATTGAGTGTGTGTGTCCCTGTGTGTGCGTGTGTGCGTGTCCCTGTGTGTGCGTGCGTGCGTGTGTCTGTGTGTGTGTGTTTTGCTGTAGCCTTGTACTGAATTGGCCACTTTTTTTCTGTGTAATGTGCGTTCTGTGCTTTTCACTTTTAGTACACTGAACTAGACTAGGCTGCCCATAGTACCTAATAGAAGTTATCTACGATGACTGTTGATGGAAGCATTATCCTTCCAGCCCTGGTATTGTGGTTTAGGGGCTGGGTATGACTTGAGAACGGTAAAGGTTCAACACGTGGTTTATTCAGCGATACAAGGTAAACGGACCTGCACTCTGGAGGTGGTTCATGAAGCATCTCTCGAATCCAGGTAAATCTTCAATCTATATTGATATGGGAAGAATGGTTAAGAAGCCATGCCTATAGGGTGTGACTTATCTCAGATCCATAGTCAGAACTGGGGTTAGCACTGTTCAATCAGGTGGTCCAATGAGGTACTAATTTTAGCTTTAATATCTTTGGGTCTAATAAGCTAATAGAATATATTTATTAACCGTTCATATCACTGTCCCTGTTTGGAAATCAGCATTAGATATCCATCAAATCGTACCTGCATCTATTACCTATATTATAAATCATTGCTTACCCTTTGGTTTTTTTACATTTAATCTGGCAAAGGCTTCTGTCATTATCTGTCTCTTTATAAACTTTATTTGTTTCGATGTCATAAAAATGCTCTTCCAAGTTTATTAGTAATACCCATTGTAAGAGCAGATGTATTGACATCCTGGCTGATGTGCAGTTGCATAATTGATTTGCTTTGCTGTGTAGTGCTGTAATACCAACACCTGTTTTTTCTGGTTCAAAGTTCTCATTCCTTCCACAATCTTTGTGTTTTCCCCACCATCGGGGCTTTTGCATGTAACAGGAGGAACTAATTAAACAGGCAGAATTTATTCCACAGAACCCCTTCAAACTTCAAACCCCTTCTGTTGTTACTAGTTAGGTAACATGGTAATTATGTGTCCTTTCTTGCACTCCTTTCACCATTAGTAAAATCTGAATTAAAAGCTAAATGAGGCCACTGGTTAGCATAAAGTCATGGGAACGTCCTCATCTCTGTCCCCTGGTGAGGCTGCAGTGTTGCTGAGGTATTGCAGCAGGTGTGCCAAATGCTAGACTTGACAGGCGCTGTCATAGCAAACTAAATATCTTCAATGCCCTGCTACACCCATATTGAGTATAGTGTGTGCTTTTTCCAGTTCTGCCCAGAATGACTTCAATGCAGGGGCCTACCTCACCCCAAACCCCAACTGATCTGATTGCCAGCTATATATTCGTCTCTCCGAAACACACACACACACACACACACACACACACACACACACACACACACACACACACACACACACACACACACACACACACACACACACACACACACACACACACACACACACACACACACACACACACAGAGGGTACTGTCAGTAAATGAAGGCGCATACTTGTACGTGAATGCTTGCATGCTCAAGCTAAGCCTTGGTCCATTCATTCTTCATGGAGTGGACTATGGACATTAGTAACCGTAATAAGGCAGGCTACTGCGGGTCAGTCTTATACAAGTGAATTATTTTGTCTGTGCTATTGAGTTAAACCATTGCAAATTCCAGAACACTTACCTTCAAAGAAAGATTTGCAGGCACTGATTTCATTATCAAACTACAACTACAAACACACATAGCCAGGCAAAAATTTTAAGTATGTAATAAAGGCCTACAATAGGCTAGTCTTGTTGAATTTCTTGAATAAAGAGAACAGAATTGGGTTGCCGTTGAGTTTTCACGATCCAACCATTAGGTGCAAAAGCGAATGCAGAAGACGCCAATCCCCAGTTGATACAATAATCTGCACGCATAATATGGCTAGAGTTCTTTAAAGCTTGACTTTTTATAATTTGCTAATTATAAAGGCTTTATAAAGGCTTTATATTAAAGGCTATTATATAGGCTAATGACATTGTAATCATCATTACATCCTACCGTAGCTTCTTCTAAACAATGTATGGCATTCGTTTGGTAACCTCAAATATAGATACTACAGCTTTCTGTATGAGGCATAGTTTCTACTAGTACGTGTGTACCATCGACACATGGTCGTTCACAGGTTTTAGCCCTCACATGGTCGGTTAACAACAGAGTTCTTATATTGCAATACAGGATAAAAAAGTTCCCGAGAAATTCAAAAGAGCCTGAGCTAAAGTACTTGGGAGTGCTATTACAGTATATAGTTGGATATCATTGGGTAGACAGCATAGTAACAGTGTTTCAATGTTAGCATAATGGCCATTAATGGGGGTTTGAGAACTGTCCGGGGCATAATGGGAAATCACTCTAATTCCTTATCTCCTGGGTCTCCCTGTACCTTCTTATCTTTGGAATTCTCTGTACGTCTTCATTTTGTCTTTTTAAGTAGTTTTACCTGTATATGTCTTATTTTAATACGTTTGAAAGTTTAAACTGCTACATTAGGTATTCAAGCACATTATGTTGGGATCGTATTACAGTAGCAATACTGTAATTCAAAATAGTGGATCGGAGCATGCCATAGAATGTAGGAATGGTTGTCAACAGATCACCAAGTCAGGTATACTGGCTCTAGGACAGACATAAATCACAATAACAGAATGCTGCTGGACGATGACATGTAGTATCATGGCATAGAGGGGAAAAGAGATGGCAGGGATAGCTTGATGCAGATGTAAAGCTTAAACATCCAGTCACCTTAGCAGCCGAACACATTCATTCACAGTCAAACATCTATCTCACAGGACAGATTTCCGCATTACCCAGAGCTGGTCTATTGTTTGCATAGTGACATGATGTGCTCAGCACATATAGATAGGATGTGGCAAGGCTTAAGATGGTTTCTATTACAGCCGGCTGGTCTCTCAGTGCTGCGGCCTGTTCTAACTTGTCTGTTTGATTAAAATAGGGTCAGGGTTTTGGTTATACCTGATATACCTGACATGTTAATGTGATACGCACAGGATTATTCAAGTATTATCAAATATTTTTCAGATATTACGGCAAATAATGTGGGTAACCTTTGAACAAAACGGTTCTATACTATCATGCACTTGACTACAATTCCTCATAGGCCCCACGCATGTGTAATACAGCTCAAATTTTTACGTCAATTTGTTGGCCGATCACCCTGCCAAAATGTTTTTGATCCCCATTAGTTCTCCTCGGAGAGCAAGGTTCATATATTTCTCTCTAACAGCCAGGAAAATAAATACAGCAGAAAAAATGTGTAGGCTACATCTCAGCATGATGGAGCCACCAGAGGCCAGGATTTATTGTCAGCAGTCTAGCCAGAGTACAGCTTTGGGCAGAGCTAGACAGACCTTTAGTGTGTTTCAGAAAATAATTTGCTCTGAAAACCACTAGTGGGATGGCTCTCAGGACAACTTGAAAGGGTGTTTTAGTTAGTTAAATATTTTGAGGAAAAGAGGTACATACAAATGTGATTGGACCATAGATGCCAGATTTGGGGGTACCATCAGTATTTTTCAACTTTCAGTTGACACAGTAATATAAAAGTTAGTAAAATCTAATAGGCCTATCACAATACTCTGAGCATCAATGTTTGATTGTTTGTAAGGCTGTCCCCTCATCGTCGACTAACTAGACATGGTGCTATTGGCTGACAAAATTTTGCATTAGAGTATTGTTGTTGAAACTAAAAAAGGGTGTGTGCTGTCACAGCTGTGTTGTTGTGTGTTTAAAACAACTCATATCAGAACCAGCATATGTAGTTTCAAAAGGCCTTTTTTTTGTTAGAGATATTAAACATTGAAGAGATTTTGTCTAGTTTATGACAAAAAAAGATGTATGACTAGTCGACGAACAGTCAGGAAAAATGCTTTTAGCAAATAATAATTTAGAAAATAAGAACAGCCTTCATTTTTAGATTTTGTATTAATGGTCATGACACTTTTTTTTTCATGTGATACAATATAAACTTTTGAGTTTTCATCTTTGAAACAGCTTCCAAAAGAGGGCAGGACTCGTAATTCATTGTTTACGTGTGTGTGTGTGTGTGTGTGTGTGTGTGTGTGTGTGTGTGTGTGTGTGTGTGTGTGTGTGTGTGTGTGTGTGTGTGTGTGTGTGTTTCAGGTGGAAGCTCAAAAGTCTAAGAGATTGGAGCAAGGTAAAATACCTCAAGCATGTGTGCTTTGTGCCTGCATGTGCATTTCTGAACCACACAATGTAGGACAGAATTAAACCACGTTTATATATGTAACGTGAGCCGTCACGTTAGGAAACAAGCTGACAAGTAAAAATACTATGTCTGATGTTGCCGTGTAACAAGCGTTGTCTGTGTTAATCTTGCTTTAAACACGGCACCAAACAAACTCCAGGTTAATATTTAATTAAATAAGCCATAACACGATTTTGCATCAAAAGAGGAAAGGAAAGCACAGGTTCTTTGCATGTTGCTGATTGGCTTATAAATAGATAGATGGATTGATGGATGGATGAATCAAATAAATAATTTCATTATTTAATGAAACCATTTCTCTAAACTAAGGAATTTAATGACACATTTGGTCTATGTGTCTTTAACCGTCTCTGTAGATATTGAAATTAGTGCGAGTGGAGCAATAGTCTGATGTCATCGGGTCCTTACTAGAAATGAGAAATGGTCTCTGACTTCATTTGAGTGTTTTCTGCTAATGGGCAAGGTAGCTTGCCAATTAGCTTCCAATATACCTAGCAAAGCTCAACATCATGAAACACATGGCCCTTAGTTTCAGAAACAGCCAGAGAGAGTGGAGCAGGAGCAGGTCCCTCTTCACCCCCTGATGTTACTGTGGATGTGAGACATGGTATGTGTACAATTGTTTGCCCAATTATTTGTATTTAATTTGTTAAAGAGGCCACTGTCTCCTGTAGCTTACAAGCATAACACAACCAATGACCTTCCACTTCCCACTGGCAACAACCTCCCTCTGCTATTCAGAAGCAGAAACAGAAGCTCCTTACGTTTCCTTACGCTCCGTAAGTTTTTTCCCTTGTTAGAAAGATAGTGGCCTAGTCATAATAGTGATTCGATTTGATTAGTGGTGTGATGTGATTCTCATTGCAGCATTAAACCATTGTTTTGCGAGCAAAATAAACAACTAGATGAATACAAACGAATAAAAATACCTTCGTTAACTGCACCCTCCTCAAACTGCAGGGCAGAATTCCCCAAAACTCAAGAGTGAACTCTCTTCGACTGCTGACCCATTCAAGCAGTCGCACTTCAACTGCAGCTTAGCAGCAGCATCGGCAGCATCGTGATTTGCATGCGTGAGCGGGACCCATATGGTCGGAGTTGAGCTCAAAGTTAGGGGCACTGCCCACACATGTTGGAGCGGAAAAAAGGAGCCCAGGGAGACGACAAACGCTTGCCTTGGCTCTGGCTGTTGCTATGCGACAGCCGAAAGTACATCTGAAGTGTGTGTTTGAGCTTCTCTTTTTTCTCCTTCTTCTTCTTCTCTTTGACCTCTGAGTGTCATGAGTGTCTTTATTCATTTTATATCTTTAAAACCTTTTTTCTTTTTTTTCTTGTAATGCCTGCCAGATACAGAAGAAGCCATTGTAAGTTCATCAAGTATGCATTAGAAAGGCATACTTGACAGTACTGGCACAATATATGTGTGTGTGTGTGTGTGTGTGTGTGTGTGTGTGTGTGTGTGTGTGTGTGTGTGTGTGTGTGTGTGTGTGTGTGTGTGTGTGTGTGTGTGTGTGTGTGTGTGTGTGTGTGTGTGTGTGTGTGTGTGTGTGTGTGTGTACAATGGAAATGTATGATTACCCATCCCCAGCACGTCATTTGGATGCACATGGTACTTGTTACAATCTATATGTTGCAGGTGTTAAAGTGTGAGAGTAAACAGCAGGAAAAAGCCTTTACAGTAACTCAAAGACACGCACTCCTACTTAGAAACTAATAACAATATTGCAATAGCAACGAGCCAATTGTGTGTAAACCTGGGACCGCCGAACCTGGAGGTGGTTGGTATTGACCAAGTGATGCAGCCCTTAAATTTGTACCGCTCCCTCTCCCTCGTTTTGCATTTCTTCTCTTTTCTGGTGTGCCACTGGCTCTTTTTCTGCCCTGTACGCCTTCATTATAATCAATGGAGGACCAAAAACAGAATGTTGCCTACGAGCCCCCATGTAGTGTGCTTGGCTTTTTTTCCCACGCAAACATTTATCAAATTATATTCTCTGGGTGGAGTTCTCTCTTTCACCGCTCGCCATCTCGTCTCCATTGTTCATCCTATTTTTACACACCACCCATGTTGGTAGGTGATTACTTCAATATCATCGTCATCACCTTCATCTAGTATGCGTAGTGGGAGGTGCCCCCACCACCACCAGCACCACCTCCTCACGCTCTCTGCAGCTCTGTCTCCAACTGCCCTTTAACTTTCTTTAAGGACAAAATCCCTATCTTAACTAATCACGCCTGGCTCTCCGCTCCTGCTTCATTCCTCATTCCCCTTCATATCGCCCCCCCTTCACATTGCTCCCATTCAAACACTGTCTCGCCCCCCATCACCCCCACCTCCCCCCCCCCTCCATACTACCACCACCCCTCACTCTCTTGTTCCTCTTCCCTGGAAGATTGTTGACACTGCGACAGACGTGTGTAATGTTGCGATCAGCACTACCTGAGCGCATGCATTTATTTCTACAGCTGAATAAATTAGTGTGTGGGGGGGGGGGGGGGGGGGTGGGCAGGTTGCAGGGGAAGGGGGGGCGGTGTACGTAGCAGACGTGTTGGCATTGTTACTGTATTGGCATTTTAAATAGATTAATTGCACCCAAAGTGGTTCCCAATTGGTAAACAATTATAATTCCGTCAAGGCCTCATGTATAATTAATGAATGGATTAAGGGGGTGATGCAAGGCGTGTGCGTGCGCCAAACCTGGCAAGGTAACGGGAAGCAGCCTAGCAACCGTTGGTTGCTACTGTTTAAACAGCGTTTACATCTCAGTGCATTTCTCATGTCACTAGCATTAGCACACTTTCTTGGCTCGAGATGTGGAAAGGATTCATCTGATCCCACATCTGACCTCTGCAGAAAGCCACGCCCTTTTTTTTTTTTTTTTAATCATGGTCAATTTCATTGGTTGGTTAATTCATTCATTCTATTTCCTAACCACACTTTCATGTATTTAGATACAAGTAAATGGCACAGATCCAGTGGTTCAGCGTTGGGATTTTCCCCAGCCCTATTGGGTGTTTGCAGCACCCTGTGATTGCCTTGGCTAATTGCTGTTAAAAGCAGATAGCTCATGCTGGAGAATCTAAAAGGGAGAGTGACAGAAACAGGAAAATTGGCCCCATCATCAATCAATCAATCTCAACTGTAACAGTCTGAAATTAACACTTTGCCGGGAGATGAAAAGCAAACGCTTGGCAGAGAACAATGCATTTCCAAACACAAGAGCCATGCAGATAAAAGAGACACTTTGATTAAATATAAGATATGTTCCTTTTTCCCCTCAGAGCTGAAATTGTATACTGTCATCGTTATGGTACATGACACGAGATGATTTGGGGTATTATTTGAATTCAAAAGCTGGCAGAATTCTGCTGTGAGAGCAATGTTTGATAACCACTTAGTCAGAGTAGAAAATACATTACTACTGAGAGAATGTCACTCACACATCTCTTTTGTAACCACCATGCATGCGGCTATGGAATAGTGGCTTCTGAATTGGCTACATTAGTATGAAGTGGGCAGTCAGGTGCCCATGACTCCACCTGCTGTCGCCTAGCAAAAAAACAAAAATCATAAGCATAAACACTTGTGTGTTTATGCACGTCACTTTTCACACTTCTGTGAAAAGTGAAAACATGTTTTTCACTTTTCTTTTTAAATTATTGTCTTGGGACAGGCTAAGCAAAAGACAGCCGTAGGCCGAGGACCAACCTATTGTTTGTGATCATAGTTATTTAGTATCTGCTACACGTGAACCTCCTAAGATGGCGCAATTTGATTGGTTCGCTATCTGGGGATATTGGGCAATATCCCATGAATGAGTTCTCAAACATGGGATATAGTTTTCATCGCAAAATGTCATGCGTGGCGGTTGTCTCATCACGCTAATAAAAACAAATAAACCGCTAATAAAAACAAATTAATCCCGGCAAAAAGTGTCACGTGTAGTATATACTAAAACAATTATTCACCTCAGGCTCCGTGAATAGTGGGGGATACCCCCCTCGGCCTTTGGTCTCGGGGCTATTCCCCACTATTCACTTCACCTTTGGCGAATAATTAAACATACTGATTAGATATCGCCTAAGCTACGCTGTTGAGTGGAACGTATGCGTCAATGCTGCCACCATCTTGCCGCGGGGTAACCACCCACCTGAATGAATGAACATCCTTCTTTTTAAGCAATCTTCAAGCGGGTTGGTTTCTGACATACATCAGACGTGTGTTAATGACAGTAAGAAGAAATTAAGAATACGTGAGTGAGGGAGGGATACTCCTTGTAATGGGCCTAAGCACACATTCATTCACATTAATATTCAAATAACAATCCTGTTTTAGGTACTACATTGCAGGAGCCTTTTCCAACGCATCACAAAACAAATATCGGAAAGCACATAATGTATAGTATCAATAATTTAGCATAGGCCCTATATGGGTACACCACTTAATACTGAATGTTTAGCTTCAACATCTACTGTTAATGACTACCTCACTGTGTATGAACTTTGTATATTTTCTGTAATTATTTTGTGTTAATATTTGTGATGTGTGTGAGATTGAGATTATGAAAACTGAGATTATGAAAGCACCATCTTTTCTTAACCACCTCAAACAGAACCTGAGAAGCATAACAAACACAACTTTGCACACACTTTTACACACCACATACAGCATTGTGCAGACACTTCAACATTTGATTAGACTCCCATGTAACACTAGAGTTGGATGTAAACTGACAAATAAACAGCTGTTTCGGCATACTTTGTTGAATAGATGGAGGACATGACCAGGGAAATGAGTTAACAAGGTGAAAAAGGCAAGTTTAATATTGTGAAAATTGCCTTGTGTCTTTAATTTGATTTAGTTATATTTGTAGCAGGGCCAGGCTGCGGAAATGGTTATTGAAGAATAACCATTGATGCACGGAAGAATGGCTTTCATTTTGATGTTATTCAGTGGATGTTTATTTTTCGAAGTCAACGTGTGCAATCAAATCAAATAACATCAAATCACTTGAAACTCTCTACAGAAAAGTTTCAATTACACATCCGATTCACACATGCATACATGTGCATCAAACATTTGTGTTTCACATGACCCTGCTTGCTAGGAACCTAACGTGTTAATTTGGCTACTTGCGTTGTTTCAACCTAAGGGACACTTCCTGTCACATATCTAGTCACTGTTGGTTAAGCTGGTAGGTTTTGGTTTAGATATATTTTAGTTTGTTTATTATTGCTTTCGGTGATACTTCTGTGTTATCTAATACAACAATAATCTAAATATGATAACTTTTTGGATATTGGATACAGGCAAGCTGACACACACACACACACACACACACACACACACACACACACACACCTAAAAAAAAAGAAACAAACTGTTTCCATAAATAAAGGATTTAAGCATTTTTCTGCAAGCCAAGCCGCCCATCTGGATTATAGACTTCAAGCCACTTCACTTCACTCAGCAGAAGGGTCACACACAGGCGAGATGTAAAGAGCCCAGCGCATACAGGAATACATGAGATGTGGTCTGGTCAGCCATCTTACTCATGCTCATTCATGTGGAGGCCGTTGAGGAGGCTGAGCGGACTGTTATTATCCTCAGGGACCATCTAGAGAGCCCAGTGAGTGGCTCTGGAAACTACCGCAGGCTGAAGCCAACTAGGAAGTATCTTGCTTCCTGGTGCACACAGCATCAAAAATCAAAAACCATCCAATCTGTAGCCTCTATCTATGCCACGCGGACTAGCCATAAAACGCAGAAAGTGTTGATCCCTCCCACCCTACCAGGTCACTCTTCAAACTACTGCCTTCTGGAAAGAGTGCAAAGTCTCAGGGGTAAAACATCCAGGTTTTGCAACAGCACGTACCCTGCCACTATTAGGCACTCAGGAGTAAACCTGTGCTAAATGCATTCTGCACTTTATAGACTGCACAAACACTTTATGGGAAGTTGAAATAGCAAGATCTTTTTACTGGTTTGAATGATTGTCTGGGTCATTGTATTTTATGTACTGTATGTGCGTGTATTGCCTTATTTTAACCTGTGTCCAATCCAATCCAACTCCAATCAACTGTGTTGACATGGCAATAAAGTTATCAATCAATCAATCAATCAATCTATCTATCTATCTTAAGATGCCCTTCCTATAATGCTCTCCACATAAATGCAATCAACCTTCAAATACATTTGTGCCCAGCATGAGGTGCTGGACAAGTACCACTCACCAGTCACACCAACTTTAGCAAATCGTAACACAAATGTGTACCTTCTTGGATATGTAATCTGCATAACATTAGACCCTATGGTGTTCTATGCACCCATCTGGCATGCAATGTTAGTAAAGGAAACAAAAGTCAAGACTGAACAACCTACAGCTCAGTTCAGCAAAGGTTCTGGTTAGACTGAATTATACCAGGCAAATACTACTGTGAGCACAGAATCACTATCAAGACATGCTTTGATCAGCATGTAATGGACTAACAGATATTGAAGCTCTAATTAATATTGTATGGCCTCTGCACAGCAGGCAAATCACTTGTATGCTTCAGGAATTGAGTCACACTTGTTTTGTATAGAGTAGAAGATCTAACAGGACCTCAAACACATACGTATCAACCATCACTCACAGAATATTGCAAATGGAGAGCTTCTGTGGACTCCCTAGCCCTGGATAAGTTCATAACGTTCACAACACTCCCATTGTCTTCCAGTTAATTTCTCTAACACTTTCAAAATCCTCCTCCTAACAAGTCCTTCAATGAATTTCAATAATTTCCGGGACACAGCAAAGGAGTGCTGAGGAGTCCCGGGTCCATCTGATCATGTCTCCGAGCCCTGATAGGTGCCCAGAATGTGTTATCTTACACCTTAGGGTGCCATATGTGCCATAGAGACATCCACTTTGACGAACCTGTCTTCCCATCCCATTGGGAGAAAAAGTGATGATGGTAATTTGAATGGGCCCATGCTATTGTGTTAGTGTTGGGAGGAGGGTTCCAACTAAATTTGGGTAAGCTCACCTCCATTTCAAAAATGATCTCCCATTTGTTCTGGTCTCTTTAATACCAGAAGAGTTGAGAAAGCCTGGTCAACATTTGCTGAAATTGTATTGAGCAGCAAAAAGTTTAGATGGTTATTGTCACACTCTATATACTGCATAATGTAGACTTTATTTTAAAAATTATACAGATATTAACAGTATATCAGTTAGAATATGTACACAAATATTATTCATTATAACATTATTTAATCTTTAATATAAGATTTCCCATTGAAAATGTATGAAGTTATTGTTAAGAAGATTATTACTTGTGACATCTGTCTAGCAACGGCATTCCTTGTGCCAGGCGCTACATTGTGAGGAAATGATCAGGAATGACTCTACTAAAATTAAAATTGTATGCAACCTTTGCACAGTTCGCAGCTGGGCTAGTGTGAAGTAATCCACTTGGTGCTGGGAAGCTGCGCATACTCAGACATATAAACAGTTGAACAGTCGATGGATTTAAATCATGTGTGTCCCACTCTGCAATGCAGAGTGGGACCAATGATCTCAAATTGAGAGTGTGGCATTCATTTAGTCAAGTCAATGTGTCAAGGTAAGGCTATGAATGACCAAAACTATAATGTATACCTATATAAAAATGAACCAAACTGTATTATTTATTGTATAAAGATAATCATTCATAAAGCCTCTCTTCCAAAATCTTTGTTGGTAGATTGTGGTCTTTCAGTCCTCTTTTGCTCAGTGATGCCTTAACAATTTCTTTAGTGTGTCTAAACTGTTGTGACGTTGAGGTCATACCAGTCACAGAAATGCAAAGAAAAGGGTCTGCAAATGAACTTTTTTCCCAGCAAACGACGGCCGCTCCTCAGAGTTTATATCATTGGAGTTACAGGGCGAGTTTACCTTGATCAGTAAGCGCTTGATTGGTAGAAGCACTGCTCAGCCTAACTGCTCAGCCTATTTCATCACTGTCATTTTATGCCGCCTTTGCATTTTTTTTGCTTTCCCCTCCATTGTTTTTCTTTGCTTGCCTTTTTTTATTTAACTTTCCTTATTTCTACCTAGCCTTTTCTCCCTCTACCCACCCCTCACGGTCTCACCCCTTAGACCCTCACGCCTACATTTCCCACCCTTACCCCTCGTTCCATCTTACATTCACACCACTCTCTGCTCTCCGTGATCTCTAACAGCGCCTTCTTATCACATTCCAGTGAATGAATATGCTCTCAACTCATTTGTGAGGGAATCTGTGCCGTCAGCCCACAGAAGAGCACACACTCACCCACCCACATACACACATGCATACACAAAAAGCTGCCAAGCTCTTCTCAGGAAAAGTCCTTGTGTCTTTTCTGTGGTGGAGGACGAGGCAATTATTGAAGAGGTGATTGGAGTAAGGCCAACCCAGATGTGGAGCCAATAAGGGAGGGGAGGGGGTGTGAGAGAGTGTGAGAGAGTGAGAGAGAGAGATGTATGTTGGGTGCGGTGGGGTTTATATGGATAATAGTTGTGGATATTAGAGGGAAGGGAGCATGGATCAATGGAGAGAGGAATATAAGAACATTAGTGTGTGCTTGAGTGTCTGACAGAGAGAGGATGGAGGTTTGATCATTGAGGTTTGGGTCATTGGCATTAACGTGATTATTTTCACCTGGTAAGATGAAAGGGAATCAAAGATTCATGCCCCCCCGCCCTCTCTAAAAGAGTCCACATGGAGTCTTTTGTTTAGACAGATTGCCCCATTATAGCCTACGCCTATTCATACAAATCACATATTTAAGGCATTGTGTCTCTCAGCGACAATAAGCACTAAATTATATTTTGTTATCCTCTGTTTTTAATGGAGTTGGAGTCAGGCTTTTGGAAACGGGAAGAAAAAGTCCTGTCGCTTCGTTCCGAACAGAACAAATAGGGAAACATTTCCATTCTTGTGTTTCATATAACATTAAATTCTGTTGGGGATGAAATGTAGCCTAGCGCAGGGGTTCTCAAACTATATGGGGCTGGGGACCCCTCATAGGGCAGAATTTTTTTCGAGGACCCCCTCATAACCATGACACAAATGTTATCATATAGGCACTTTTTATAGGCACACATCTATTTGTTCTTTTAGATGCTTTTAAACTATTTTATGCTTCAAACATTCAGTGCTAATACCACAATAGTGTTAAAGGGGACATATTATACCACCAGGTGTGGTGTGATAAGCCGTTACGAAAATGTGCCGCTTCTGACATCACAAGAGGGTGTGTCCACCTAGATGTGTGCTGGATAGATCAGTCTAACAGCCTACCCAGTGGACTGTAGCAAACGTTGCTCATCTATCCAGCACACATCTAGTTGGACACGGCCACCTGTGATGTCAGAAGCGGCACATTTTTAAAACGGCTTGTAATGGCTAATTACACTCACACCTGGCGGTATAATATGTCACCTTTAAATAATCATTTTATTGCATTTTGGCATAACTTAACAATATGTAGATCAATTTTTTTTTAATTATTTTATGAAATGTGTGTACCAAAATTTAGACCACATACATACAAATAGATTTGGGACATTTGGTAATTCATCACAGCAAATAACAATGAAAGACAGTGACCAATGCAAAAAACATTGATGTAACAGACAATATAACATTGCACAAATAAACTCAATGCATTGTGTGTGTGTGTGTGTGTGTGTGTGTGTGTGTGTGTGTGTGTGTGTGTGTGTGTGTGTGTGTGTGTGTGTGTGTGTGTGAGACAATTAACTGTAGCAACTAGTGCAACATCAACTTTTTGATTAATCAGACAATAACATTTTTTTTAATAATAATTAGATTCTTTTTTTTTTTCACATATTTTGTAGCGAACTCTTCACGGACCCCCTGGCAATGCGCCGCGGACCCCACTTTGAGAACCACTGGCCTAGCGCACATATTATTGTGAGACTCGAAATCTGTTGCCCAAGCTCCCAAGCTCTCCTGTATAAAATATACAACATAGTAGTAAGAATAACACATTCAAAACAACTTTAATTTTTTTATAAAGAAAATAGCTTTTGCCCTTTTCCATTTGAATTGTGTTGCCGCTATACACTGCGCCTCAAACAGTATCAGGGTTCATGGTCTCCAACACATCCTTATCACACATTATGGTTTCTAGCAAACCAAAAGGTAAAAGCATAGCTCGTCTCCACTGGCCTCCCACCAACATTTGACATGATGTCTACTTTTAAAGAACCAGAGAAGGACAGAAAGACAGAAAGAGAGAGAGAGAGGGAGGGAGGGCGCCATCACAAAGCCAATTCTAACAAGACGAGTGGTAGGAAATTGATAGTCTCGCAGCCAGCGAGGTACAGCGAAAGCCAATCTAGCGCTTGGAAATGAGGGAAATGGTGGTAGGAGTCGGCCTTTTCAGTCGCGTTACATAACGTAGTGTCTCTAACCCAATGTTAAGAAATGCAAATGGAAACACTGTAGTTCATGGACACATACCATCTTGCTCTGCAGGACAGGAAAGCCACTAACAGGTGTGACATTGAAACGCAATAAACAATAAAATATGCAGAATATATGTCCTTTAATATATGAACTGAAAGATAATAAGAATCAGTACACAGTTAAAGACACCGTACTGTCCGGCCTTCAATTTGATTGTTGGCCATAGTAAACATGAATGGAATTGTTACCATCCTACAGTCGGGTCATGTGTCATCCACCCAACCTGCACATCCATGAAATGAAAGAAAAATGTAAATAAAATGTACAATACTCAATTGGATACAGCTACAACCAGAACGCATGACAAGTGCTGAGGGTGTGCGGAACTTCAACCAAATCTGGTCAGAAGTATGGCAAACACATTAATCTCGTCAACAAAAGTGCAGTTGTTTGTCCTTGAAAAGGTCTTGAAAATATATCTTAAAGTTTGTTTATTAGTGTTGCAATAGCGGATACAATAGACCATTCAACATCAGTGGCAGCCATCTTTTTGCTTTTGGTTGCTTACAGAAATACCTCAATGGCGCTCCCCTGTGATTGTATCAAACCCTGCCCATATAAGAGAGATTGGCCAGACCCGGGCAAGGTCAGCTCATAACCGACCAGACCATCTGTCAGAGCAAATTAAACATCAGATCACAGATTCATCTTGTACCCATGCTAGGAAATATATAGTAAAGGAGGAATTCAAGTGTAAAGCAGCTAAGCTACACAGTGACTTTCTGTATAACCAAGAAGCTCCTGACTTCCCTTTTCTGTTTCACTGGGAATGACAAGAACACAAATTTACCATTTCATAATCCATTCTTCAGGGATGGGAATGTATAAAACTTCCCTCTGTATAACTTTAATCAAAAAGAGCACACAACCAGTTGTATACTTAAAATACCTCAGCACATAATTACAACTGAAAAGGTCACTTGATTGCGGGAGAATTTCAACTCCACTGTTATCATTTAAGCTTTATAAAATTATTTCTTCATCGGGGGAATTGCACAAAGACTCTGACGTATGCCGTTTGAACATGGACTTTTTTTTTTTGCGAGTGGGATGTCGAGAACGTTCTCTCTACTTAATAGTTGCTTTATCAAATGGAAAATAGAAAGCATGCAGCTCAAAAGTCATTACGACGTTAAAGGGATCTCTTTCTTTTATCTGTGGCGATGTGTCACTCTTCAATCGGGCAACCTCTGTGTGACATCATCCTCCAACGAATAGTAGCATCATCTATAAGACATTGCATCACAAAATGACACAGAAACACTAGCGCACATGTAAACATTTGGTTGAGGACTTGCACACTTTCAGCGGGGTACATTTGAACACGATGGTGCAATACTATGTTCAACCTTTACAAAACAAGAAGCTTTTGGGTATTGATGGATTCACTTTGTTAAATAAAGAAGAAAGGATTGTCATATGACAGCGCATAAAAAACATTGTGTTCTGATTCTGACTACGTAAGAGATTGCAAAGGTGTAGTAAGGAAGGTATTGGCCTTAAAATAAATGGTAGCTACAGCTGGCTTATCCTCATTTTTGCCAGAGCTGGGAAAGACTTTCTGCGAGGTAAGGATGCAGCGGGGAATCAAAACATCCGAGGCAGACGCAGCACACCACAGGAGAACACCCGACAAATAACTGAATATAAGTAGCAAGACACCCCCCATCAGTTTAGAGCTCATCCGGAGCTAAAGTACTGAGCCAATGACAGGTCAATTTATCTGCTGCTTCTTGGCTTTCATCATGCTCCGCTTGCTGAGAGCTCTGACCTTTTCCCACTTCTCTTGACGGGACAGCAAGGCAAAATGTGTTGCACGTGCACAGGGCTGGTTGCTGTGCATCTGTCTTGAGTGTGTGTGTGTGTGTGTGTGTGTGTGTGTGTGTGTGTGTGTGTGTGTGTGTGTGTGTGTGTGTGTGTGTGTGTGTGTGTGTGTGTGTGTGTGTGTGTGTGTGGTTGTTGTTGTTGTGGTGTGTATGGATGCGTGTGGTTGTATATATATATATATATAGGTGTTTTTTTTAACATGCTGGTTTTTCTGTGTTGCTGCAGATTTAACATGAAGCGGCATGTGTTTGGCTGTGTGCATTATAATCGGAGCACCTTTGTTGCACACGGTCAGATGCACACGTGTGTGTGTGTGTGTGCATTAAAGGGTAGTGGCACATACGTGTTCTTTTGTGTGAGTACTGGCGCTTGTGGGCAATGCTAATGCGTGACTCAACACACACACACGCACACACACACACACAAACCTTACTGGGATCGCTCACTTTTAAACATCAAATGTCACCTATCCCTCTCGCCCGACTCCCAGAAGCTGACACACTTCAGCAGGATGACTGGCCCGGGCTCCAGAGCTCGGCGTGACAGGCTACATGTGCCCTGCGGGACAATACACTGTGGACGGTATAAGGTTTGGAAGTCAAGGGTATACACACAGCACAGCTTTGACACACCCTTTCTCTCTTTGTCATGTTGCATTACTGTTCATGTTCACGCATGTTGTTTCGGTGTTGCACTTATGAAACATTGAAAGCGCAAACTTATCAACAGGATGTCAGTCAAGTGTTGTGGTGGATGCTCAAATCTGACATGGTCACATTTCTCTAAAACGTAGCCTAACAGAGCTAGTTCTAAATTCTATGGTTTCTAGTCTCTTGTGTTCCACATACACTCTTGTCAACGAAACAAGACATGCTTTGACTCTGTTCAGTAAGAGCTTTGATATGCATACCGAAATTGTCACTGACAGGCTGGGTGTCTTAATCTGAAGACAGGGCTAAAGTGTTTTAGGGGAATCTTGCTGTGTTTCATGGAGGAAAAGTGCAGAATCTAAGCGTTTTTTTGCAGCATTGTTAAAAAAATAAGTAAGTTAAGTATTAACTGCTTTACTGGCGTAGACAGTTACAAGGGTCCAGCTTGAATTTATTGTAACCATTTGCTCCGATGGTTTTTGTGCTTTAGGTTTGTCTGTTGACGTGTTGATTGTTGATGTTGACATGATTTTAAGCAATTAAAATGTTGACCAAAAGCTTAATGAGAGAGCTGACACCTAAATAACTGGAAACTGACTCACTCATTTGATAATCTCATTGAATGATTTTGGCATTTGTACAATTTTTGACAGCAGATAAAGTCCATGTTATTCACAGTTGTCATGTCTATTATTTAACATAGATAATTTCTGACGCACACTTGACCCATTGTTCAATCTTAAAACCGGCAAATTATTTTACATTTTCAGAAATTGCTAATTCAACTGTTAAAATATACGGTTGGTAAGATTTAAGAGCTACAATTTGATTGTAATTTGTAAGAAATGTCAAAGCCATCAATCTGCTTTTAGTGAATGAAATGCCCTGTGAGAATATCTGTTTCGGGTGCGAGCCTGCCTCGGTATGAGCTCATTTAGATTATAGGCCGCTCCCAGCTAGTTTCTGTCTAATCAGGGCATTTCTTCCCCAAACACATCTCAGGTGCATGAGATGCAACACTTCGTCATGGCAGAGAAATGGGAGGGAGTGAGGTAAAAGGGAGGGGATTTTGTTTGGTCCCTTCATTTTTTAATCTTGCCCTTCCTTTCTCTTTCACAACTGCAAAATCCTACCTTTAAGTAGGCCATACGATCCAAATGTTTTCATCAAGTGACATTTCCCATACATTTACAGGTCACCCTACCAACCTGATGCCCTTGTAAATCCTTTGCAAATGTCATTGAAGAAGGCAGCCATACAATAGAGCAGCTTAAGGCCTTCCACAACACAACCTGCAGTTACAGGGCCTGCAGCATCACAGCATGGTTTATATTCAGCCAAGGAGCAAGATTATGTAAATAGAGCTCTGCTTTTGCTCTGCATTCAACACTATCGCCTCAAGGGGGGGAAGCATCCCTTTGTCATATGTCCTCCTACTCTGCCCCCCAAATAAATGACTCCAGACAACTATGATGTGCATATGTTACGCAGTCAAACCAATTCCCGGCGGAAAAATTGATGAAAAGCGAATGTAAAGGCATGTTTCTGATTTGTATTTTTATCACCGCTGGCTGGCTACAGATCCAAATGAGTTAGCAGGCATGGATGATATACAACAGCCGTTTACATTTAGTCTTGATTAATGACAAGCTCTCTGACGCATGGCACCGATAAACTGAAAGAGTCGGCTACATTTCCGTCTTTCCCAGACGCACTGGTTATACCACGGTACCATCACCCTACAGCAAAACCAGCCACATGGACATGCACACAGTGTTATGCATATGTATGTATGAAAATGTATTAAAAAAAATAAAAGGGGGCATGGAATTGAAGCACCCGAGGTCTATGCCCTTGCCCGTTATTACTATGGTAAAACATGTAAATAACCTTGGCGCCACTCTGCCTTTGATGTCTTCCATTTTAAGTAAACACTCGTCTTAGTGAGAAGTCGATATTGCTTCTCACCTCTTTAGGGACCAATAAGCGCTGTGGGGCCCCGGTGCCACGCAGGTATTTTTCTTCATTTGAAACATTGATCCGGAGTCTCGCACCAACATCTGTCCTTCTCTTCGTCTCCCGCTCAGATTTCAGTCGACCAATGTCGCTCCACCCTTTTTCTCTCTCTCTCTCTCTCTCACACACACACACACAAATTGCCAATAATTTGTCAGTTGAGTAGACTTGGAAGGATCCTTTCTAAAATGACTATGGTGCCATTAGTGAACTAGGCATGTCTGAAAAGGGACAGGAAGAAGTGTGGAAGAGAGTGATGGCTGTGCCAGAGAGAGAGAGAGAGAGAGAGAGAGAGAGAGAGAGAGAGAGAGAGAGAGAGAGAGAGAGAGAGAGAGAGAGAGAGAGAGAGAGAGAGAGAGAGAGAGAGAGAGAGAGAGAGAGAGAGAGAGAGAGAATGTGTGTCCTAATTAAGTTTTCATCCATGTCAAGTCATCTGGGCCTTGTTAGGGAAACATAGACAGACAATGCTGCTTCATTCCTGGGGAAAAATACTGGCAGCTGCTACTACAGGAAATCTATTAATTGATTTTGGCGACACGTCTTTGTTTTGAGAACATCTGTGGAGAATTCCCTCCACGCACTGCCACACAGCGCCATTGACAGGTGTGCACAGTAGTTACCGTTGGCATCATTGTGGTGAAATGCCAATGCTTACAAAAGCTGAAAGGAGATCCCATTTTAAAGCCGGCGTAGCTCAGTGCCTTTGCCAAGCGGCTCTGAAAACGTCAGCGTCTGGGGCCCCCATTGAAGGCCCACAGAGCTACATGATAGGCTCTACTAGTAGGAACACAGTTTGGCTTTCATACAGCAGCTAATCGTCTGAATTCATCTAGAAAAGAAAAGTCACCCATTTATGCTTTGTCGAATCACTGGTCAAAGCTCTGAGATATATAGAACATATAGAGGATATAGGTGATGAGCACCAAAGTGAGCACATGTATGCCCCAGAGCATTGTGAAGCTGAGGTTTTTTATTTAAAAAGGTTTGAAAGACATGTATAATTGTATGTATGTTACACATCCATGCTAAATATTAAATATATCATGTAGGCTACTGTCATATATAGCTAAACATGTCAATATATTGTCAGTTTCAGGTAGTCCATTTCATCATTCAACATTGATTAGAGAATAGGTATCAAGTGAACTAGAGCTTTCAAACAGTTAGCTTTCATTTCTTGTAGTTGGTGTTTAGTAACCTTTAGCTCCTGGAAATGAATTGTGATCGTTGTTAAAGGAATGACCGATTGATTTGATTAAGGAAGCAATTGGTTGTGAAAGGAGAAACTAGAAAAACAGATCAGTGTTGGTCAATAGTCATCAGAGCTCCAGAGTCCATAGAATGGTATTGATCAGAGGAACGTCAATCATACAGTCCACTGGGACACATGCAGCTCATTGGCACCGGTCATGCATGATTAATGTTGATAATGGGTCATGGGGGCTTTATGTACAAGTGTGAATACATATGGCATACAAAATCACAATGTTAACAAATTTGGCTTATGTCAGACAAACATTTTTTTTTTGTCTGAAATACAAAAGTTTTTAAACCTATACAACTTTAAAGTTTCCTAGGGATTCAATTTGTCTGCTGATGCAGAGACAAAAGTCATAGATTACCGTACATGTGCTCTGACGAAACCCACCCGATGCATCTAGACTAGACAGTGGCAGCCTTGATAAAAGCTGTTTCTCTCCATGCTGAGAAAAGGTGCTTCAATGCTTCCTTTCTTATCTCTTTTAGACAGGACACCCTTTACGATAGGAAAGGAGATAAAAACGACGCACCGTTCACAAAACCGATCAACATGACCGACAATTATTTTCATACAATCATACTTATGGTTTCTATGTCCATCAATATGAGTGGACAGAAGTGTGAGCTGGAGCAACCATTATCAATGTGAAAAATATTTTGATACCCTATATTCCTTTTTTTAATCTAAATTCCAGCCTTAGTAATAAAGTATAGTTTTTTTACCATGGTGTCTACATTTATATAGCCTACATGAAACAAGTGTGAAGTAGATCGGAACACATGGGAAAACGTATCCAAGATGCCCGTTGAGTAGTCCATCTTTGGAACGTTGTCGTTTCATCACGGCAGACCCACGTCCATAACATCTGCCGTCAAATAATGAGGTAGCCTAGGGTAAGTGCAGTCAGATTATCTTAGCACAGTAGCCTTTTAGTCCTTTTGAAATTTCTTTCACATCTATTCTTGCCCACCTTTTCCATCGTGGTCAAGGAAAAGAGGTTAGTAATTGTTAGTAATTGAAAGGACGTAATTGTTTGTCAATCTGACCGCAACCAGTAACTCGCCTACCTATCCTCCAAAATATGTGTTCTATAGACCCTTTATGCATACTTTTATGTACCATTTACTTCAATTGATTGTATGTTTGCTTTAGCTTTCTGCTAAATCTTAAACTTATTTATCAGTTATTGTATGACGATGTTTCTATGTTTCTGCACTTTGAGTCTACCTCGTGTATGAAAAGTTCTATATAAATAAAGTTGCCCTGCCTACCAAGGTATGGTTAATTGACTTCAAGAACAGTGACAAAAACATTTTCCCAGAGCTGTCTCTGCAGCAAAATAATATATTTCCCTGGATCTGGTATGCATGTAGGTAACAAGCCACCATGTAGAGAGAGTTTATGCACAAAGAGTTAATGGATGTTTTCAGTCTTTTTCTTTTTTTATTGCCAGTATTCCCTTGCCCGTCCTTGGCCTTGAACCAGTACACCACTTTAGCGATGACAAGGGGCGCTTACTCCCTGAAACATCCAACACTTTATCCAGGGGCCAGGCAGTGAGGAAAAGGGTGAGGGCGAGAGAGATTATCGCCAAGTGCTCTGAAGAGTTGCAAGTAAAGAGGACAAAAGGAGAGCTCCCTTCCCAGCGAGCTCACATGACACAAATACTAATGCAGATGAAATGAAGGGCGCACTATTCAGCACACACCTTGACTCAGACTGAGCCATCCATCGCTACGACGGCTAACGTGATTATAGTTAAGCTAAGGGCGAAAGGACATTCTGGAAAACTGTCTGGTTGAGGAACAAAGTGGTTTGAGAATAGCATGTTGTTTTGGCACAATCCGCAGGAATAAGATGGATTAAAAGTTTATTACAAGTCTGGTTTTATATTGGAATTGTCCTGGTTGGTGAAATAACAGCTGGTCTCAAAGCTTGGCCCACTGGCTTTAGAGTTAGCTTTCATACGTTCATAAATGATCATATTATGATATAGTGACCAGACGTCCCGGTTTTACGGGGACAGTCCCGATTTTACCGGGACAGTCCCGATTTTGATATAATGTCGGGATGCTATAATGTCAGGAAGCTATAATGTCCCGGTTTCCACCATCCACTATGAAATGTCCCCTTTTGTCCGTGATTACATAGCCAACGTGGTCTTAATATAGCCTGATCATTAACTAAAAAACACATAGAAATATTAACGCATCCAGCATATGATTTCAACAATGTGTGAGGGCATACACAACAGGGATGATCACACAGTGGAATGCTGCGCGATTTAATCTGCACAGTGGAATGCAGCACTCGTCCACCCAGTGGACGAGCACTGGGCGGAGATGTTATCGCAATTTCAGAAGCAGGGAGATTCCGTACAAAAATATATGTCTAATTTGTCAGTTTGCCACGTGTACGCCTGGCACAAATGCTCCCGTTTTGCTGATCTTTCCATCATAAACAATACTTGACTGACGAGAGGAACCACATGACCGGTCCGCCTTAAAGGCGTTGCTTGTAACGCGGGCCAAAATTGCAGACAGGTGCACCTGTCTGCAATTCAACAGCAGCAGGCTGTCAGCAAACAAATCGATTTTGGAGCAAATTCACTCCTCAAACAAATATGTGTAGGCTAATTTGAACAGCGTTTGTCTGTGTTGAGGTCATGTTTTCGGAGCTCTATGACGTTGATGTCTCACACACACACACACACACACACACACACACACACACACACACACACACACACACACACACACACACACACACACACACACACACACACACACACACACACACACACACGCTTTGTTTAAAAACTTTCTGAAGCTGCAGGCTAATTCATAAAAATATGGAAATATAGTCCCACACAAAACTCATTCAATGTATTTTCATATTTTCTCATAAATGTGTAAATAGGCCTACCAAAGCATACATGATTTTTTTCCCCATTTGTCTTTGTTGTGAGCAGTAGTCCTATAGGACAGTGATCATGATTTGCCTCAATATCAGAATAACACCCATAGGACAAATAGCAATGGTTGGTGGAATGCCATAAAGTAGGTCTATATATGCAGTATAAGCTTGTTCAGGCCCTGCAAGTCAGGATGTAGGCTATGAATCTGAATGAATTTTTACATAGTGGCCATCCCCAAAATGCACCAGAATACAGGAAATCCGCTACCAAATCAAAATTTTCAAACATAGCCTTAACTCAGTGTTATCCAAGGAGAGTGATGCAGACAGTGGAACAATGACCAATACAAATTAAGATGTACAATCTGTTTCTGCTTTCAATTTAAAGCATATTCATTGAGTACTGACTTGCGAAGCAGTTTTGCATATGATTTAAAAGGAAACGTCCCTGAACACAAAATGTTCAATGAAAACCTTGAGATGCTCAAAATGCTATAACTGCGCCAAATAGCAAATAGCGTCAACCCAATAAGATCCTGAAGTGAACCATCTCCAATGTTCACACTCCATATCTTTCATTTTTGCATCCAACTTCCCTGAATATAACCCTAGATACAATTCCCTGGAGATTAAACAAATCCAAAATAAATACACTCAAACTTTTAGGTTTATGAATGCAGCAACATATGTCAAATGTTATCAGATATCATCTGTAAAGTGTTTAAAAGACCCTGGATTTAAACTCAAACACCCCGGTGGGGAGAAAAAGAAAATGGTAAAAGAGGCGAGAGCCCAAGTGGCACATTTGAAACAGGGATGCTTTAGTTTAGAGCTGGTTCATCATAGGTATGAAGTTGTAAATGGTCAAGTTGAGAGATGTGTAGTTTAGGTATGCAGTTAGTGCGGTCTAGGTATTTGAACTTCGTTATTGCCCCCAGTAGCGGCATTGCCGGTTGTGAGGAGCTTTGCTGTGCTGTGCTGCGCTAATTAACAATATTCACCAAATGCAAATTGAAAAGTGGGGAATAGTCCCCTTGACCTTCGGTCTCGGGGGCTTTTCCCCACTATTCACAGAGCCTGAGGTGAATTATTGTTTTAGTATATACTACACGTGAACACTCCAAAAATAAACAAGATAGCACTTTTTGTTGGGATTTATTTGTTTTTATTAGCGGTTTATTAGTTTTTATTAGCGTGACGAAATGACCGAAAACAATATCCCGAGTTTGAGATCTCAATCATGGGATATTGCCCAATATCCCAAGATAGGGAACCAATCAAATTGCGCCATCTTAGGAGGTTCACGTGTAGCAGATACTAAATATGCCTGAAGCTAGAGGGATGTAGCACAAGTGACGTGATTCACACTCTCATATGAGAGTCCAAAGCAATAAGTCCCATCGACCCCCTCATTAAAGATTTTGCTAACAAACTGTATTAGGCCTCACTGTCATTTCCTGGAATAGGCTGAACCCACTCGTATTACAGACTATCATTTCTTACCTCATAGTCAACAGTATAAAGCAGTAAGATTACGTATGAAGTACCACCAAACTAACATTCCTATAAACACACAAAGAACAGATACTTTTGACAGTGACAACAATGTTTATCCCTACGAAAGGACAAGAAAAGGAATATCTTTTTACATGAAATTCAATACTTTGCAAATACAAAAAATACTTTTAATGCCTTACTTTGAGAATATGAAATGTAATGCTTTTAAGAGCCGGCGGGTACCCTTTTAGGTTAGAGATATTCAATTTTAGCATTAAGTTAGAGATGGTGAAGTTCAAGTTAGAGATGTTATTTAGTCAAAAGGTGGCCAAATTGAGGGTTTACGTTTAGGATACAAGATCAGGTGAAGACCTCTCACTCCAACCTTAGCGTTGAACAACCAACTGGAAGGAGAGGATCTTTCATTATTGATAAGCTCTTTACATGTGCAGTTAAATACCCATGGTGGCTCTCAGGCTCATAGATGTTACTTTATCTCAATACTAGCGTAAAAGAAATGCACACATGTAATATGAGATGTTCCAGGAAAAGACTAGTCTTCAGAGATTGTATGAAAATCAGGAGTGTAATTGCTGTTTCTGATACTTTTGGTCTCCCTTTGAGAGTTAACACAGCCCTCACCTGGTGCTCTGCACCATGACCCCCCCATCTGCAATCGATACGTCTGAAGAAGAGCTTGACTCTCCTGGGGGACGAGCTGGTCGGTCAAGTAGTCAGTGGCAAGAACCTGTCACCTGCATCACATATGAAAGTCAACACATTGGCTCACTAAGGTTTTATTTCCTCCATGTTCTTAGGAATATGTAAATGTACACATTTTCAAGAAATGTCTCAAGAACATTACATTTCTGCATCTTACCCTTAACACATCTGTTTTAGATTCACTGTACCACTGGACTTGAGTCCCCCTGCAGCTCCAAGGGTCAGTCCAGAATAACAAAGAAACACTTAAAGACAAACAAATGACACAATCAGTACATTATCTAATATTCATGTTAAAGAATTTCTTCAAGTTGTTTTACAAATCAGTTTAAGGAAAGGTAATCATCACTCACCATTACGAAGGCCAGCATGAGCCATGTCTTATAAGATGGTTCTGGTATAGGCAAGGAAGCCATTGATGTAAATTATTTTATTACCTTATTAGACCACATTACATTAAAGCCAACATAAGCACCTCATTGGATTCAACATTCACAGTGCTAGAACCAGTTCCAGTATATTATTATGTTCCTACAGAGTGGTCAAGAGACTACACCATATACATTTTTATGGTTCTGAGATAAATCAGACTCTATAGGTGTGGCTTCATTACCATTCTTCCCATACCAATATGGATTGAATTCTAACCTACCGATGCTTCAAGAACCACCTCCAGAGTGCAAGATTGTTTTGTATCTCTGAAAAAAAAAAATGTGCTGAACCATAACCACTCTTCGAGTCATACCCAGCCTTGAAACCACAATACCAGAGGCTTTAAGATTACGCTTCATCACCAGCCTCCACCCAAATCAATAACTGCAATCTAGCAATCAGGAGTCCATTTATCTCCTAGAAGTAGTAAACCTTACTTGCCTTTGTTGCCGATGTTTGTGTTGATCTTTAATAATCTTAAAAGCAAACCAAATTTGCCAGTAAAGATGTTAATGGTTGACAAACTACTAAATAACTACGAATGCACGATCACTGCTGCATGTAAGTTTGTACTCAAGCGCTAAGCTACCAAACTGAAAGCAAAGTTCATAAAAAGGTGCGTTGGCGCCAAGTAGAGATAGTTTAGATTCTCTGCCCGAGCCCGACCCGGCCGATATTTCCTACCACTACCCTCGGGCCGGGTCGGGCCGGTGTTACACCGAATTCTGCGACCCACCGAAAAGTGTGACCCCAGGGGGCGCTGTTGCACATTTTCTGCATACATGCACACAGCATGAGTTTGAAATAGACAGCCATGAAGTCGAAAAAACGGTGTGCATTATAACAAAAACATAAATAAAACATAAGATCTCCCCACCCCCTCACCTTATTATTAAATGTGCTTAATAAATAGATTTTAGGGCGTTTAGTACGGTCCATCACCGTTGCTTCTTTCCCCATTAAAAGCTACAGTCAGTCTTTAATTACGTAGATTTACCTTTGGGCATTTCCTATTATAGGCTACTGTGTAAAAGGCTGTTTAGAATTAACGTTTGTATCAAGAAAAGAAAGACCCGCCCCCTGGGGTCACACTTTTCGGTGGGTCGCAGAATTCGGTGTAACACCGGGCCTTTGATCAAGCGTTTGTGTTTTTTTTTATCATTGCTTTATTGGCCTAATCTGGAGAAAGCTATGCCCTAAACATAAATATTATATAGACCTATATATATTTAGCAGAGTAGGCCTAAGTAACAAATGTGTACAAAGTTGCACAAAGTAAAAAAAAAGACCCTAAAAAAGACCCCACACATGTTGCAGCACGCGTGTCTCCTCCACTCGCACTCATCACAACGGGCCGGCTGTGCTGTGCAGCTAAAGTGCAACATGGAGCTTGGAGACATAAAGAATAAAATAAAATCAGGAGAATTAACGTTGAGCAAGTCTGGAGGAAAGTCTGAGGTATGGAACCATTTCAAACAAGTCGTGGGCAGTGACAACATATGTGTCGGCTTTGTCCAGTGCATTAAGTGCGGCACGCTCCTTCGTTTAAAATAATTATTTAGCCTATTCTAAAACCTTGTTTAAATGTTATAGTAGCCTAGGTCTACTCCTAGGCAATCAACTGGTTCATTCTTGTTCATTGTCTGTGTTCATCATTGTTCACGTTTCTTCATTCAGATCTATTTGCGATCCATTCCATTCTGAATAAACAAACAGCGCAGCTACATGCTTCGTCCTTGTTGCATTATTCATTAAGATAATTCTAAACAGATTTCTGTAGTTTAAACAACTCCGAATTTTATTTGAGAACGTCAGATATAACCCATGTATTAAAAAAATTGTTGGGTTGAAATCAGGCTCGGGCTCATAATTACAGTTAATGTGTCGGGCCGGGCCGGGCTCAGACAGAACGTGCACGGGCTCGGGTGGGGTCGGGCTTGATTTTCTGGGCCCGATCTAAGCTCCAGCACCAAGTACGTGACGTATCCAGACCTGCGGAGCTAACCAATATATAAGACTCTTGCTGTATCCGGTCGGTAAAACAGCAACGCTTTTGGCTCCCCTATATCAGATACACCGATGTGATTGGTTAATGTTCTGGGTTTGGGCAATCGGGCAATATTAAATTCTAGAATGCCAGTTGTTACCAATCCTAAACCAACCATGAAAGTCATTTGCCTAGTCTACAGTCTCTGAAAAACTTGGGGTAAAGAATGGATGGATCAAGGACACACAACTTTTGGTTTGGGAATCACTGCTTTCAGTCTGCAAGGGTTCAACCCTAGATATTGTGGCGCTAAGGTTGTATACATTTCTGTCGAGGGCCGCTTTGATGACATTGGCCTCCTGGAGGCACTGTAGTGTTCTTGGTGGATTCCCTAGGGTAGTCTGCTGTTCTCCAGAATGAGAACAGCCATCATTTCCTCATGGATGTAATATTATAACCACAATATTAAATGCAATTGATGAAGCGTTCGTTCTAATTGTTTAACAACTAAATCAAAGTGACTGCATTCTACCTTTGCATGTTGAATTGAAAAATGCAGAACAAAAAAATCAACATTGAATTGGCAATTGCAAAATTCATTTCCATTTGAATAAAGACACCAACAAAACACACCAATACGGAATGCAATTGATTGAGCTTTCATTCGATTTTTTTCATTTCATAAAATAATTCAAGCTGAATAGAGTATTGCATTCTCACTTTGCACATTAAATTGCCAAATGCACACGGACATTGACTGAAATTGTCCATTGAACTGCAAATTGCATTAGGCTACCATTTGAATAAAGAAGCAACAAAAAAAGTCAGTCATACTTAAAATGACTTATCGGTTCACTTACAAGCTACGTTCAGTACGGTCAAGTTGACAAACCGATATAAAACGTGATTGTTTTAAACTTTTAATTGAAAGCTGAGGAGAGGAGTGTGCAATAATTAGGTGCGATGTAAAAATACACCCGCTAGGCTTAACGTGAAGCCACTTCAAGCCAGCAGCTCAAACCAATCCATACAACTTCAACAATGTCATGCAATAACCATTAGATGACTCACTGCGCGGGGTTCCTCGTTGCTGGCTACCTTGTTCCACACAGTTCAAACTTCAGTGGAAAACGCACCAACTTCCATCGGCAGGGGGTTTCTTCTCATCGCAATGATTGCCTCCAATTCAGAATCATTTGAACGTTATTTTCTTTCTTATTTTCTTTGGGGTCATTCTTTAGTAGGCTAATCAAACATGGAAATATGTAATTATGGGGGATACGCAACGTTTTATTTGAAACGGCCACAGCATCTCTCATGCAAGACATGGCAAAATTGGTATTATTTGGCTGGGCAAGGTACATTTACGTTTATTTAGGAGTGTAAATGACCTCAACTAACACCAGGCTTCTCCGGTCCAAACAGCGGACCGCGTGCGTTAATTTAGCAGTGGGAGTCACAGGTGACTTTAAGAGCCAATGAGAACAAAGGCAGTGTGATTGGCTGGGAGGTAGAACCGGGATGTTTGGCTGTAACGCGATACCTAAATATTTAGTCTGAAATATATATATATGTACTATTTAAAATGATGATGATGTTCTACCTCCCAAAAATGTGTAATCTACCAGAAATCGATGTAAATACCTTTATTTGAAACCAGTCAGTAATCAAACTCATAGGCCTATAGGCTATTTATTTCCAAGGAGAAAGTGTCTGCTGTTATGTTTCACAACTCTACAACCACGCAAGAACGCCACTAAATATCCTGTTGCGATAGTGCGACGTTGGAATTATACATGTACGTATACTGCATATATAAATTAAATTGTCATGGCAACTGAACTGAATTGACTCTGATCTGAATGATGCATTATATTTGGAGCATATCCGGATCACTGGAACAGCCCCTGGCTGGCCCCAGTTGGTTCAGACTTGTGTGAGAAGGACGTCATGGCTCAATGGCATCTCTTCATGCCCCGGTTGGTTCTCTAAAAGCCTTTTCCTGAAACTTCAAATTAACCGTTTTGACACATGGAGAGTTAGGTCACAATAATGGATTACATGGCCAGCATTTTGTGCCATCTATTTTGGAGTACTTTAAAATTGAATTAAATTAGGAACACGACTTTACAAGTCATGTGAATGTATATGCAGCAGGTTTATTTATATGGAAATCAGAACCGCCGCTAAGCTTTTGGGGGCCCTACGCGCTGGTTGTTGGCGTGGGGGGGGGGGGGGGGGGGTTGTACGTCTGCTGGTTGTTGGCGGGGACGGGGAGACGGGACGGACTACGCTGATAAAGGATGCTCCACCTCCGATGCGAAAATCTGAGTGTAATTCGCAGTTGAGAAATAACAATGGTGGACCTGTTCGTAATTCATTTATATATTTAGAAAATTGTAATGTAATAATTATCAACCTTAATTTTGGGGGCCCCCCCTTGGGGCCCTACACACTCTGCGTACTCTCTGTATGGGGAGTGGCGGCACTGATGGAAATTTTAGATCAGCCAATATATAAAAATAACATTGTATGAAATGGACTTTTATTGAAATAAAAGCATTTTCAATCATAACATTACAAACTTGGCATAACAACGTCAGTGTTCTGTACGGACTGAAAATGTGAATTAGTCCCGTTTCTCATTGTACATCGGAAATAATCTAAATCTCAATGGAAACTCAAGAGGCAGTATAATGTGACGAAGTAAGCTTCAATCTCGAATGTGGAAGTGCATTAAATATATAACAGTCAAGGAAAATGGACAATTAAAACCCCAAATTAGTCAATATATACCACAAAAGTCACAAACAACATGAAGTAGAAACACAAACAGATGGCTGAAAACAAAGAAACGACGAGAGAACATTCATTCTGCAACAATAAATATATACTTGATGCAGCATCCCTTCCTCTGACCAAACATAAGAAAGGTAAAGACCAAAAGTTTAAAAAGCAGAAGGGTAACAACAGTTCGACTTGATCCGCTGAATCAACACAAAGCTAAAAACATAAAGCCAGCTTTATGAAAGCTGGAGGCAAAGTAGGAACCTTCAGAAAACAAAACACTCCAAATTCTTAATAATTGTTCAAATTATTACTGTAAGGTGAACTGCATCTACGTTGCGAAGGATAAAATGGTCAAAAAATGTCTGTGAATATATATTTCAAAATAATGTCTCCAACTAGCTATGCAACTAATACCAAAATACAATAAAAAATAAGAGCCCGATTTCCTTCATTGCTCACAACGGTAGATTATACCCCGATAATGGCTGCGTTCATCCTAAGTGGGCCCCTAACACTGTGCAGTACCATTGGAGAACCTGCCATTTGGCTCACAGGCCATGCTGTTGGATGGAGCAAGCATCATCCGCGTTCAGAAGAAGCCGTTAGGTAAAGTCAATGGAATAAAAGGAAATACATATAGAAATACACGTAGAAATAGCATGATGGGGTTGAACTGGATAAGATCTAATATAGAACCTATTATTAGCTTGGACGCCACAAGACTGATGGGACGGCCCTGACAAATGCTGATATGACCAAACATCACATTTGAACCACGCTGGCATTATGTATTGTTCACTATGGACCAAGAATATATATATTATTGTTGGGGGGATATTGTAGACGTTCAGATTAGGTGGGTGGTGGATCGGCTGAAGGTGTGGTACTTTCGCTCGAACACGGACTGCAGGCTGACCATAGAGGGCGAATGACGGGCCTGCAAAGAGGGAGAGAGGGAGAGAACAGGCAGGTCAAAAGAACTGAAATGTGTGTGATAAGACTTCAGGGTTGCGTGTGAACAATCGAAGGCAATGCTTCCATTTGGTGGCTGATTTTGTTCAGTACCATTGACCCACACCAGTGTTTAGAAAAGAGTAACTACAGACCATGGGTCGTCTTCTGTACACTATTCGTGGTTGTTTATATTGGTCAGCAATTTTTTGTATTTGCAAAAAATACAATGTATTTATGTTACGCCGACCATTTTACAGTTAAACAACTTCTTTGTACAAAACACTTGTTAAAGCAAAGTACATCTATATATTTCTATATATGAATGAATAGTGCTGCTAGATGGTCACGACATACACGTTTAACCAGTCAGTAGTTACTCTTTAAAGAGAGGCAGTTAGGAAACTAAACAACACACAAGTTGATGTACAAGATGGCACCCGTGCACCTAATGTGTGTATCACCCGACAATTGCACGTGTTCATATGCCTCACAAGTCTAAACAGGTTTTTGTCATTGCGGGGCAGCTAATCACATGCCCCGCAATGACAAAGCAGTCGTTACATTTGTTTCCCATGTATGTCTTTCTCTCATTGTAATTACCCCTTGACACACAAGCCCCTCTCAAGGGCCTTACCGTCTTCCCGAGTGAGAGACAGAGAGAGAACAAACACACTGTTGGCCAAACTAAACGAACCATCGACGCTCTGCAAAGTCAAAAAGAAACACGCAGACAAAATAAACAGGTACACAATTCTTTCGCTGTGAACAACAACAAACTGCTCATTGGGTTTTGTTTGCGTTGGAGGGGCTGAATGAGTGCTGCTGAATGACAGCTCTGATTACATGTTAGTTAGCACGGTGTCTATGCAGAGACACAGAGCACAAGGAATAGAGGGCCCACACACATACGGTCGGGTGTGTGTACAGAAGGGGCAAAAATACAACACACACGCACATCTTGAGGGCTTTTTCGCACCTCAAAATTAAAGGCCACACTGCCACCAAGGCATGGGATTGACTGAAGTGAATTAAGCAGATGTCTTGAATCAAAATGGTGGGAGGGGGGAATGCAGTTTAATTTGATGCATATCACTGAATAATGCATGCCTTTTAGAGGATAAAGGATTCAATATAAATAGCAACGATCACACTATTACGTCAAACCTAAGCGAAAACACAGGTAATTGAAAATGCTGTTTCTAATTGGCTCAAATTGGTGACTGGGATGGCATTTTCCAAGAACGCCCATCTGCCACCAATTTGTGCTAATCAGAAAGCACAATTGCAACAAATGTGTTTATTTGGGACTGCGTGTGCTTATTTTAGTGCAGGTTGCGTTCTCTGTCCCTTCATTACATGGCTACAGAACAGTGTATTTGGGAGAAAGCATTGAGGTCATCAGTTAAAGGAAAAATCAGTCTAAACAAAACAGAAAAAAAAACAAGTGAACCACTGTCAACTGCACATTGCCAACAAACACCTAGAGGGAAACCAGCTAGAGTAAAGGGAATGCTGTGTGTTATTATTTTTAAAGTTGATTTCTGACAAATTCCAGAAATGCCTCTTGACATTTGGACCAATAGCGCAATGGTGGAGAAAGACGGTTGATCTTTACCCTCCTCTGTTCAGACCACTTCTCACTAATCACCATTATGTCTTTAACCGGTAGCGACTGACATTGGGTGGGGGGGAATTCGACAAAACAGGAAATCAAAACTCCAGCATTCTCCTTAAAAGCCTGTGGCAGAAAGAAGTACCCAAAGCCATGTTAATGTCCAGCCACCAACACCACCACCACCTCACGTGACATGGAAGAGAATGCGGTTACCCAGATCTTGACCATGTAGCCGACCCCGTGGTTGTAATGGTTGATCATTAAGTTTATTTGTGGTTAGCCGATTAGTAATAATATATCCTACTAATCTGGTCAATAACATGAATTATAAGGGGAGTTGATCTTGGACCAAGGATGCACCGATACGTATAATCAGTATCTGCTATGTGTATTTGGCAAAAATACTTGGCAAGGTTTTTTTGTGGTGTACGCGATAATCAAAACAATGAAGAAATAAATCCAATCGCAGGGACTTCATTACTTCATTTGCCTTTAGTATGCCAAAACTAAAAGGTCATATAGGGTGGTTTGAGGTAATACGAGGCGCTTCCGCAGGGACTCAGTGTAGAGCAAGCGGTACGGGTGCATCCCCAGCGTGGACAATAAGGGCATGCTCACGTCTGACTGCAGGCGTTCTAAAGCAGGGTTTCCCTGCGCGGACTGGTCGGGCCCGGCTTCCGTGGATCCGCGGGGGGAGCGTCCCGTCCCATCCTGCCGGCAGGCTGCCCGCCTCGCGCGTACGACGTCAGGTGGGGGACCAGAACAGAGACCCTGGCCTGATACACCTCGGGGGGCGCCTGCCGCACGCTCCTCCGGGCCGCGTCTGTGGGCTTTAGGTTGAGGTGGGGGGCTCTGAGGGTGGAGGAGACACAGCTCCGGGGACTGGAGCTCGGGGAGCGATGGCCCGACGCGGCCGCGGGGAACCTGGGGTTGGACTGGGTCCAGGGAGCCTGGGGGACTGGTTTGAGGAGCAGGCTGACCCGGCTAGATGGGAGCCCAGTGCTCGGACTGCTGGGGGGAGCTCCTGTGCCTGTGGCCGCCTGGGGGCTGGGCCGGGCGCTAGTGCTGGTGGCGGACGGAGGAGTGTTCGGAGCGGGGCTGCAGGGGTTGCGTACGCAGACAGACACCCTGGTTCTGTTGGGCGGGTGGTCCAGAGAGTTTGAGCGCTGCACAATGGCACTGTTCTTGGCCGAATCGCTCAAACTGAAGGTAGAGGCCGAGCGGGACATCTGGGAGCACAGCAACACGATATGGGGTGGGGAAGCAAACACACACAAACACAGGGACAGGGACAGAACAGGAGGACACGGGGCAAAGTATGAGGACATGAGAGGACATTGATGGATAATAGTGCAAGTAGAGTGGCTGGAAAGATTATGAATCTTAACTGGAGGGATGAAGGGAGGAAATGGGCATTTCAGTCATTTAAATTCAATAAATAAATAAACGTGCAAGCATTATGGCATTGCTGCAGATTTAGAGTGACACCAGCGAGCAAATACTTCAATATTACCATTAGATGAGTAGCCGTATATATGTCTTACAAATGGGATGCAGTAAAGTTGGGGCTTCAGAAATATACAAATGAGTCCCTACATGCTAGAGAAGAGAGCATTTGCAAAGCCTGATAGAAGGTTAATTCATCCATTCTTGGAGAAGGCAGCGGTTAAAGTGGTTAAAGCCCCTGAATGGAAGGCGTTCAAACCTCCTGGCCTCTGTCTAAAGGTTGAACAATTATTCTGGGTCGAAACATGTGAAGTTTTGATGAGAAAAACCTCGATTCACTATGTAGTATAACCCATTTCCAATATTCAGAACCCCTAGCTATCCAAAATACTTGGATCGGGTTGCACATCTAGGGCGAGAACGGTAAGGTGAAGGCCGTAATCGACATTTTATAGGTTGCTTTAGCACCGCTTTCTGGCGAGGGCCTCCAGGCCCTAGTGGCACAACACACTGCCCCCAAAGAAGCCCCTTCCCACAACACCGAGCACAGAGACCGTGCCATCTGAAACCTGGGACCACATCACATCGAGTCCCGTCCACACGGAACTGATTTTTTGGTGAAAAAGCATAAGTCTTGTGCGTTTGGGCTGACCATCCAGACGGATCCGGTGGTTTCGGTGGCCAGAAAAGCACTTTTCTGGCCCAGGGTGGATCCCAGGGTGGATAAGATAAAAACCGACCTGCGGTTTTTATCGTTTTCGTGTTAGGATTCGTGTGGACGCCTGAAACACAAACGATGACGTTATCCTCCCCCCCCCCCCCCCCCCACTAGCTGGGCGACGTTAAGAGTTGCGCTGAATTTGTTTTATTTTTATTTTACTTGTATTATTTTTGTAGCTTTGAATACAGCCCCTTGGTAAATGTAATTACTAACTGTACATTAAAAAAGTATTTCTGCTCAATCTAAAAGTTTTAACAACTGCTTTCTCCTCCTCGACAGCGCGCTTGTATACAGGCTTGATGCACTCCACTTTTTTTTTGTGGAGAACCAGCACCACACAGTGGCCTTGAATATGTAATACAGCGTTTCTACAGCTAGATGCGTTTTCGCAACGAGTGCGTCTTTACGAGATATATCCCTGAAACGCAACAAAAGAAAACAGAGTGGAAAAAAAATCGTTTTTGCACGTGTGGACGGGGCCTAAAACAAAAAACACACTCACAAAACAAAAACAAACATTAAACGCTTATGAAAGGATCAAACGGCTGGCCTGCCACAAAAGGATTAAAAGGAAGGAATGAATGGAGAGGAAATGAGACAGATGGACAAATTGAGGACAGCAAGATGCAGCCAGCTTTACAGGACACCCCCCCCCCCCCCCCAACACCAACCCTCCCACCCACCCCAGTTCTTCTCTCGCTGCTTCTGCTCCGCTCCCTATGGAGTGGATGAGCGTTTCCAAGGCGACAACAAGAAAGACGTGGTGAGATGGATAGCTAGATATAGATCCATAGAAAGGGCGAGCGCGACGGAGCAGACAGGCCCCGTAGACAGGTTAACACAACTCAAGACATAATCCCGCTGGCAGCCTCTGAAGACGGGCAGACAGTAGGTGGTGGAGACGAGAACGCTGGGTCCTCCTGGATGGAGAGCTATTCCTTATCCCCGCCTACACATCACCGCCACGCCACCGCCACCGCCGCCGCCGCCGTCTTCTCATATCCACCTCGGTTCTCTTTTTTATTGATTAGGAAAACAAGGTATTTTTCTTGTTCGGCTCCAAACAAAGTGGGCCATGAAGGGCCATATCGACGACCTGCTCTCCCACACCTACGTACACACACACACACACACCACCACCCGCCGCCCGATTAAAACTCCATCGATAGGGTGGAGGGCAGCGTCTGGAGCACCGCGGGGGTGTGGCTGTGATTGTTCGCACTGCCGCGGGCCAGCTATCTGTCCATGCAGATGATCAGCCGTATAAGTGGGAAAGGTTTTTCCTTTTGTTGCTGTAGTGTTTCAACCGGCGATTATCAAGAGCACGCGCACGGTGGGGACTTACGGCCAGGGTGGAGCTGCTGGCGAAGCGGCTCTCCGCGCTCAGCCTGGGGCTCATCTCGTCCGTCGTGCCGTTGGCCATGAAGGCCCTCTGGATGACACGCTTGGGCGTCTTGTTGAAGGAGAACACCCGCGTGACCTGCATTCAGAGAAGCACAGCGGGCCGGTCGTGAACATGTACCCGCTTGCTGTCCATCGCGGTCGCTGCGGGGATAATGCCCGGAAGAAACACACCGGATCTTAAAAAAGTGTGGGGTTGTAACATCCCTGCTTTTCCCGTTTACAGTACCTACGTGTGTGTGTGTGACAAACATGTTCCAAACCACTTCTTTTGCTCACTTTTTTTTTTTTTGATGTGCCCTAAAATGTGATCCTTTGAAAAGAGCAGCCAATAAGTCACAGAAAGACAGCCTTGTCTATTGTAGCAAAGCACTCGCGTAAATCTGGAATCTGTCTGGATAACATTGAGTTTAAAAAAGGCCCAGTTGGAGTTCTCATACAAGTGGTGTGCGTAGGGCGTGATGTACCTTTTTGGAGGTCTTCTTGATGGCTCGGGAGGCCTTGCTCAAAGTGCTGTCCATGTCCTTGGTGCTGACCTGGAGGGGCTCGGGACTTGTTCTCTGGATCAGGTCGTCCTTGGTTATGCCACGAGGACGCGCAAGGGAAGATTCAACAAATGTTCAAAATAGATCAACAATTTAAATAAAAAAACTTGAAATAAATACTGCTTTCGGGGGAGGGGGAGGGGGGGGGGAGGTGACATGCAACAAGTGCGAGGACCTACATTATACTTGACGCAGTAGCAAAAGAGTAAACAGTGCAGATGCCCAATAGTGGAATAGGCTTGTGTGTGTGCAGCCGTGTACACACAAGTCTTTATTCTCCCTTGCTGCTCCTCCTCCTCCTCCTCCCCCCCACCCCTTCTCTGCAGTACACATTTAACAAGCAGGGGCTCCGAGTCGTTGGTATTCACAGCGCACCGTTGACCCAGTAGAGAGAGCATTAGGAATGCAGCTGTTGAGATGTTCAGGCCAGACCGGAGGCCAACATCGCCCCCTGTTGGCCGTTAGGTGTAGGGTAGTCCCGACAGTGTCCGGTGTAATATGATAGCAAAAAGGCGTTCTAAAGACGTGCTATTATTCGGTACACCCATGCACTACATTGTGTTCACTCATTTGTTGTCGCTTTGCTTTTTCTTCTGATCATAAGATCAGCACAAGTTGTTTGCTTAAACACTGCAGAGTTATCTTCTCTACAATAGATTGACAGTAGTCGTTGGATTTGGAATAGCCTCTTAACCCTCTCTGTGTGTGTGTGTGTGTGTGTGTGTGTGTGTGTGTGTGTGTGTGTGTGTGTGTGTGTGTGTGTGTGTGGTCAAATTGATAAATAATGCGCAGACAAACTATTCAGAGTCCCGTTATCTTGAGAAAACAAGAAGTTACGGTGCCCTAATGGTGAGTGACCTAGGGGTCCAGCTGCCCTGTCTACAGTCACTACTTTCAATGTTTGATGATACATGCACCACACGTGATAAATGGTACCTGATTTTATACCAGGCTAATTCCTGAGACTGGATTAATGTTAACCCCTTGCAGAATTAGATGGGCTGGCAAGTGTCGATCGAAACCTGTGTTTGCATGAGACAGAAATGGTGTCATGGTGTATTGCACATGCTATTCATACAATAGATATGCTTGTTTTTCTTGTTATGTATACAATAAAATGGAGCAAGGATCGATTTTCATCTTGCTACAAATAGTTCCAAGGCTCTGGAACTAGGCAAGGACTACCTTCAGTAGAGATGCAATTCTGATAGAGCTTCAAGGAATTCTGTTTCCAATACTCTTTGCCTGCACTGCCAGCTAATATTCCTTCATCAAAGTGTGTATTGGGCAACGCTGCACCACCGCTACAGGATGTTGAGAGTGGCTCTTGTGTGTTCCACAGCATCATGAAATATCAGAGTGGAGGACAGCCTGCAATCATTTAATCATTTAAACGCAAAAGTAAATCCGGTGGGGGGGGGGAACAGCGTGAGTGTTTCTCTCACCGAGTCGGCCCTGCAGATTGTGTTGGCGACGTGTCGGCAGAGTGTGCGCAGCCAGTCGCTCTTCACCGTCTCCTCTCCCGTCAGCTGGAAGCTGAACAGCAGGTTCTCCTGCTCAGTGGGCGGATGTACCACCAGGGCGAAGGCGTTCACACACTCTGCACCCAGGGGGGACACACACAGATAGAGACATTTAATAACAAACAGAGGGGATGAGACTGTGTGGGGGAGGGATCGTGGAAGAGCAAACTAAAACAACAGCGAATGGGGTAAAAAGGTAGCTGTAGAAAATATAGGACAAGAAAGGGCGTGATGAAGAGTAAAATGACATGAATATTGATGAAATATAGAAACAAAGAAAAAACGATCACGATTCTTGTAAAAAGAAGGTATGGGAAAACTGGGACCATTTAGGACCAATGACAGAAATGATGCAACTTTTATGCAGGTTTTTCACAGAAACAGATGTTGCAGACCACATGTATGAAGCATTACTCCCTTATATTAGAAACTAGGGGGCGTGATGGTTCCCCTTTAAGGAGAAAGGAGTAAGTGAATGAGCGATTGACTCATTTACAGCAGACTGTGACAACAGCATAGGGTCCAATGAGTAGGAATGTATGAAAAGGTGTATTTTATACACACCCGGTTCAACTTTGTGCCTGGTGTTAAGGGGCAAGCTATCCCCAAAATCATTTTAATCCTGTTGTAAATGGCTTATATAATGTTCTTATATAGTTTGTGAACATTTAAAAGTAATCATTGACAAAAATGTATAAAGTACTTGAACTGGGGTAATTCTCTGTAAAATACATGAATTTTGCTAGTTCCAGCCACACAGTTTTGACCAAAGGTCGGTTTTGACCAAACCCATGCATTTTTAAAACTCGTAGGAGGAAGTTATACTGCTAAACATACCCTTTAAGGGCCTCAGAGGCTCCAACAACACTACCGTGGAAAATTCAGCCGATTTGATCTTAGCCAGAAGCGACTTAGCTAATGGTTGCCCTCAAACGCACTTCCTGGTCTATAAAACGAACCAGACCACTAGTGACGGTGCTCTGAGTGGCATGTCAAAGCCAATCCAAGATAAAAACAGATAAAGAAGCATTTCTGCTTTACCTTCCCCCCAAAACTAAAACAAATCAACAAGGAGAGAGGTTGGAAACCACCCATTGAAAACAGCCGGTTTTTACTAACATTTGGTGAAGATGTTGTTATAATAAGGTCTCCTTTACACATTGGAACCCCTAAAACGAAATGGCCACGTGTTCTTGCAAATAGGAGAAGAATGTGTTGCAAATGCAAGAACATTTGGAGTGCGTGTCTTACCCTCGGTGTCCTGTAGGTCCAGCACTTTGCGTATCTGGGACAGTGGCATCAGCATGATGTGCTTAAGCTGGGCTGGCGGCCTGGTCTGTCCCATGGGACTCTTAAATGTGCTGATCACCTTGTGACGCTTCCTGGCAATCTAACACACAAAAAAAACCAAATAAATAAATACCCAACGTGGTCACACATTCAAATTTCCATCTTATTCCGTTTGCGAATTGCAATTGGTTGGGTTGGTGTACGACCACTGAAATCTTATCCAGAGCATTCGAAAATAGCTTTTTGGCAGCGACAGATTTACAGCATCTATACAATTAATTTTGAAAACAAATAAAAGTCAAGTAGAGGTTGAAGGCAAAGGACAGCATTTAGGTTTTTGGCATGCAAGTATTATGCAAGTCACCAACGAGTGTGTATGTGTGGGCTTACAAATCAGTATAAATAAATAAATAAATAAATATAGGGGTGTTTGAGATGGGCACTGGAGTTGCTATCGTTTACTTGGCAGCAAATCAATGGGGCCTCATAGAAGGCCTCATTAATATCAGATTAATTAGTAGCTGTAGTGTGTGTGTGTGTGTGTGTGTGTGTGTGTGTGTGTGTGTGTGTGTGTGTGTGTGTGTGTGTGTGTGTGTGTGTGTGTGTGTGTGTGTGTGTGTGGCGGTTGAAGGGACAGGGGCTTGGGTGGGCTCTATTAATGATCCATTCACAACATGTGCATGTTCATTCAAACGAGCCACATTTTGCCCACGCCTTGTTGTTGACTACTTCCTGAACAACAATGAGCCAGGGCCAGTCTTAAGTACACACTCACACAACCCATTTTAAAACAGACACAAAAAACACACACAAATGTAACCCCCTTGCAAGAAATGACTACATGTATGAGAGGCAGAGCATTAACACACACGCACACACCTCATTAGGAAGTGCCACTGACACCTTCGGAATCAGCAAAGCCGCTTTCCCCCTTGTGTTCTTGATTGCCTACCCCGTTTCTAATGCTGCCCCTTCCCTAATTAACACACACACACACACACACACTGTCAGCAACGATAGATTGCAGTGGCATAAATTATTCACCTTTTCTCGCCAGCCTCTGTCAACAGGAGCTTGCTGGCTCCATTTTTAAATGAATTTGCACTTGAACAGAGAGGCACACCAAGAGATTCTCATAATGAGCGCAGAGTGTCTGAAGGAAAGCCATCGAACTTTCTGGAGTCCAGGTTCAAACACAAACCCGTGTCGTTGGAAATAAGAAAACACTACAGTGCAGCCCCCAGTGAGAGAGAGTGTGAGTGAGTGTGTGAGTGAGTGAGTGAAGGCTCAGTAATGGTTCCACCTCGACGCAACACAATGATCACGCGGATGCTTTGACGCAGTCGTGAACCTGTTTTATGCTGCTGTCTATTTGGCCTTTTGTGCTGGTACGCCGACCTGCTCAACGAGAACGTGACGTAACTTCCTGGCTCGACCACCTTAAAAGTGTACCAGTAGTCATTTTCGTGCGACGAGTTGGAGAAAATGGACACCTGGAGGTGGCAGCAGTAGCAGGCTAGTCATTGTTGTTAGCAACATTAGGGTCTTTCGCAATCCAGCTCGAAAACAAAACTTTACATTGTATTGCACGCACAGCAAGACCGTGGAATGCATACATTGGTGACCAGATTAAAGCAGCAATGTAATCAAGTGTGTAAGAGCATTATACATCGACATTAAAGACACCAACGTGAAACAAAGAGAAAGAAAATACATGTCAACTACTGTTAACTACGGGCGCAGCCATCTTCGTTCGTCAAGCGTCATGGGGATCTTTCGCTACTCGGTGTACTCAACAGAAGCCCCAGTGGGAGCTTGATATCCCCAAAGAAAAGGAGGCGTGCCTCAATGCCGCTATGCATCAATGCCGCAAGAAAGCTGGGAGATCCGACTAGGATGGTGGGCGTACCATACAAATGGATAGCACCATTAGTTCTGTGTCGGGTTTTAGTGAGCGGACCAATCACAGCCCTAGCTGCTGCGTCGCCTCGACGCAAGGTTACAATTTTTCAGAGGCGCACCTCAGGCCCCTGCGGTGGACCCAAGGAGGGTCCGCACGCCGCAAGGACCTAATGGGTCCGTAAACCGCCTTACGCTGCGTCGACGTGGAACCATAATTAAGCCTTGATTGAGTGAGTGAGTGAGTGTGGCTGCATTAATGTGTGTGTGTGTGTGTGTGTGTGTGTGTGTGTGTGTGTGTGTGTGTGTGTGTGTGTGTGTGTGTGTGTGTGTGTGTGTGTGTGTGTGTGTGTGTGTGTGTGTGTGTGTGTGTGTGTGTGTGTGTGTGTTACCTCAAGGCAGTCGTTGAAGAGGAAGAGTGTGACCTGCTCGCCGCGGTCGCACGGCTGGTCTCCCAGGGCGATGGTCTCCACGCGGTGCACCAGGCTGCGGTGGGACGACAGCAGGTTGGCCTGGGCCGGACCGGGGATGGACGACACAGCAGAGAGGGGGAGGGAGAGCAGAGGTGAGGAGGGATGGGAGGAAATGATCCACCCAGAGCTGGTCTCCCGCTAGGTCAAATAAAATGTCTTCCATGCATGTCTTCGATGTTTTAATTGTGGATCCATTTAGCGATTATGTATATCCTGGATAGATGGATCATGGCGAGTATCCACTACTCGCCCCAAAGCGATTTGTATGTTTACTCTTAGGAGTAGGACAACGTGTTTAACACAGCAAATATTTTGTAATACAAGATAAGACACTGCCATACTAATGTCTGGCGGCCTGCGTTTGATGTTATGCATCAGAATATGAGTATGCACGGAAAGTTGAGTAGTTATTCCTCTTGGTATAATCTCCTCTTACCGCTGTTTTTTTGTATGACAAACTCAAAGTTGGCATATTCCGTGCTCGTGTGGCTTAAAATCGACAGCCTTTGTGGAATGATCAAATGTCTGAGAGGGCCTGGAGGAAACTGCTTCAATTACAAACACGTCCACTCATCCATTAAAAGCCCAGCTCATCCGCGACAAAACATTAAGCTAAAAGAGCCGAATGATTGGAGGGGAATTCAAAGATGATATAATAGAAGAGTGTTGCAGCGCTACAACTTACAGGGCAGCCATCGACTTCATACACCACGTCAAAGATCTGCTTCTGGCCTTCTGTTTTCCGCTTGTCCTCATTGATGTGACTACAGACCAGAGCCGGAAGGAAGTAGACCCACAACAAACATAAAAACCAGGGAATTAAAGCATGGAACCAGAACAGAGAACAAAGTGATGAGAATGAAAGAGGGGAGAGATGCATTGGCATGAAAACGCAACGATGCAGAGAAGGCAGGGGGGAGGGGGAATCAACGATGGACTTTTGTCATTTCATGCTTTAAAAACGGAACTAACCACAAATGCTTTAAATCTGTAAAATACAATAGACGCATTCCACTCGGACACACTAGATATGAGCAATACGGAAAAGGCCAAATATCCTTTTAATTCTGAGCCAATATGTTGATATTGACAGTGACAATATTCATGCTTTTTTCTTTATAATTAATGCTAACCATGTGTATATCGACATAATTGTGTAGAAAAAACATTCTATGATGTAGAAAAGACAATAAAAGAGCAGACACTCTGAAGGGCTTGTTGATATACTGATATCTGTGCCGTGTATACCGTACATTTGAATGGTACAAATGAACTCGGCAAAAGCAGCGTCCATACATTTGCTTTCATTTCAGAATAAACTATTATACAGCTCATCACAGGCCTGCTGTACCATAGAAAAACAACGCTAAAGTGAGCGTGTTTGGAAATACTGTGTTGTGGTTGGTGGTACTGTACAACTGTACATCTGCTGCAAACCACGGCTGTTTAGTCTGCCTGTTTATCAAACAAAGGCTTAGTTATGGTTCCACGTTAACGCAATGACCATGCAGTCGTGAACCTGTTTCGGTTCTGAGTCGGGTTTTAGTGAGCGGCCCAATCACAGCCCTTGCTGTTGCGTTGTCTCGACGCAAGATTAATTTTTTTTGGGGAGGCACACGTCAGGCCGTTGCAGTGGACGCTCAGAGGGTTCGCAAGGGCGTGAACGGTCCGTAAACCCCCTTGCGTTGCGTCGTCGTGGAACCATAACTAAGCCTTTGGTTCAGAGCAAGCCAACATTGATTAACGGGTCCTAACCATGCGACATTAATACAAAAAAACATCCTTGAATAATCTTCAGCGTACGTTTCTAATTGTTCTGACAAATACAGATTTTCTAGGGTTGGCTGCAGCGTCAATTAATTCATTTTGACGATTAACAAAATTGTACCAGAGCAATAATACTTGACCATGAAAATTACATTTGTGACTAAATCAGTGCCATGAACAAGCTCATCGGCCTAGTCGCCTGGCAGCCATCTTGGATCAAATCGATAGCTGGGTGGGGACAAGCGGGAAGATGCAGATAACCAAGATGGCCTCTAGGTGAATAAAGGCCCATTGAGGCACGGAACTCACGTCATGACTTCTTTTAGAGCCTCTATGGCTCTCTCCAGGGTCCTCTTGTCTGGGTTGTCATCCGATGTGTGCTTCTTAATGTCTGCAGGTGAGTTGAAGAGGAAAAGAAAGGGAGCGCAAGGGTCCAATGAGTTAAATGGATGGGCTTGTGTAAAACAAAACAAATGAAAAGCAAAAGTGACATGAATTTGGTGCGCATGTGTGACCGTGCTTGTGAGGTAGGAAAGGAAGAATAATAATTTAAAAAAAATTACTTCCCTTACTGTATTTGTGTGTATATGTATGGGTATAGGTACGGGTATGTTTGAGAAAGTGGACCACTTATCCCACTTTAAAAGGTGACATATTATACCACAAGGTGTGTGTGATTAGCTGTTGGAAGCCGTTCTGAAAATCAACCTCTTCTGACATCACACTTGGGCGTGTCCACCAAGATATGTGCTGGATAGATCAGTCTACCAGCCTACCCAGTGGACTGTAGCAAACGTTGCTCATCTATCTGCCACAGATCTAGGTGGACACGCCGACCTGTGACGTCAGAAGAGGCAGATTTCAAAACGGCTTGTAATGGCTAATCACACTCACACCTGGTGGTATAATATGTCACCTTTAAATCATGCCAACTTGAAAAGAAATGTAATGCATGCATGTGTGAGTCTTTCGCAGCACTGGGTTACCGTTGAGCAGAAGGCCAACGCTGGGCAGCCTCTGCACTGGCCTAATGAGGAGCTCGACAAGAGTCTGTCTCCCACACTCTGGCTTGGACTGATTGATCTGCACACCGACGAGGAGAAGACGCACAGAGAACACCATAGCAGTTACAGCAGTGTTCAAAAGGAGGTGCCACAAAATAATCAATATCAAAAAATGTGTCTCAGAAACACTTCCATGTCTCAGAAAAAACTGATCTGAGATCAACCTTTCCACGTCCAATGAGAGCGTGGGGCACAGCCCTACAGTCACGTACCTTGAGGAACGCGTGAAAACGTGGCTTCAGCTTCTCACACTTGACGATGGTGTCTTTGCTCATTTCAAAGAAGTTGACGAAGGACGGGTAGGTCTTGAGCATCTCTTTGGACTGAAAGGATGAAACACGGGGGTGCATGGTGAGGGGTGCGGTTAGCTGCCTTTAGTGGGAACTGTTAGCACAGTGACTCAACCTCAACCCTGTGCCATTCTCCAAGCCATCAAGGTGTGTGATGCTTAAGCTTTCTGCTAAATCACTGAATAAACGCTGTATGAATGGGACCAGAGAGATACATGATCTGATACCAGAGGGACTGTTGATCTGATCTGATACAAGAGATACATGATCTGATACCAGAGAGACTGTTGATCTGATACGAGAGAGTTTTTTCTTAAATACATTGCACTTTCTAAAATGCTTTTTTAACTTTGCCTTTATTTTCTATCTTTTTATTTTATTACAATTTTTTAACTTTGCCAATGTTTTATTTTACTTATTTTATTTTATTGAATGACAATCTTTATATGTCAAGCACTTTGAGTATGCCTTGTGTATGTAAAGTGCTATATAAATAAAGTTAAGTTGCCTTGCCTACAGAAACGTCTTTCTACGAACCCACTACCCGTATCTTGGATGCAGCTGAGGTCCAGAAATATGTTCATGGCTGGCTTGATGGATAGTGCAATGCATGTTGTGGTTGTGGATTCTCCCAGCCTTTGGCTGTTCAAGGTTAAACGGTTAAGATGTTAGAAAGTGGTTCAGCACAAAGACAAAGAAGGCATAGCTTTAACAATTCGAAATGTTTAGTCAGCTTATCAGACTGTAGTGCTCCATCAAGTTATAATACCAAACATTTGCCGCTTACAGCTGCAAAATGATCAGATCGTCATTTTTTATAATAGTATTCTGTGATATATACATAAAATGTATGTTAAATAGATGTTATTAGTTGAAATGTCAAGCCAGCCAGCAGGGGAAAATAACAAAAGGTGAATAAATATAATAATCTCCAGAGGAAATCACACTAATTCGTATGTTAAGTAGCTGCTGCACAGACGTCTCCAGATGAGACGTATAATAAAAAAAGATAATGAATAATATATGTGAACTGAGCAAAGTGAAAAGGGTCATTTTTCTATTTGATTCTGTCCAACAATTAACAGTGTGCCCCTTTTCATACAACAACGCTGTGTGGGGAAATCATTTTACAGTGTAACCTTTCAAAACATCATTGCATAATTTACATACTCGCCATTTGTTTTTGGTAGTGTTTTTGGTAAAACACACTGCCCAAATAGAATAATACTGCGATAAAAAAAGTCCCATGGTCTTCAGTCATTACTTAAAGATGACAGGAACAACAAGACATTAGGGCATAGACATTTTTGAAAAATGCATGCAGTTCTAAGATATTTACTAGTCCTTCTCACACTGCGTTGAGCATCTAACAACATAGCCATCTACGGCAGTCTATCCTCTGTGAAGTAGTGTAATGTTTAACACTATAGTACAACAATTTATATACAATATTATGACTAGAATGGCATGGCAATGGCAATGCGTGCTACAGTGAATGATGTTTGACCTTGCCATTTTCAACCACAGATTATCATAGCTTTGCTGATAAAAATATATTTCAGAGGTACCAAGAAACTGCAGTGTGTGTCTTGTTATATTTTTATAGGTACCTCCAAATATATAGGATTTATTTATAATTTATAATTTCAATTTGTATTATTTTCATGCACACACTTGACTCGTGCTTTGTCTGCTTTGAGTTGGTATCAAGTTAATGTATCTGTGAATTTTTACGGCTACAAGTGCATAAATAGTTAGTTTATGCCCGACACTCGGATCTGTTTATTCTGTGCCTATAGAGATAATTTAAGAGTTTCAAGAGATAAATGAAGAACATTCAGGAACCTACCAATTACAGTGGATTTAATCAAAGATACAGATTGACCAAATGCTTAATTTACAGACAATAGTTTACTGATTAATAGTGCATTACCACTGTTTGGTTGATAGTGCTCACTGAAAGGGCACTTAATGAAACTTAAAACTCATTTGAAGACCAGATAAAATGGTATTAATCCAAAGTGGGTAAGTAGTCAAACAATAAGGACTTTGTTTTCCCTGAGGAAAAGCTATCATCTGAAATACAAGGTTGGAACACTCAGTATTGCTGCATTATTAGCAAATTCTATAAACACACGCAATTACTTTTGTTTTTCAGGTGCATAACAAGAGCCGTGACAAACCGTTCAGAAGGTTGTTATTGTGGTTTGCATGAAGACTGTCAATAACCCATGTATATTAGGGGTGGAAAGAATAATTCTTCTTTGATGCATCGCGATTCTCTCTAGAACGATTCCGTCTCGATGCAGATAAGTTAAAATTTGGAATTTTAATTAAAAAAAATAAGTTACATTTTTTTTATTACATTTGTTGGCCTGCTGCAACATTCTGTTCGCTGCTGCAGAGCGCTACAGAAAACTCTATTTTCTGCCTACAGGTTCTCTGCGCAGAGAACCGACTTTATCAAATATAAAATACTAGATAAGGTAATTCATCTGTTGATTGTCTTTAATGATCATCACAAAAGTAGAAAGTGATTAGTAAACTCTGAGTAGCAAACTCAGATGTACATATATTTTTGAAAATCACACATGGAAATGTACATTAAAAAAATTGTTGCATCGAGATGCATCAATAATCGTTTTAGGATAGAATCGTTGACCTCTGAATCGGAATCGACTCGTGAGGTGCCAAGAGATTCCCACCCCTAATATCTATACATGACTTCAACATCAGACAACCCTGCCACAATCTGGTGGTGACATACAGACCGACAATTATACTACTAAATTAATATACTCACATATTTAAGGATGATGTTTCCTACACTCTTGTCCTCTGACCAGTCATTCAAGAGCTCCTCAAGGTCAGCCTTTAAAAAGGAATGAAATCATCAACAGCCAATAAGTCTTTCAAGATTGCGGCAAAGCCGAGTTTAATACAGTGTCAAACTCCATGTTTTCTGATCATCCCTGTTATATTTAACAATGCCTTTTTATGTGAACCACCCACTTGGCCTCTTATACAATTCCATTTCTTTAGATAAGAAGAAAAGCAAACTTGAAACAAAAACAAGACCACTGGCAGGATTTTTGGACTGACCCTGTGGACTAAGAACAATGATATTCCTCTAATATACCCACCCCAGTAACTTTAAAGATGATTCTAATGCAGAAAAAGACAGAACTGGAGCATTTTTAGTGGTGGACTTTGACGTAAGCCCACAGGCTATTCTAGGAATGATCGCTTTAGCAGAGTGTTTAATTAACGGAAGAGCTTGTGCTTTCCCCTTGAAACACAAGTTTGTGTGTGAAAAAGATGCGTGGGCTGATCCATAGCGCACACTTTCTGCGGTCAACCACGGTCACACGCCAAAAACAATATGTTTAAGGCTTTGTGTGTATATTGGGACGGGGCATGAATGTTTGTATACGTGTATGGTTTATACACAACCACAATAACAGCATAAGTGGGGATTGACCGTCAATCTCAGTTTTATCCTAGTTTCATTAAAAAAAGTGCCCAGCATGCCGCTGGGCTGACTTAAAGCAATATTTGGTATGGGCGATTCGTGAGGGCTGCCCACGCAGCACTATTGCAAAATATTCAGATTTGAACTGTGCCCTTAAAAAGAGAAAATTGAGAAAAAATTTCCCAATTGAGAAAAAAAAATTTAAAACTACTATACAGAGATTTTATAAATTCAATATATTAGTATGTCTTGGCTGTATAAAATTAAATAAAGATGTTTGCAAAATAAATAATATAATGCAATATAAATGCGAAATAAACAAAAATATATAAAAGATGTTGTTCTACATGCATGCATGTTTGCATGTGAACGTGAAAAAGTACCTACCTTGATCTTTCTGTGAACGTCATAAATGTCGGGGATACTTCCAAAGATGGTCTTTATTTCCTCCTGGGCCAGAATCGGGCCGCCTACCTGCCCTTCCTTCTCCAGCGGGATCTTGAAGAGCTAGGAAACAAAAACATAAAAACACAAACCACACGCACACAAAACACACAAACAGATTAATGTCCATGATGCAGCAAGTGTAAAGCGGTTGAAAACAAGCGCCGGCTCCGAACACAAACACTTTTCACCCACTTAAAAGCAACCCAAAGAGACAGGATAGTGTTTTGTTTCATGCATGGACGGATTACTGCCTCAGCTTTAGTGCAGCGAACAAACTTGGCTTTCAGAGCATGTAGGACTCAATCAAAAGAGGAAGCTCTTCACTGGTGTAGGAGAGCAACGTATATTTGTGTGACCTTGCTTAGCTTGCAGGGCAATATCTTGACAGTGTCAAGCATTAGAAATGCTCTCATAGAGACACAGCATATGGCACACTACCAAATTTATAAATGTTGCATTCATGTTGTTTTCATGCTACCTTGATGTTTCAACACTTGCATTTTGACATACTAAGAAAACAAGTGTCAGGCTGTACAGAGTGCTTTGCATTATCAGAAAGCACAGAAAGCCTCAATTTGAAGGCCAATGCGGTTGCCAAATGCAAAGTGCACCGTAGAACAACAAGAAAGTATCCCAATGCCATAGTGATCAGGAAATGTACATTGACAAAATGGTAAAATTAAGAAAGTACAGACAAAACGAAACAACAAAACACATGGATTTCATACACGCAAAGCAATGCAAGTGAATCGGATGGGATTTACTTACATCGCGTACGTAAAATAATGATCGATAAATATGCTTGCGCAGCACATTGTCAAGTAGTATGTATACAGAGAAGGCTGATGCAGGGTTAGCCATTGAAAGAAGAGTGTAGCATTATACTTAATATAGGCCTGATATCAATTGTGGGAAAAATAATTGCATGTGTTTTTTTGGTCGAAAATAAGTACAAGGTGGTTGGTTGCAAGTTCATTGATGAAAAGATAACTGGCTCCAGTATAAAAATTACTGCAGGAGAAAGGCTTAAAATTGCTTAACGAAGTGCTCCATCCTAGAATTTGCCTGCATATTTCCACTCGAATGAAACGAAGGAATTGAAAACACATGAAAGGATGACCTCAAAACATTCACAAATAGAAGGCCTTTCCCTTTTCATTACTGTCCCTTTTAACTTTAAATGACTAAACCATGAAGGGGCAGGCCTGGTGTTTAATCTGCTCTCCTTCACCACCTTCTCGTTGGTAAATGCCAGACGATTTGAGACGAGAGGAGGGCTGGTATTCAGGTGAATGTTAATGGCGGCCGATGCGACGGAGCTAACCTTTCAGTTCAACACACTAATGAGAGAACAGCCTGCCACGGCTACACTGGGGACGCCGGGCGAAGGGAGGCTGGCTGCTTTGGAGAAGAAGGCTCAGAAGGCTTATGAACTGATGAGTGAGCAAAACGCCTTGCACGCCTTTGTGTGTATGAAAAGGTTGTGTTGGAAATGGAATGAATATAGGTGGGGAAGGCGGGGCGAGAGAGGGATAAGACGGGGCAAACGGATCCTAGAAATCCGGAGACCAGACATTCCGAAGGCCATGGCTGTTGTTGATCAAGAAAAATAAATATAAATAGTTTTATAAAGGGTCTGGGCGAGTAATCCAGTGTTCCGATGTTATTATGTAGTTGGAGCCGAGTTAATTTGATTGATTATTGGTCATTATACATACAATATTAGCTACCCATTCTCAAATGTGTTTGGATTTACAGTGTCAAAGTTAAGGTCCATATGAACAATAGAGACTGAAGAAGGTCTAGAAATCTTAGCTCTAGAAAGGAGTGAGTGAGATAGACGGAGAGGGAGAGAGAACCATGCAAGCTATTTCCTCCCTCGCTGGTCAATGGTCAGTTGCTTGAGTTACCACTGGGACCAGGAGATAAGGACACTCACAACAACAACACCACCACACACAAATGAAAATGTTGTCATGGGAGACGATGGGGGCCAAGCTGGAAGGTGGTAAGAAAATAAATGTTCCACCCTCGAGAGAACACACACACACACACCTTTAGTATGGTAGTCAAGATGTCCACGTAGTTGCTCTCAGTCTGATGGAGCTCCTTAGTGACGTGCCACCGAGCAGACTGCTTGGTTAGCAACGGCGTTGAACTTTTGTTGGGCTTGGAACTCTCTGGAAGGATGAGAGGGAGAGATAATGGGAGGATGGAGAGGCATAATTAGTGGTTTCTCATGATAACAATACTGAACATCTGTTAGTACTTTTTTTTTAAATAATTGGCAAGTGCAGCTGAGCAGGATGCAGGTGTACTGAGCCGAATGTGCCGTGTTTTTTTTAAACTATCGTCTTGACTTTGGCATGGAATTTGCCAGTTAGAAGAGAGTCCTCCTGTAACTCACTTGACAGGTAAACAAACAAAAACTGCACAGTCTGCTCAAGCTGTTTAAAGTGGAAACAGGGACAGTCGACAAAACCGACGTGAACCAGGGATCTAACCAATCACCCTCCAGCGGCTGGACAATCATCTTTCCCTCCAGAGCTACGCCTACATTTAATATACAACTCGGTTAGATTGGTCACGACATATATAGTATTTATAGAAAATGTGGTCAAAAACACAAGGAATCAATAATCCTTTGATCAATTGTCTCAGCGATTCCGTGTTTTCTGTACACCTTTCCACAGGAAAGTGTTTACGACGTTTAACATGACAATTTATGAGCTAACCAATAGAAAACAGGGGAAAGATGTCAAGCTAGGGAGCATAAAAGAAAAAAGTTGACACTGTGGCCCCAGGCTCCGCTTTGAGCAACCCCGTGTTCAAAATGTTGCCTTGACGCAACATAATTGCTGAACTGAAGGGGGGAATGCTTGTTGAGGTTTGACTTGCCCTCATCAAACGGATGTACGATATATAGACTCAGGCTCCCATCTCGGGAGGCCTTTGTACCGTCACGACTCAAATAACTAAAGAAATGACACAGAAAGTACTGTTTTTTGGTGGTGAAAAACAATGGTTAAATGGATGCATTACTTTCTAGAGAAGATCCAATTGATGCCGATACCGCTCAATTTCCTCTTGTAGAGCTGGGGGTTATTAAAATATTACTATAGGTGGCCTGTCACCTGTCAAGTTGTTAAATACAGATAAAACTGCCAGAAGTATCCAACTCTGATGAAATAACTAATATAACCTTCCCCTTGTCTTGTCTTTGGGATTCTTTCATCAAAGACCAAGTGGTTCGTCCAATTCTTCATGCTAAAAGAAAGGTGAATTCTGCATTCTGGAGAATGAATTGAGCCTGGCCCTGCACAGGGGGGCTTTCCTCATTTGGAGCATTAGGTCAATCCATTACCAGAATTGGATTGTGAGAACAGAGCAAGCAGGGTTTTAATTAAATGAAAATAGAATGAAATAAAGATATTCTGGACATTTTGGATACACAGGACATCCACTCAGTCAGTCAGTGATAGCCAACACTGATTTGGGCCCTACACTGGTTTGGGCCCTAAACTGCTTTGGGCCCTAAACTGCTCTGGGCCCTAAACTGCTCTGGGCCCTAAACTGCTCTGGGCCCTAAACTGCTCTGGGCCCTAAACTGCTTTTTTTTTTTTTTTAAAGGTCTCATTCCCCGAGAAACCGTAAGTACTTGTTTCTAGAAGTACTTGTTCCTAGAAAATGTTCTTCTACCTCGATTGCCTGCATTAGCAAATGAAAGAAAATAGACGCATAAACGATCAAATCAGAAAAGTCTCTCTCTCTCTCTCTGCCGTTATCAGAGGCGAGTCATGAGTCACAAGTCATGAATAAGAGCCAAAATCAGGTCGTTCATCCCCGCCCACCTCCTCCACCACACTAGAACAGTGTGAAACAGGAGCACCAGAGCATTTTTTTTTTTTCACCAAAATTACTTGCTACATTGCTACTATTGACCAACGCAAAATTGATGAAAAAACGGTGCAATGACACCTTTAAAGAAGAACTTGCAAGTTGGCATCCCCAGTAGATTCATGTGAGAAAGTTAACAGCAAATTGATTCAAACAGTATTTTGATAAGGGTACACTTGGAATTACAGGTCAAATATTTATTTGACATGCAACATTTACTCACAGGACAGTAAAACTTAAGACATCATTACACGATTCCATAATTGCATGGTTGTTAAATCACCAACCTGTTATTATAAGTAGGCAGAGCTTTGTGTCATCCTATTGCCTAGTTACACAGGATAATTCTGTCGTCACATGTTTGGCTGGGTCCTACAAATGAAGGACTGACGTGAAACATTTTTAAGTCTAGGGTCTATTTAAGTCTACTTAATGTATTTTTCATTTTATCCATGGAATAATCTTACGAAAGGTAACCTGACCTTCTAAATAAGTTTCTGAAATATGCATAACAAAGATTGTTTAGAATCGTTTGAGAATACCAGCCAAAAAAACAAAAATCTGAGTATTCACGCACAGCACTAGGTTATTTGAAGTAAAACTTGAAATAATATAAACATTGATTTGCTGTATACTACCCATGCACATTAATTGGGTGCCAACCTGCCACTTACACAATTTTACCATCCACAACAGTCTCTTGGTGTTGATCCAGGAACGCACTGAGCTGTTGGGTGCTCTGGTTCGCTCCTGCCTGTGGCTTTAGCTGTAGTGGAGCGATAGTTCCCTGGTACTAGACATGCACCCATGCCTGTTCCCTGTCTGACTGCTAACCGTGCTCGGCCTCACTCTTCCCCTGCTCCTGCCTCGCTTCTCAGCCCAATGCCTGCCGCTTATATACTAGCCTCTGGGAAACATGGCACAGTGATAACGCGGCAACATAAATCGTGTAATTCCAAAAGCGAATCATAGGATTTTCGGTTGGTTCTCTCACATGGCGCTGTGTTGTGCCATCCGATGCTGTCTGACTGAATGACCGGCGTCTACTCAGGTAGGTGCTCTGCTCTCAGCACCGTAAGGGAACACCAATAGAGAATCTCTCTCTCGGCCGGCTGTGAGCAGATGGGACTTGTTCCACCTGGCGGGGCTCTGAAGGGATACAGTCCATACTGGACTATGAAGGGTGGTCGGATAAAGACTTCTCTCCAATTGCGGTTTTAGATCTTCTTCGTCCCAGAAAATCTAAAACTCATCCATGTCATCCAGATCTCAAGCCAGGATTTGCGTCGTCGGCCTATCAAACCGCACACTTCACGGAAACCGTAAAGAGAGACATGCAAAATGTGTGCTGGACGCTTCAGGGTCGCAACTAGACCGCGTCATCTTCCGTTTCGTTATACGCGCTCACAACAATACCGTGGCGATGCCATAAACACCAGGTCCCCCCCGCATCACCACGGGACCATGACTTTTGATCCCATTAAGGTTACCCTCCTCCTACACTACAGCTCCAGGGCTGGGTAAGGAAGGGGAGGGATCGTACCTGCGAGAGCTTTGCAGGTGTCGGGGGTGTTGGAGATGTCCAGCAGGGAGCCCATGGACATGGAGTGCTCGGCCGAGGGCCTCTTGCGGGGCGGCGGGAAGGGCGAGATCTCCGTCGTCTTAGTGAGCTGGGCCAGTGTGTCCCGCAGCCGCCGCCGCTTGCGGTTGCTGTTGGGCGTGTTGAGGGAGAGGAGGGACTCTGCCTTCTTCATGGCCGAGCTCTCGTTCTAGGGGAGTGCAGAAAATGAATTGTTAAAAGTAAAAAAGAAAAAAATGAGAAAACCAAATGAGGAAACATATCACCGTGGTTGCAAAGTGTGCTCTCTCCAGGATTACCATTTTTGTGGCTTCTTCTGTCTGTCTTGTGATAAGAGCACAGCCATTTTGTGTTGTAATTTTTGTGAATTTGTGCATTTTTGTTTTTGTTGATTTTCAATGCAGGTCCACTCTTGCACGTTGCAAATTAGCACTGAGAAACCATCTTTACCGGTTTGAGAACATTTTAGCATATCAGAGATGTAGACACATGGTATGCGTCATCCACACTGCCCTGCACACACACACACACACATGCCTATTCCTCAGCACCCACACTATTCTAACAAGTGGAGGACAGAGACGTTAACAGCCGGTTCCATCCTCCATAAAGCTAAGAAAACCTGTGAGTCCCTTGAACGGGCCCCCTCAAGTGCTTTAATTAGTTTTAATGGTCCAAAAATCCATTTTTTTTTCATTATTCAGGTGCCCATAAGGCTACTGAAAGACATTGCACCTTTTGTTTCTATTTTTTAAAAGCTTGTCTTGGTTGTCTATTAAAAAGCCTTAGTGCCAATTGCCATTGGAGCACAGAGCTGCACAGAGCTCCCACAATAGACGCATGGCCTCTATTATTAGGGCTCCTTATCCAATCGTCGGGATTGACACTGATCAACATGAGGCACTGTTCCGTATGAACCCACACACACACACATTTCAATCATAAAGAAATGATAAATAAGAAAATGCATTCAACTGACAATCTAGACACATCTTGTCAATTTCTGAGACATCTCTGGGAAGCAGCAATTGCTTCTCTCTGTGTGTGTGTGTGTGTGTGTGTGTGTGTGTGTGTGTGTGTGTGTGTGTGTGTGTGTGTGTGTGTGTGTGTGTGTGTGTGTGTGTGTGTGTGTGTGTGTGTGTGAACCCGTTTGAAGGGTTGGTTATGCCCTACATCTGCATCCTAAGTAGTACTCACCTTCTCATAGAAGTACATGGACTCTCCTGCTCGCGCATCCATTTGAATGCTTCCCCAGAACCACTACAAAACAGAAAGATGGGGGAAATTAGAAGTTTTATCCTCCATTGTCAATATAGTCCCATGATGCCTCATGAAAATAGGACAGGAATGCTTAGAAAGGCATCCAAGTCGTCTACCAAGGCATTTTTCCAAGTCTGAGAAAGAAGGTTTTGTTTTTTTCAAATGCTGAATACGAATGAGAAATATTTTACTGGGAGCACCTTCGATAATTCACAAGCCCGGGATTTTAGGGTTAGACCTGACAGATGGGCAACTTATGACGCACATATAGCAAACCAGGTATTAAATGGGGGGCCGGGCCTACCTCCTGCTTGACAACATAGAGTTCCTTAGCGGGTGTGAAGGGCAGCTCCATCACAGAGTTCTCCTCCACCACCATGTGTGTGCACCGCTCGTCCCCCAGCTCCAGGGTGGTGCCCCCTGCAACAGGACACACACACACACACACACACACACACACACACACACACACACACACACACACACACACACACACACACACACACACACACACACACACACACACACACACACACACACAGAGATGCAATGATGCACAGGATGTATTGGAGCAAAGTCAAGTGATCCAACGCAAAAATAAAAAACACATTATGTTGGTTTGAGTAGGTGTGGAGTAAGAAAACGTTAGTGCTTAAAATATGATTTATACATTTGGTTGTGCCTAGCAACATTTTGCACCAGCATCAGGTTCTTATCAGATATACAACACTCATGGAAAGAAAACCCAATGTGGAGCAAACAGTATATACACAACAAAAGCACAGCAGCTTTACGGCGTGTGCTGTGTGGGCGTGTGTTACGGACCATGTTTGAGGGTTCTCTCCTCCATGTTGGCCTTCTCCTCCTCAGAGAAGCCCAGGAAGCTGAGGACACAGTCCTGGAACGGGGGAACTTTGAAATCTGTACGGAACTTCTCATCATCGGCGTGCAAAGACCTTGGAAAGCAATTGGCCACACATATTAACTCACTTTTAGAAACTAGGGTTAGCAAATCAAGTAGGCAAAATATATATTTAAACGGGCAAGTCGATTTTACTTACTGGATTGATTTTTTACACACACACACACACACACACACACACACACACACACACACACACACACACACACACACACACACACACACACACACACACACACACACACACACACACACACACACACACACCAAACAGCTGAATACAGCTTTGGCATTCCTTCTAAAAAAGGGCCGCTGTATAATATGATGATGTATTGTGATGCCTTACAGAAGGAGTGGACTGTATTGAAATGAAGTAGAGTAGAATCACCCCCGCTTAGTCAACAAAGTCATGGTCTTACCCTTAAGAACATTGCAACTATTGTGTAAAGTAAAGTTCCTTTATGTATGCATTAGTGTTTGCAATTCATTAAAAAAAGGTTGAGTTGCTTTAATACAAACCGAAAAACGTAGGCTGAAGAGATTACCAAGACCATTATTCGGAAAGCGCTATGGCCACACGGTCTGTAGTATGAACTTGCATCTGGCACTGACCAGAACCACCAAGTGCAAACCCATTCATCATTGAATGGTCATGGCTTTCCATTCACTCAGTTGGCGATATATATATATATATATATTATTGTACTCAATCCTCCATACACGAAACGGAGGACAAGACGAACCACAACCAAATCCCAGTCGAGTATTACCAGGTTTGTGCTTAATGTATTTATACTGAAACAATGACACGCACTCAGACACAGACAGAACTGTGAACTTACACATAGTCTCTCCTGTCCCAGGCCTTGCGTATCCAGGATGGGGTTAGGATGGGGGTCCCCATGCATACTGCCAACTGAAAGAAGCACGTTCAGGGGAATAAGACAGCGCACAATATGTTAATGAAACATTTATCGATTATTACGTCAACTACATTCCCTGCACAACGTTATGGCAGAAATCAAATAATAAGATAAGTAATGCATCCGAACAAGCACATACCCTACATCAACGTAGAATAAGCCCAATTCTAGACAAAACATTTACTGAAGTCAACACTCATTCATTGAAAAAAAAAAAAAAAAGTATAATGAGTGGCATTGGCTTTACAAATGAGCCTAACAGTCACAATGGTAAAAGCTCTCCCTTCAACTAATTACACGTTGGTCATTTTTTTTCATGAACAGACTGCACTTATTAAGGGGCAGATAACAAATGCGCCTTCTATTTTGTTGAACAGCATGGCTGCTCCAAGCCCAACACCCAAACTTTCATACGTGGTATGAAATAGCAGCTCAACACAGGCCTACTGTACTGTTGGACATTAATTGGTCCACTGTGTTTTTGCCTTTTCTAGAGACCCAGGCTCCAGAATAGCACCTTTCCATGTGCTCGCGCATCCCAGTAGTGCTACTCTGAAATGCCATAGATTTTGCACAGATAGAGCGAAAGAGAAGAGAGAATTATCAACAGACCAGATAAACAAAACGGTCTGAGTGAGAGAGTGCGAGAAGTGTCAACAGACGGAAAAACAGCACAGCACACAAGTGTAACAATGTGCTATTGTCTAACTAAAAAGATGTTCAAATCACTTCACAGCGAGTCCTTTCAGTGAAATGATACCTCCCCAGTCAGTCTCCCCGGTCGCACGGCGAGTCACAATCACAAAAATAAGATGGATACAAACTGGTTTTCTCTTAAGGTGTGCTGCAAAAAAAATTAATAAAATATCTGCATCATTTCAAAACAAATTCTTAACCTGTTCCTGATCCCCAGACACATTTTCTGTTCTTTTTTTAAGAACTAAGTGTCAAGCTTTAAACGGAAAATAGCTGAGCGTGTGACACACGGAACCAACTATTTTTCGGAGGGATCGGTTTGTTGTTTGTTTTAGTTTTTTCTGCGCAAAAAACGCAAAAAAAAAGGGGAGAAAAACAAAAAAGGCAGACAGGGTTGGTGTGGAGAGAAGCTACAGAGAGACAACAGGAAACAAAGAAAAAAAATCTTGCAAAAAGAAAAAGCATAAAAAATGATATATTCATTCCTATGGAAGGATAGACTGGGGAAAAAACAGACGTGTTGAGCCACCAAAATGTCAAAGTATACAAAGCCTTTGAGATCCAAGGGTTCCTATTCAAAATGCATATTGGGATAAATGAGACCGCATGTCGTCAGAATGCAGACTGCAAAAATAGTGTCAAGATGAAACAGTATTGAATATCATTACCAAAACAGATCTTGGATTCACATTAGATCGCCAATTGAAAAATAATTTGGATAATTCAACATAAATAAATCAAGGTAGGGCTAGCCAACATGTAGTCTCACTTGCAATTACATGCAAGCTTTAGAACATGCAAGCTATAGTGCTTGAAATAACAACTAAGAAACAACTAAGCATCTTCTCTACAGAGAGTCATAGTCCCATCCGCATATGACGTGACCGTACCAACCTTGTATTTCTCCCCGTGCGTCGAGTAGGCGATGAGGTGAGTGACCTTGGTGCTGAAGTCTTTGCGGATGGTCCCACCCATGTGATGGACCAGGTTGACCAAGGTCTTCTGCAGGGAGGCCGAGAGATGAAGGGGAGTGGGGAGGGGATACATCTTAACGGGAGCCAAAATCTAGTCAACCCAGAAGTACTATCATTTGTGCCTTGACCTAGAGCTGGGCGATTAATCGATTTTTTATCGTAATTCGAATTAATGGTTTAGAAATATTTTTTTAAATGAAGATTGATTATTAAAAAGAAAAAATATATATATTTTTAAACTGAGGCACAGGAGATGTGTATTATTTATTTTGCTTTTGTTAATCATTGTTCTTAACAATTATATTAATAAAATCCAAACTTAAAGGTCCCATGGCATGCTATTTTATGGATGCTTTAATATAGGTATTAGTTGGCCCCTAATACAGTACTTGAAGACGTTCAAGAAATTCAGCCTTGGTGCAGAGTTACAGCCACTACGAGCCAGTCCCACAATGAGCACTCTACAAACGCCCCTTTTTAGAGGCGGGTCAAGGTGGATGGTGGGGGTGTGGCCCTGACCAGCTTGCGGCCACGGTACCATGCGCTAGTGTTTACAGTGGAACACTGAACACTCCGAGTGCTCCGGCGGGAGTCCTGGAGCTCTATATCTAAATAATATCATATTAAATTTAGATATCTATATAATATAATATATATTATCATGGTCAAAAGCTGTTTGTGCCTCCGGATGATATTATGAATCTCAAACGACTGCGTCGGGTTCTCAGACGCCTCTGGTTCTTCCACTTCCACGTCAATATTAAGTACAGACTGAACCGCGAAATGGAGGAGAAGGGGATTGTTGCCCGGGGTTGTCTGCGTCAGGTTGGTTGAGAAGGAATTGGGAACCTCGAGATGGTGGAGAAAAGGATTGTTGCCCAGGATTGTCCGTCGGAGCTACGCTGAACGCTGCCCGCCCGGCCCCGCTGCCGCGGCAGTTGTCCGTCGGAGCCCCGCTGGCCGCCCCCGGGGCTGCCCGCTGCCCGCTGAACACTGGCCACCCCCGGGGCTGCCCGACGGACAATCCTGAGCAACAGTCCTTTTCTCCTCCATGTCGCAGTTCCCAATGCCTTCTCAACCAACCCAACACAGTCTAGTCTTTTCACCAAATGGAAGATTTATGCAAGCTTCCGTTATTGTGTTACGTGTTATGCGCCATAACACCAACAGCAGAACGGTTATCCAAATAACAAAGAACACTTGCGTTACAGTGTGTGTATTCACACACACATGTGGCGCTTGCACGGTCCTAGCTCATTGTCTCATTGGTGGGCCAAATTCCCTGGGCGGGCCAAGCAGAGAAAGGGGAGTTAACCTGGTCTGGTATGACGTCATAACGGACCGGAAGCCAAATCGAAGCGTTTCAGTGATCCTTTTTTCAAAGACGGATTAAGATAGCTACTTCTCGGTTTACACCTAATGCAATTTTTAGCTACTGGGGGACCATAGGGAGGCTAGGGGAAGTCATCTTAACGTTAGAAAACCTCATAAAGTTAAATTTTCGATAACAGAGATTTTATTTTTAGGCCAAATCGCCCAGCCCTACCAAAGAAAAAATTAACTCCTTCTTCCAACTTGGGAATATACCTGGATTTAAATACATGCAGCACAAAACTAGCCTTAATACTAGTTTTTTCCATTTTTTCAGATGCTATGATTCACTTGATCAGGGATCAGTAATTGTGAACAATTTGGCCATTTAGAACAAAGTTTAAGCAACGAGCTGATAGCTATAAATCTTTATGATGCTTAATGATGTTGATTTATGATCTCCATAAATGATCAAATGGGCATAACACCTCAGTCCAAAAAGCCGGAGCATGCTGTCAACAAAGACACACGTGTTCGAGCCAAAGCATTGCATTGTAGTGATTTGGACGTGACCAGGGGTGGTTGAACTCACCACCTCCTCTTTGTCCCGGAAGCCGGTGAAGCACAGGGACAGATTGAGCATGGTGGTGCTGTAGAGCGGGCGGCAGGAGAACGGGATCGGCTGGAAGTCACACAGAGACCAGAGTCAACCCCCGACAGCTAACATACACTTACATGCATGAAATGTAGGAATTTTGTTTTGTTAACATCCATCTTCAAGACCACTAACTAACTCAACAAACAGATGGGCCTTGTTTTTCTGCAAAAACAATATGCACCGTGGCAATGGAGATTTACGACATTTGAAACTGAATTCTCACTTTGTAGCAACAATAGGTTTTTGTTGTTTTAGGAAAAAACGAACAAAGCATGAACCTTAAATCAAACATCAAAAAATATTAAAAGTAATCTCTGATCATGATTGCAGCCTAGACTGAGTGACTGTGTGTGTGCGCGCCTGTTTGTGGATGCATAAAGTAATATATCGTATCTGGTCAAATTTAAACCAACCATCTATACATTTGATAGCTAGGGCGAGCTAAAAATAGTAAATAGTAAAAAAAATAGTAAAAGCAAGAAATGTAGCAAGAACCAGCTAGAAGCAAGTTCTTAAGATAATAAATGGGATGTAACAAGAGACTGCATCAAGTCTGTATTGCAAAAGAACATCTCTTTTCAGGCAAAGTCAAAAAAGTCAGACAATGTAATTCTTGAAACACCAAACTCATGAGTAAAATGTTCCAAGAATGTAAAATATTTGAAACATGCCTTTCTCTAAGGATGACAAATATGGTGTCAGACATTACATGAACAGGTGATAAAATATTCAAGCTCAAGTCTGGTTTCCCCAACAAAACACAGTTCTGCAACATTCAACCCAAACCCAATTAAAAAACCACTTTTTTTTTTTACAGAAAACAATTTCAGCACTTTTTTGGGCCAAAACATCATCAAGCACAATACATATTTTCTATGTGACTGTAGTGTCACCATGTGTAGCGACGTGCGTGGCTTGTATTTTACTGACGAGGACGTGCCAACGAGCTCTGGTTATGGTGTCGACGGCAGGGCGAGACAGAGTGGCCTATTGCTCACCAAAGGACATTAAGGTCCCATCTGAGAACGGTCGGTCAGACGGATGGACGGAGAGCAAGTGAGATGGATGGGGCAGAACAGTGTTTGTCAACAGCGCTATAGGCAGTTGGCGTTCATTCTTTTCCCCGCTCGTTTCTCAGCCGGACCCCGTCTTTGCAATTTGTGTAGTGTGTATAAAAGGGCCATTAGATCTGTCTTTTGGACAGATTTGACCTTGCTTCTCAAGACAGAAACTGCACACACACAAACACACACGCACGCACGCACACGCACACACACCCACAGACTCTGAATTTACTGTGCTCTGAATATTTCTGCATATGCGTCGAAGGAATAGAAAAACATTGCTTTCAGAGAACACATCCTCCTAATCACAATCAAGCGACACTGCAATATTTATATAATATCAAATGGAAATCAAAAGCAAGGACTGGAGCTAAATGTTTGTTTGGAACATATAAAAAAGAAAAAGTGGTTCAGGGAACAGGTGAAATAGATGTTTTACAAGTGTTTACCAACCTCCTCCTTTGCGGCGCAGTGCAGGATCACGGGGGGCCCGACGATGCGGTTATCGTGCTTATAGAGGTAGCTGTAGTCGGGGGAGTCAAAACTGGCGAGAACGTACACAGACTCAAACTTTGCGTTCTCCCCGTCCGCAAACTCCCGGACGCTGTCCGTCATTATGCACGGTTTGTTAATGTCCTGCCAGAAAAGGAACAAGTCTGAAGGTTATGGGGCAGCAGGATTAGTAGTCCATAACAATGCTCATAAACACAAGCTGGCGAGCGGTTCACGTGTTAACAAGGGCTCAGTGAAACCCTCAGGTGGATTTAGAAGATTCACGGTTTGTTAGCCAACATTACAGCTTGGAATGGTTTTTGTGAGTAACCAGCACTGAGGAAATATTAGTTGATTAATCGATTGGAAATTAATGGATTATAATTTTGTAATATATTATAATTATAATAATAGCTTGATGATTTTGGTAGTATATAGCTTAAGAAATGCAAATATTAGGTGGCTTTTCTGAATGTATGTATGTACAAGTAATTCCTTACATTGAACATCATGATAAAACCCAAAACCTGAAACCCAAAAGAAACCTGATATACCCATGGGGTCTTCCGCAAACTCAACTCGCAAGTTCATCAAAGAGCATCAATTCCACGCAACATGTTGAACTTCCTTCAGGGGCTTATCCCTCTGAAGTAGTAAGTAAACCAGTCAGATGAGGACCCACACCAACTGACACACATGTGCATAAGCCCAAACAGACAGACTTAAGTTCTCCCTTTGGGTTCCTCAAATATACCCACGTCACCACACAGAGTGCATGAAAATTGCTCTAGGCGGTAGAAACTGAACAACACGGGCCATTTGATTGATAGAGAGGGGGTAGACTGGAGACAAAACACAACAGTGAGACGAATCAGAGCAACAGGGCTATTTGAATCAATGAGCACAATTAAATCATAAAGTAACTGCAAGGCTGCGCCAGGCTCAAGCTGGGCCACAATAGCTGGGGTGAAATTATGTGAGCTACCTGTAAACCTGCTCATAAAACAAATTACCTCAGGTAAATTAGTTCCGCTAGGTGACAGAGGACAAAAGGCAATAGGAAAGAAACATTGGTTGTGTCTCTCTCACACAAACTTCTGTATATATTAGTTTGGCATTCTTTCTCGTAGATTATCCAAAGATAGGTATCGGTAAACAGTAATCCACATATCAAATTATTTCTGGCTTCAAGTTCTGTCCTAAAAGTCATTGAACTCAATATTTGGAAGACCAATTCAAAGAGGTTTCAATGCTTTTCTTGTGGTTTTCTACTTGAAAAATCTAAAATAGTGTATTTAATTAATTTTATATTGACTAGGATTTGTTGTCTTTGTGTAATTTCATTGTCATATTTTTGTTTGGTTGAAAACTCAAACAATTGCAAAAAAATGTTTTACCACAACAACATTTGACAATGAAGATTGAAAAACTGAAAACTGAAAGAAAATAGATAAAGATTGAGCTATCCTTTTGAGTCTCATTCTGCAGTGTTGAGTAATAGACCATGTGCAACAGCTCCAAAACATTGGATTTACATGAGATAAGAGCCCTGTCCCAATATGTTACCTACCCCTAATGGCTGCAAAATAAAATAGATTTAGTTCACAACATAATCAAATTTAGCATTGAATGGAACCCATGTTGCAAACAGCACTACCTTTCAGATAAAGCGATCACATAAGACGTCCAAGATCCCTAAAAGGTTTTTGATTGATTGTCATTTTAGTCAATTGGTCCTATGCTTTTGTCCAATGAAAAAACAAGCAAGTTTCAAAATGAAACTACACTAGGATGGTAGGATCTAGTGGTTGCAACAGATGGTCATGTAATCAATTAAGTTTTTACTGGTGTAAATTGTTCTGAACAAAATGCATCACATAATTCAGCACCAATGCCTTTAAGCTCACCATGTGTGGAACGTGTCATGTGTCATTGGATGGTGGAGGGGTGCAAGTGAGAAGTGAGTGAATCAACACATACTCTGAGTGCAAAAAGAACCCATGCAACACCGACCACCAAAAGCTTCCCCTCAAGTGTTAAAGCCAGACAGGTGAGTCGGACAGACAAACTGACAAACAAGCAGGCAGGTACTATACCATATTGACTATAGATTTTATCAATTTCTCCTCGGCACCAGACTCGCCTCCTCTTATCTTTACAACCAGGACTTCCATTACCTTGACGGCCTGTAAAGGAATATACAATAATGGAATATATCCGACCAGAAGTCTGGATGTCAAATATCATATGGGGAGAAGGTGAGAGGAAGAGGTAAAATGGCTGGCCAGGAGGGCAATAAAACGAGAGATGGAGAGCCGAGACATTTTAAGATGCCAACAGAGAGAGGGGTGGGGGGCAAAGAATCAAGGAAAGAGAAGGCAAAAATGTAATCTGACAGATTAATTCAACTGGATGATGACTGCAGTCGAGGCGCCGACGGCCAGGCCGGGGCTGCAAACCAAAGCCTGGTGGCAACATGCCTTTTCGCAGCGTTTGTTTATTTCTTGACTTCACGTACTTCTAATGTGATCAAGCTGTGTGCGATGGGTCAGTGCGCTCACATAAACATCAACATGGTAGTACTGCGTGTGAGAGAACATCCACAAGCCTGAGCAACATTGTAGTGTTTTGTTGCTTGACGTCTGACTACACATTAAGGGATTTTCTTTTTTGCGTGTACCACTGGAATGACTTATGGTATCAATGTATAGTCCCTGCATGAAAAAGCAAAAGATGTCACAGGTGTGAGCTCGGGAGAGCAGAATAACCTCTTGGGGTAGAAATGTGAAAGTCAGGGAGAGGAGATAGCAAGGATGTTGAACAGAGCAGCCTGGCAGCTGTAAACAGAATCAAGGAAACCACTTTATGCACAATTTAATGCTCAGGTGTGTGGAGGGGCTCTGCATGCGCCAAATATTATAGCATGTATTAACAGGCCTTATCTCCGATGTCAGGCAGGGGTGCAAGTCTATATGTGGATAGTAATGCCTTCACCCGCTTTCCCATTCCAACTACAATGAATGACATTTCCAAAAGAAGGGATATATAGCTCAAAGAGCTCTGCATCCATTTTTTTGGTTGATAACGAAGACGCTACTTTCCAACTTCTGAGTGCTGAAATGTGTGTCAAGTGACAGAAAGTTACAAGATGCTGGGTGCTACTTGCTTCCAAAAAATCTATATATATTATTTAACTCAATTTTTAAAATATATACAGTGGTAGTACTGAAAATGTAACAAAAACTGTGCTCCCTTGGGAGGGATCGCTCGTCGATGTACTGGTGTTCCCCTGGCTTTGAACACCAGAGGATTAGGAGCATCCTAAACTTGCCCGGCACAAGCAGGGACTATACACGTGACCATGTTTCAGGTAGCTTATTCTTGAATAAGCAAAGTGTTACTTCTTCAATTGGATTTTCAGGCACAGTGAATCAGACACCCCAGCCAACTCAAGAATGAGGTAAAAAAAAAAAAAAAAAACAGAAGTGTCCATGTTCTAAATCAAGGTTGTATAAAATAATGACCTAAAATGGGATGGATGCATCATTGGTTTTGTTTACCTTTGGGAAGCGGTATGTACACCAGTAGCCTACCTTCAGAGCTTGGACCAGAGCATCATTTCTGGAGGCCTCTCCCACAAGGATTACCCTGGTCTCCAACCTTGGCAGCATGTCTGGGAGAGAAACATAGAAAAAGTTAACTTTCTTAGACATACGAATGAACCCTTAACCAATTTGAGCCCAAGTTCATACCATAACCCTTTTTTTCTTTTATTACAAAAATATACCTTCTAAAAATGGTTGGAAACAAAACAAAATTACACTGGTATAGTCTGTTAAACGTAGTCCCATCTAAAACAGGAAACCATGGCAGGAAGGCTAATCAGAACAACATTGTATGTTGTATGATGTAACCAGGATAAACTCACTTTAAAAAGGCAGGAAACTTATTTCAGTTTTTTAGTTGCGGTAAAGTGCATTTGTGTGAGCTTGGTTGGTGTGCATCTTTGAAACTGTACGTCAACGGTAGAGTTGTAAAACAGGCTGTGATTTTAACTAGATTAGCATAAATAGCAACAGCACCTACGCAACCCTTCTTTCACTCAAGTGACAAAGCATGCTGTTGTACCACATACATACTTGAGGTAAGTGCTCAGCAGTGAACCCATTTTGCTTAACAGGGAGGTGTGGGAGGGTGATATGTTCTGTAAAGATAATTTGAGGAGCAACACCTTTTTTGTATTCTATAGGTAGTAGTATCTCTGTTGATGTCTAACTATGGATTCAGAGGGGATAATGCAAACAGGGGAGGTTTGTGAATTTGGAGTGGAAATAGGAAGGGAGATGTGTCCCTCCCTAAAGTGCAACAATGTGTGTGTGCATGCATGCATGTGCGTGCGTACATGCGTGCGCGAGGGGGCAGTTATACACATAATGGGCCTGGATGTTTTACTAGCACAAGTGTCAGCAAGGGAAAAGGTTGTCTGGGACAGAGGAGAAGGAGGGCAAAAGTACAAAATCAGGAGTGACCGTGGCAGGGCTAACCTTCAGCGTCATCCATTGCAAGACCCAGAAACCCATGGTCCTTGGTGGTTTCAGCCATCCTCGAGTCATAGACCGACGAATCGACCAGAATGCTCCTTGCCATCCCCAAAGTCACTATGCTGCTGTCAGCCATGACAGGAAGCAACAGAGGCACCAAACTGTCCAAACTATCAAAAGTTAACAGGAGTGAAAAACAGGGACACACTGAGAGTACAGAACAAGTGGGGGCTGGAAGAAATGGGGAAAAAAACAACGTATTCCAACATAGAAGAGGTGACAACTGTCAAACTAGGAGCCAAGAGAAAAAAACTTGGCATGCCTTAAAACAACCGATCCTGCCCGAGTATGACATCAACTATAACTTATAGAATTCACAAACCCCAACTTTACAAGACGATTTGTTTTACGCACTGTGAATGTGTCTAATTATACATGATTTAATATTGAGCTGCAATCGTATTTCGTTGACGTCACAAACATTTGTCAACTCATTGGATTCACGTTAACGTTAGATGATTTGTAGAGACAGACTTGTAGATTATGTCGATATTTAGAGGTTAGTACGTTTGAATCCAGAACCAAGTCGTTCATTTAGCCATTTCAACGTCTGATGTTGAAGTATTCAACTTTAACATTAAATGTGTTTTAATATGAGCAGCACGGCATCCCCACCATCGTGGCTAGCAGGGCTGACCTCCTATTCACAAACGAATAGCACGAACTCTAAGTTATTATGAATCAAGATTTACTCACCGTTTTCGTTATCGACAGATAGTCAATAGCCGAAGTATGATTGTACCTGTGCTAAACTGGGTGATTGACCAGTTTAGCAAAATACAGGCTAACGCTAGCCTGTCCCTAAGCTAATTAGCCAGCTATCGTTGTTCCAAACAAGGCTGGAGTTCAGTCCCTCCAATTTTACCTTCCACGTTCCCCTTTCAAAATCAACACAATCTGCTGATCTTAATCTAAACGTAAAACATGGTCCAACGTGAGCGATATAATATTGCAGTTTTCAAAATAGGGCTACTTTTGTGTGTTGACAGCTGATGCATTGTAATCCAGAGGGCATGTCTGCCTACAGTTCGATCTGAATTCAAAAAGCAAGGCAAACATGAACGGCGCACTCTGATTGGTCGGTGAGCGAAGAACGACTCGCGTCGCAAGAGGGAGCCGCGGATTGGTCCGTTTATTCAAATCACAATGCACGCTGTTAGAGTTGCCAAACAGAATCATCATTGAAGGCCACACGAGACGATTCAAATAGGATAACATTTAGGATAACAATTCATATTTATCTACCTGTATAATACTGTAAAATCATGATCTCTAAAATATCCACGACTATGCAAATATTTTGATTTTCCAGCATCACATATACGCACAAACACAAACAATATTGCACGACCATACACACACATACATACACTGCATCTGTTTTATTTTTTGCCGCTGTATTCTCTCTCTCCCTCTTCTCTCTCTCTCTTCAACTTTATCTATTTACCTCTTGGGGGGCTTCAGAGACCTTGTGGAACAAAGCTTTACCAAGACCTTATCTTCATCTCTTTCTCTTTCATACACATCCTGCTCACACACCCAGATCCCTTTTGCCTCAGAGTCCCTTCACACACAAAGCATGATGGGGCAGAGCAAGGGGGACTTTGAAGCTCCTTTCTAGAAATGGCTATTTAAACAAGGTCACTGCATTGGTCAGATCAATTGCAACATTGAGATTCACTATTTTGAGTGGAGCTAGGGCAGCTAAAATAAAATGTTGTGAACGACCAGTACATATATAAAGATGAAATTACTTAATAGAAAATATGATACCTTAATACAATCAACCTTTTACCTTAAAAAAAAGTTGTCTTCATATTATACATTTTCAAACAATATGGATTGAATTTTTTTCAGATTTTAGGCAACATTTCTTATGCAGAAGATGACTTTACACCAGGCTGTGTTGAGAGAATGTACACTGGCTGGTCTGTCAACATGAAGACTGCAGCCATGAAGGCTAATATAGATATCACAAGACTGGAGCCTTCCTAGCATGTTGGACGCTTCCCCTAAAACCAAGAAGGAGGGCAAGTGGCTGTGAGTTGCTTCTTGAAAATAAATAGATTTTAGAGTTTGTAGAAGAAGGGCGATCAATCATTTTCATTGCAGAAATGTCAACACCTGATGGGTGATGGATGGCTTACTGACTGTGTAGTATGAAAATTCCTGTAGGTTTTGTCAATGCGGGTATTCATACACAGATATTTACTCACGCATATACACATTATTAAAGCTAGACAAACATGAATGAACACACACACACACCAACATCACCTATGAAATAAACATATATTTACATAAACTATACATTAAAAGAACCAATGTCATCGAGCTACAAATATGTGTGTCTTATTCATATACAGAAATACACCTCCCTGCCAGAAGGTGATAGGTACCTAGGTTGGTTTGAATTGTGTTTCTGAATTTATACATTCTAGCACCTTTTTGATTTTTAAAACAACATACATACAAAAGTATAGCATAAAATAAAGTCAGATATTATACCATTACTAAATTATAATGATGTAAAGGTATTGTAAAGTACTCTTATCACTCTTTATAGCCCGCTTTTTTTTAACATTAGCATATTGTGAAGTCTGGGGTATTGAAGAACCAACGATTCTGTCTTCCTGAACTTTTTTTTTACTATTTTTGGTATTGACCATGAACAAAATATTCGGTGGGCTTAAAGAATGCCATGAAAAATATAGTTGAACCATGATGTTGATTAGTTTATGACCCCAATGTGAGGCGCGCCCAAGAAACTGCTTTCTGCTGGCTTTGGAAAAGCAACACCTCCCAGTCCCGAGTGACGAGTGGATAGTGACGGAAGCTCCTAACGGTCAGCAGACTGCTAGAGCTGTGGGCAGAGGGCGTGACTTCAGAGGGTGTGTGTGTGTGTGTGTGTGTGTGTGTGTGTATGTGTGAATGAAGTCCCAATCAGTGGGAGCCTTGAGAGATCTTAAGGTTTCTTAACTTGTGACTAACAAGCAGCCTATGGAGGAGGCAGATGCCTGCAGCCGTGTTGGACTCATCGATCCATGATGAACCCACCCTTCCTTCCACAGGGGACCCAGCGCAAGAACCCTATGAACCCTTCCAGAGTCCTGTTGTTATTTCAACTTTCAATAATATGTATTGATTATAAGATGGTGGTGTGGTACAAGAGATATTACCTCACAAGTCTTACATGCACACAAACGACCACAACCAGACAGAGAAGATATTGCTGTCAGAGTATCTTGCTGGTTTATAGTAGTAATAGTGTTCTACCATGCAGTTACTGTGTAGCTTTTTATATTTTTGTGTTAAAATCATACTCACCTCTACTTATTCGATCCCTATGATCAGATACATCTATATATATATTATTTGCACCGATGCCCAAATCTTCTATCAGTTGGGGTCGTCTGGGATGCAGGCATTGATCTCTGAATCTCTCTCATTTGATAGCAAAAGGTGAAGATATTTTCCCGTTGCGAACAGGGGGAAAAACAATAACCTAACTATAGTATACCTGTAAGGCAACTGTCAGACAGCACATGGGTTGGAGTCAAGGTAGACTGGAATCTGTATTGAAAGGTTATTTTCCTATGAGTATAAATAGAGTTCTATATAAGCCCAGCACATGATTTATATTGAAGGTTGTCTTCTGTTGTTACTGTTTGCAACCTGCCTTTAATTGTCCCATGAGGAACAAAAAAGTATTTTCAATAAAATGAATTGCGAAGCGAAATACATAATTTATCTACATATCTACGTCATCAAAGGTGCCAGGAAACCAAAACTTTTATCACACACAATCCACTCACTTCAAATGTAGATTTCTGTCAGGGTCAGACACAAGCAGATATCGAAAAGATTGATTTTTTTTCTTTCGCGTCACTGCGCTGCAGACAGAGAGAATACATTATACTGAGATCACCATTAACAAAGCCTTTCCTCTTGATGGAGCGGCAGAGGGGCTCTGTTGAATCTTAATGAAGACGCAGAGGCATGGCTGCATCCTACATATACGCAGCCGCTGATCAACCACAAAGGAGCCAAACCACACCGTAGCTCTGGGACCCAAACCTCTGTGTATTGAGTTATGGCGCAATAAAGAACGGAGGTGGATAATTTATTTTCTGACAAGCAACAAAGGTGAACAAACAAAAAAACAACCTTGACTATTCTCATTTGCTTTTTGACTTTTTTGATGCCAGGGCATTACAAAACCAGGGCTTGGGTCTTTGAATCGAGGAATTCTCCAGACTCCTGCTCCCTCTCTCTCACTCTCTCTATAAAGCAGATCTTAAGAATGTGCCAAAGTTTCCATTTGCCTGTCAAATTTCAAATTGCCTGACATTCTAGGTCCAGTGACCTGAAAGGATTGCAAACAGGATTGCTGCTCCAAAGAGCTAACACTCAAAAGTAGGCCTGCCACTTTATTATGTATGTGAGGAGAGCTGAGATTTATAGACTGAGGACAGCAGCCTCCAGGGTTGCCCAGCGGACTTGACAAGTTGTAATTGTTTCTGTATTATATAACACTATTTTGTTCTTCACAAATTTGTTGGATTATTGTGCGGTATAATATTGGGTTTGTTATGACCATATTATTATATTACTGGTGATGATTAACCCTCAATAAAACACTAAATGCATTCATATTTAGGGACTCACAAGAAGTATCCAATTCCAGGGATCTTGTTTATGCAAGCTTTAGGAATGAATGTCAGATGAGATCGAATGAGATTGATCACTTTAGTTTTTACCTGGCATGTGTTAACATAGTCTGGGTACTTAAGCCGTTGCCATGGCATGCTTTTTGAGAAAGCCTGTCATTGGGCCAACCTGACTTGAGACAGCGTGTCGCTAAGGCCAGAAAAATACTGCAAAAAGATTGCCTAAAGATATTGCTTCAGCAAAAAATTACCCCAAATCAATGTGTACCATTTGATGCATTATATTCAGTCTTTATATGGGAGAATGTATACACAAATTAATTGTATTCATCAACTAATTTTAGTGTTAATGTATATTAAAAAGACAAAGTAATATATTGTTTGAATTGTTTCAGTACCTCAGAGTGGTAGGAGATTACAATCTGTAACAACTGGCTGTGCTCAGCACAGGAGTGGTCTACTGTATATTGCAGCATAACAAAGTATTCCATCAATGTATTCAACAGTTACAGTGTGAAGATAGCATGTTTAAAATAGAGTTGATAGTGATGTTGTTATACTTAAGATATGTGATTCATTTATTGAATGTGACACTTTTTCCTTTGTAAGGATAAAAGATCCAATACCTTTATAAAGGTCAAAACCTTCATGAAAAATGAATGAAAAACAGCTCCCACTAAATATTTGATCACATAGGTTGAATTGTAATGCATTTTGGTTTGAGCAAAGACAACAAAGACAAATTGTAAATGTCATGCGTGTACTGTTAAGGAAATGCAGAGTCTGTGATGTTATACCCATGACAATAAGAGTTATTTATACAGTTTCATTGATACATTTTATAACGTATAGAAGTAAAATTGCAACAGAATGCATGGTACAGAATTCTTTACTTTACAAAGATAGAGTAAGACTCATTGAAGTGAAAATACAGAAAATATACAATATGTTCAATGCTTGTACTTTGCTGCAGTCAAACCAAGTACTTGTTTAATAGTATGAGACCTTGACATGACTGCTACCCTCTGATACAGATAATAGCAATCAGAAATGAATTTGTGTTACACATTTGAAGAGTGACAAAATATGCAACAATGAATTTCTTAAAAACATGACTTTAAATATCATTATCTTCTTCCTCATGTAAATACATCCAAGAATCTCACCTATTCTTATTTCAGTCAACATGATTTGGATGGCTTCTCAGTAGCAAAGGATGCAGATTTCTTCATTTAATAACGACAGCATGTCGTTGTCAAAAGAGAGTGTTACAAATACAGGAATACATTTAGACAGTTATCCATTGAACCATCTCAAAAAGCCTCTATTAGTCCTAAGAATCCTATTAACATGTTGGATATATATTAAATATCCTATCTTGAGTGCACTGCATGGACGGATGTGTGCCAAATCAGTATTTTACAAAGAGACACGAGAGTGTGAACAGAAGCAGGGCTGACTATAGGCAGGTCTGCCTTCCTGCGGTACTCAGACTTCCTGTTCATGTAAGCAGGTCCAGCCTGAGGTGAGGTACACCACCGCTTCGGGGAGCTTTAAGGAGTTTCAAGGTGAAAATACAATCAAGCTAGTCTCGGATGGAGAGTGTGTTTATGTCCATTAACCAGAAAAAGCACACTGCTCTATCAGAGAAACTGAAATATATTTACAAATTTTCCTATCAATGTTGTTATGCCCATCCCCCCAAAATACAGCCCACGAAGAGCAAAGAAATATGAACATATCTCTGAGTAATATTGCAGTATCACCATGGCAACAAACTGTATAACAATCTGAATAACCAAGCCTTGAAGTAATGGTCTCTGGTGGCTGGTGGGTGAACACAGCGGTGTTGTGAAGCTGCCACACAACGGTCATCTCCAGGGGGTTGGGACCACACGCAGACCACTTGAATGGACGTGTCTACTACCGATAGCCACCAACATGGAGCAACATGCCAGTGTGGGAAACATGTGGGCAACCTTTAGCTAATATTAACACTTTCCACAGAACCAGAATCTATATCAGATTATTGTCTCATATTTCAGTTTGAGATGGAAAGCAACAGGGCCTGGACGCATGTGGTTCCTTTCATTGCCAAAAATGACATTGAAAGGTTGTTGAAAAAAATGAGCAATGGTAATCATATAGGAATAAAATGCTTTTTTATGGTCAATTTGGTATTGCATTGTATTCCCTATCCCCGACACTGATAATAACTGGCAATGGTATAATGCTAAATGCTAAAATGGCATTTAATATAAGTCTGAGCAGGGACAATGACCTCCCCTGTTATCCAATAGCCTTAAGCCTGGTGGGAAGGAAATTGGGTTTAAATAGTACATTCAGTTGTGATGGTAGCTGTTCTGAAGTATTCAGTCAAAAAGGGATGACTAGGTATTGTGGACAGGAGCTTGTGGTAAATCCTCATTATCAGCTCAACATGGTGTAAAACAGATGGATAAGACAAGCAACGATAGTATTAGTGAAATAATAACACTTGCTACAGCTTAGGCTTTAAATCCCTATTAGTCCTATTATTAAAAGACAAAGCAATATCCAGCGACTGCTGCAAGGCAGACCACCAGAACAACTGCAAGAATTCTAGAGCTGGGCTTTTTTTGCCCGCCTACCATCTGCATTATTTATGACAGTCAACCAATATCTGGTAACCAGTTCCCTATACTATTGCAACACTCACAAAACAAGAGTGTAAAAATGTGAAATGTTGTCTTGCGCATCATTCTTCTCATTTTTAGTTTTTAGTTTTAGTTTGGAAGTACAGTTATCCTGTCAACAATGTCGCAGATGAGTTCTAAATGAGACCGTCGTCATGCAATCGGCTTCAATAAGGCAAGCAGTCAAAACTGCAAATGATGTTCAGTATAAGATGGCTTCTGTAAACCTGTGTATTGTTACCACTTTCCCCATGTATACGTGTGTTGCAAGGACTTCAAAGCCCCGAAGTAGTGAAAGCAGTGCAGCACAAAGGCAGGGAGACGCATGCACTCTCAAATAATGCTAGGCCTTTTCTTTTTTCAGTGCAGTTCAGGACTAACAAGAGGATGCCTAGAAAAGTTGAATTCAACTTATGTCTTTCTTGAATGTCTCATGGGATTTTACATTTTAAAAACAGTACAAAAACCAATAATCCCCTGTACGTTTTGTTTCTCCATAAGCATGTGACATGATATAATGCTTGTTTTAGGGGTTTGGATTTGGTTTGTTTTCCTGCAGGCCGTGGCTTTGCTCCCCTATTCGCCCAAAAAGTTCAGTGTTCAATGAATCAGCCATAAAAAATAAAAATAAAAAAAAATAAAAAAGACTCGGGAAATCCATAGTTGGGAGAAATGATGCGTCGAAAAGAACTGTGTCCAGCAGTAAGAATAACAATTTGTAAAAAACTATCCAGCAGCTTGCCACGTTGTTGCCATCCCAAGATAGACTCTCGATATACATCGTCATGGTCATCATCATCATCATCATCATCATCATCATCATCATCATCATCTGTTGGTGCCCAATCAGCTGTCCTGAGAGACGTCACCCCAGGTACTGGCTTCGTTATCGTCTGAGTCAGACAGTGCCGCTGTGCACAGGTCACTGAAGATATCTGGAAATAAAATGAACAGCAGAGTCAGCACACCGACACACAGACACACCCACACACACAATCCCCCAAAAATTTGCACAGTTTGCACAGAAAACTTTGCAGAGTATGAAGAGTGCCAAGCCAATGAGGTTCATCAAGGCATTCTGGGTATCCTGTGGCATTCAAGCTCAGCGCTTCAGGGAAAGGCCTGCGAGGCTACGGCACGCAACGTCGATAAAACATAGCAGACCCAACAAAGCAGCTTCAATCAGAGCGGAATATGAAAGGGCCTTTAACGACAGGACTTATCGACATCTGCATCGATATCAGTCGGCAGAGAGAATACAGATTTAAAAGCCGAGGGTGATTATGGCGGTTAAAACCAAATGGCACACATGCATGGGAGGATGTGCGCCGACATTTTCTCCAGTCAGCCAATATCTTGCATGCCGAGGGTGAGCGCAAGGCATGTCGGTCTTCTTTAGTAGAGTGTAACCAAAAACCAAACCCAGAATAGGACACGGTCTCTGGTGAAACACGGGTTATTATGATCTTTTTAATGAAATTGTAATGTCGTTATTCGTTATCGATCTGTGCCATCACACGTTTGCTATTTTCCCTGTGGTTTTATTTTAGTGTTTGGTTACCCTTTAACCGAGCAAGCTCCTCCGACGGTGAGCTGGCGCGTTGGCGAATGCTGGAGGAGAAGGTTGGAGTTTGACTGTGTGCAAGTGTTGCTATGTGGTGACGTGCAGACGGAAAAAACGGGGAGAGTTTTTCAGAAACTCAAAAGTAAGCAAGCTTCTTTCACTTTATAAATAGAACCAGCCTTTTTTGAATCGGTTGCTTCAAGAGGCGACACAGCAGGCAGCAGGCAGCGGGGAACAGATTTCGGGTGGGGTGCCTGGATTCATTTCAATCGATGATGTCATGCAGTGCCTACGGGCCCAACTGTACGTTCCCCCCCCCCCCCAAACCCTGCTCCAATACAGCCAAAGGCTCCACTCCCCCCCCCCCCCCCCCCCCCCCCGACCCCTCTGAGTAACAGAAAAGAGCGGGAATCGGTGGGGTGCGGGGAGTACAGGGTGTTGGAAGTCTGGCTAGCTGGGTGGGTAAGGAAAGGGGGGGGGGAGTGAGTTGCGTTGCTGCCATCGAGCCAGGTAGCTGTAAAGCCGGGGTGTGTGTGTGGGGGGGGGGGGGCTGAGGTGCGTGGTGAGTGAGTAAGTTTCGCCGGTGGATAGAAAAGGATGATAATAGCGTGATGGACCTCCTTCCGCTGCCGACTGCAGGATGCTGGCTGGGACCAGCCCCGTCTCCTCTGTTAGTAGCTTCTTGACTAGCCTAGAACGACGTGAAACGCACATTGGATGCCAGGCTCTTTCCACCGCATCAGCGCAAAGAGTGACAGGCGACACACACACACACACACACACACACACGCTTTGACCACATTGGTTTGCTGCCACCTAAAAAGGTTGAAATCCCTCAGCTGTTGCTTCGTGGATGCTGATGCTGCTACTGGGCATGACGGTGTGATAGAAAACTGGTTCTGACTTTATTTGACAGTGAACCAGGTTAATAGGCCTTTGTCGCAGTGTAATGGTTGCGGCGGACGTTGATTGGATGTTGAATCATGACGTTGATTGTTGGCACTGGCATGCCTACAGACCCATAATTACCTTAATGAGCTACACTAGTTTTAACCCTACTGTGACACCTAAAGGCCTATTGGTCGGTTTAGATCGTACAAAGGATCAAGGCCTTGGCCCGGATGTCGGTTGTATTCGTTATGCTGTGTAGACTGATTAGCTGTGTTCGAAATTGTTCCCTATTCACTCACTCACTATTCCCTATATAGTGTTTATGATATAGTGAACTATATAGGGAATGAACAAATGAGAATTCGGACACTACGCTTTCTACGCTAACGATTTCTAAACGTTAAAACATGACCACATTGCATTGTGGTATACGGGAGTAACATGTAGGGAACATTGTATGTTCAGTCAAATGGGTATTTGTTCTTGGGTATTTTATAGTCCACTATTTAGTCAATGAAATTAACCACTGAGAATTCGAACACGACTGTTTGCTCTTGTTTGGCTATATTTCGCCATTGATGCTTCCAGAGAAGGTTTTTGGTCAATTTGTTGAAGATTCAGAAAGAACGATTTTTAGATGGTAGCAAACTCACAGATTATAGGCATAACAAACAAGCCCTCACACACACATGTGCCCGCACACAGACACACACACACACACACACACACACACACACACACACACACACACACACACACACACACACACACACACACACACCATTTGGGTGGTGACAAGAATTACACATTTTCACCAGATGCATTTCACTGTTAGCAAAAGACATTCATGGCATGGTTTATAGTATTCTGAAGTATTGTGTTGCATTAGAAAACAAAAACCACCAGGTTATATCTGGGAGATTTTGTCGAAGCTCAGATTGTTGACGACCATCATAATAATTTGAATCTTGCCAAGTTCCAATTGTGCTTGTCTGACTCACTGCCAAAATAGACAATATGGCGGCTTATTAACACGTACTGAAAAAAATGTACCAACAATTAGAGTTTAGAGTTTGGGGAGGTGATCTGGGTGAGTAAACAACAAGCACTAGCATACTTCACAGCTATCTGTCTTTTTATCACCAACAACCGAGGAGAGGAACATCACATACACACACACGCTGCGTTGCACTCTGTCCGACTATAAATCACATCAACTTGTTAAATTTTCCTCACAAAAAGGCATTTGTTATTTTAGATGCAAGATTTAAGGGCATAATCCTCACGCATTCCTCTCAAGTTGTACATTACATTTTTACAGAACTGAAGTCTAAAAATAATGATATAAAAACAGTAAAAAGGAAAACTCTCAGGAGATCGGATAGAGTGATGAGCATGAGCACTTTGGACAAGATAGGAGATTTTATTTTTTTAAGGCGTCTCAAATATTCATGAGCAGATGAAACAAAGAGTGAAAAGGGAGCATATTCCAAACTGTTTTTAAGGATGGCTTCTTATCTTCCAGAAAAGAAAACAGGGCAAGAGAACTCCCTTGAAAACCCCCAAAAATAAACTTCTCTCTCTCTCTCTCTCTCGCGCATTTGCACACTCACCGCGGTCACAATTAATTCCAGCCATTGATTTGTTAACAAGGCAGTATAAAAGTATTATAACTTTTCAAGACAGAGGGAGTGGTAATCCCATGGATAGATCCGATGGAGGAAAGGGAGAGGTGATGGAGAGAGCGCAGGAGAGAGAGAGCGAGAGGGATTAACTATTAATGGTGGTTCTACCTTGTGGAAGTACAAAGGGAATTGTCATTTCCTACTTGTATATTTAAGTTTTCTTAAATTTGGGAGGGAGGGGGGTGGGGTGTGTTTGTTATTGACCTTAAGTCAGTTGTGTTCAAGGTGGGTTACACACACACACACACACACACACACACACACACACACACACACACACACACACACACACACACACACACAGTAGCTGTATTTGATTCAATTAATTACATTTGCAATACAGCTGAAAGTAGGACAGACTCATTAATTATGTAACAATAAAGGTGTTAAACTAAACACCCCTAGAGAATAAAAACTCAGCAACCTTGATTTTGGTTTTTCCGACCATTGAATAAAATGAATAGCATATTGGATATAAATGATGCAAAATGAATACCTTAAAGTCAATTTTGGATTCCAGTAGTCAGTGACTATAATGTTTTTAAAGGGGTGATATCATGCTTTTTCGACTTTACCCTTTGCTTTAGACTGTTATATGACATGAATGTATACATGTTTTACGTCTGCTAAACTAGAAAAATCTAAGAAAAATGGAACTCGGTTGGGGCGAATACTCCCAGGGGGAGTATTCGTGCCCACCGAGAACAGCCCTCAATAAGTGTGTGAAACAGCTTGTTTGCGCTCAAACTTTACTCCCGTAAAAGTGTGCCATCAGACTGCGGTGCAGTGGGCAGTGCTGAAGTGCAGAAGTTGCATCACCCATCTATGTTTACAACTTCTCAGGGGTGTGAATTTGCTGACACGTGTGCAAAGCGTTCGACCAATTGCAACAGAGTAGGCGTGCTGACCAATCACAGCAGACTGGGCTACTCGGGAGGGGGGCCTTAAAGCGATAGGATACAAAACAGAACATTTTTGAAAGATGCTGAAATTGGTTTTGCAGAAATTAACAGTGTGAGAATAATAAGGGGTATTTTTAACATACCGACATGTTACCCTATTCTAGTAGTACCCCCGAATGCAATTTTTAACCCTAAAAAGCATGAAATGGGATATGATATCTTAAAAGTTGCAGGCTGCTCACTGTTGTAAAGTCGAAAGCCAAAAGCTGAAAATAGGATTAAGCCCAAATATCTCAATCCTTTTTGTTTTTATTGAATCTGTACCCGTAGCTTTCAAATGAAAAGTGACAGTAAATACAAGGACAATTATTTTTGCGAGGTTGCTTTTACAGACAGAACATCAAAAAAACAAGTGATGCTGGAAGTATGAGAAGTATGAGTATGAGAGTGAATTTAGTGCCAATATTACACATTCTCAATCTCAACACATATAAATAAAATCCACACATTTTCCATGTCAAGTTTTGTGATGTGAAAAGATAAATGATACACTAGTAGGTTAAGACAATGCCATGTCTTACGACTGCGAAATCGTTGTTGTGGTTGCGGATCTGCGTTTGTGCATTTGTTGATCTCATCTTGTGGATACAAATTGCTGTGGAGACACCTTTTGTGGCACCATTTTCCACAACTGGCACACACTTCATACAAGAGACTTTGATTGATTCTAATCAATGGCCACCATTTGTATGGCAACTGGCATTCATCAGAGGCAGTAACGAAGAAAAGCAGTGACCTGCATAGGGCCTGAGATTGTGAGCTGAAGTTTTGGTTTGAAATGGTTTGAATTAACATTGTGTGTACATATATGTGTGTACATGTGTGTGTGGTTATTCTGCTCTACTTGAACTGTTTCAATGTCTCTGTTTACTGTTTTGTCCTCTTAACAATCCAAATGGAAGATGGTCCTCCACTTTTTACATCCACAATTCAAATCAAGCAGGACTGCTAATTCACCCACTTGTACAATGGACCAATCACACGTTGCCTCTAGCCCGGGGATTCCACATACACTACGAATCACACGTTGTGCCCTCAAAACAAAAGATGTGGAAACCATTTATAGAGCACATGTTTCTTCGTATTATTTAAACTCTACCTCCCAATTCAATTGGCCAATATCAGTGCCAGGGAGTGGCTGGTAATCCTCCAATGGATTACATTTTTGGATTATTTTATTATTAGCATTATATATATTTTTTTAAACAAAGAAACATGGAAATAAATATGGCCACGTCCTGAAACTGAGCTATTAATCAAAAAGAATATGTAAATCGCACCATGCATGAAGAAAAAGGTTCTCTAAATATCTCTTGGGCACACGCAAAAAAACAAGCACACACCCTTTGTGAACTGAGCTAAACTCAGCTATATAACTGTTTATTTTTTGTGTGTGTGTGTGTGTCTTCTAGGAAAATCGCATTGCATTATGTTCCGATAACTATCAGAGCGTTCAGCTCTCGAGCGTTCGTGACATTAGGCTTGGTTTGAAATTTCAATGTCCCAATCTCTGTCTCATCGAAGGCACAGACGCCCACATGCCTATCCTCTGAGCGAATGACCAGTGAATCTCCGACATTCTTACGCCAATCCAGAGAGGACGGTGCAAAGGGCTTGTGCATTCGGAAAATAAAAACAAATCCCATGCGGGGCTTGGGGCTTTTCAATTGTCTTACGTACTGTAGCTCGCTTAAGATCTGCTGAAAACGTCAACGTGTACAGTTCCTGTTGTTCTCCCTGGAGGCAGTTTTTAATTTGTTTCAACGGGAAAGCGTATCTTTTGCTCCATTTGTTTTTACACGTCATCTGTTATTTTGGAGCTGTGTACCATTCCGTGAAATTAATAACACTATATAGGGAGGCATAATGAGTCAAACAGCATGTCTTAATGGACGACTCAATCAAAAAGAAAAAATACATTGGTTAGATAAGATTCCACAGATCTTATCCAACCAAACTAACAGGCTTTGGATAACCACAGACAAAAGACAACATGCAATCAATGGCAATCCCTCTAGTGAGCAAAAGTGAGGCAAACTCACAACCAATTGAATGGATTCCTCTGGATATCTGAGGTGTATTCATCTTCATTTTTTATTTGACAAGATCTTTTCTTTATGACAAGGGGGCTCTGAGCAAGATACCTAACTCTGAGCATGGTTGACACCGCCGTCGGTGTGTCAATGTGTGTATGAATGGCTGAATGTTACACAATATTGTGTAGTGCTTTAAGTGGTTGTTAGAAAAGTGCTACATACAGTAAATGCAGGCCATTTTTTTTTTACCATTACCATAGTATTATCATTTTATGAGTTTTTCTGAATAAAAACCAAACGATATGCTAGTAATATCAGGTACGGAAACTTTGAATGGATCAACTCAGGCTCAAGAACAATGCCATGCAGGATAAGCAGCTTTCATCTAGGTTAAAACTACCACTTCATGTTGGTACTACCTGCTATAGCACAACATAACACATTGTGTAAGAATATATCAGAGCAAATTAGTTTGTCTTGTTTGTTGGAACAAGAGTGCTCCATTCAATCTATTGAAGAGGATGAAGGTGTCTGCAGATATAACCTGGGTTATCTTAAAATGAATGAGTACTACTAAAAAGTAGAATGTCCAAATATGGTGTTCCTCTTGACCCTCAACTATAAGTAAAACAAAAGTTCCACAGAGACGAATACACATACACAAACACCAAGTAAAAATCCTAGTTCATTCCCAGTGTATTCACAGCCTACCAATTTTTTTTTTTTTTAACATTTTTCTTTTTAAATAAGGTGTGTATGAATCTATTTATATTGGTCTACAAACTAATGACCTGAATCCTCTAAAACAAAGCTGGAATAAATCACTACACGCAGTTGATACAAAGCCAAGTGTGGCCCTGGCATGAGAGAAAGGGAAGGACATTAATAATACATGTGTTCAGCTGGGAGTGCTCGGCCAAAAATATGCTATTCCTCGGGGGACAGTCGAAACCCGGATAGGTAGCGGCGCCGCAAATGGGCCGAGAAACGGGGGGACTTAAACTGTACTTATTAACCATATTGAGGGCATGTGTAACAAATTAAACACCTAATGCGTCCGACCTTAAAGTGAGTCCCGGTGCATAAACATAACACTGATATTATTTTTAAATTGCTCAGATGGGATGGGAATGTGATGTTCTCACGGAAGGCAATAAGCAACACCGTTCCGTTCCCTCCGCGGGAGCATAGCGGCGAGCTCCGAGATCGCACCCCCAGCCCCCCCTTGGAACACAATGTGGTTAAACGGAAAGGTGTGAGATTGTTCATTTCCAAATCCCCCGGCAGAGGTAGGGAGGGGGAGAGGTGAGGTTGAGGTGAGGTGCGTGTTTGCGGATGGCCAGGCCGAGGTGGTGGGTGATTAGGTGGACAAGGCTGATTGGGTGAGCGGCTCAGCCAATAGGGCGGACTCACCAGTGTCCGTTCTCCGCCTCCTCCAGGAACTGCACCAGGTCGCCTGACTCCAGGGAGAGGTCCTTTGCGGCGCACGACTCGTAGGTCAGCTGCACCCGGAAACGCACGCTGTCGCTCTGCCAGGGGGAAAGAGAGGCCCATTAACGGACGTGTTCACTCATACGGACAGCCTGTGTGTGTGTGTGCGTGTGTGTGTGTGTGCGTGTGCGTGCGTGCGTGCGTGCGTGCGTGCGTGCGTGCGTGCGTGCGTGCGTGCGTGCGTGGGGAGGGGGGGAATTTTGTGGACATATAGGAGCCAGCTTATCCCCGCTCAGCATGCGCTGCTGTGGATGGTGTCAAAGAGGAGACGTGTGTGTGTGTGTGTTTTGTGCATTTGCTAGTACATGGATGCTTGAATGGATGGTGTGTTTGGGTGCGCGGGTGTGTGCATGTGAGAGCGTGTGCATGCATGTATGTGTGTGTGTGTGTGTGTGTGTGTGCGTGTGTGTCTGGAGATGTTCTTGAAATGAACACCTCAACACATTTTTCCCCCGTGCTATGATTCTGAGCTCTCTCCCATGTGAGGATTATGACAGAGCTTGACACCGTCAAGAGCGCCTGCAGAGGTTTAATCCTCTCTCTCTCTCTCTCTCTCTCTCTCTCTCTCTCTCTATCGCCCTCTCTTTTTGTCGCTCTCTCTCTCTGTCGCTGTCGCTCTCTCTCTCTCTGCGTTTCTCCCTGTCGCTCTCTCTCTCTCTCTCTCTCTCTCCCAATCTGTGTGTCTCTCCGTCGGTCTCTCTCTCTCATCATTTGTTTCCTAAATGTCAAGGCGTCATCGCGAGCCTCTAATGAGACGTGGCAACAGGAAGTAATTAAGCAATAAAGGCTTCCTCTCTTTGAGTGGGGCAGAGCGAGGGAGGGGGAAAAAAAAGGAGAGAGAGGGATGAGAGCGGAATTAAAATGAAAAAAAGATTAGTGAAGGATGTGAGGAGTGCTCTTGAGGGAAGCGACAGAGCGACAGAGGAACACGGCGGAACAGAGGGGAAGCAGATGGACGATTCATCCCCGCCCAACAGACGCTCCCGGCGACAGGCAGAGGAAGGCAGGAGAGAGACGGAGAAAAAAAAAAGAAGAAAAAAAAACCTGGAACAAATGAGCAGGCACCTACATTTTTGTTGCTGCCTTCCTCTTCGGAGGAGTTGGAGAGCTCCTCGGTGCTGGAGGGGATGGGCTCAAAATCCTCGTTGTCCGTGGACCGAAGGCACTTCTGGTTCCAGCCTGCGGAGACAGACACGGAAACACACGCCGCGTGAGCTGCCAGGCGGGCACACACACACACACACACACACACACACACACACACACACGCACGCACGCACACAGACACAGCCTGCAGGCACTGCCGCAAGCCGCCGCCCCCCTAAGCCTCCATGGCATCTCCCGGGGTTGGATGGGAATGTCTTCATTGTTTGTGATCGTCTCAAGGCTCAGTGATGGTTCCACGTCGCCGCAACGCAAGGCGGTTTACGGAACCATTACGTCCTTGCGGACCCCTCCTTGCGTCCACCGCAAAGGGACTGACGTGCGGCTCACAAAAATGTTAACCTTGCATTGAGGCGACGCAGCAGCAAGGGCTGGGATTGGTCCACTCACTCAAACCCGATGCAGAACCAAAACCCGGTTCACCACTGCGTCGAAGCGTCTGCATGGTCATTGCGTTGTGTCGACGTGGAACCATATCTGAGCCTTTAGGTGTGCTGCAGCTAGCGTATAACACGTTAGTTAGCACACGGGCAGACTCATGACTTGCGTGACCTCATCTGATGTCGCCTGTACCGGCATGTACCTGGAACGAGCCTGCACAGCACATTGCTGTCGTTGAAGGAGAAGCCATGTGTGCATAGTGGTAAGGTACAGTTCACAAACGCACAATTGAACACACAATTGAACACACAATTGAACACAATTGAATCTGCATGCAAACATTACCGATAGATCTATTGTTGAGATTTCATTGCAGTGCAAACCCCATAAAGAAAATGGAGAAGAAAACATTATTCAATGCAAAAATGATGGACAAGGACAATGCCAACCCTTCAGCAACTTAAAAACACCACAATTAAAACATAAAACCTAACCCCTCAAAGTGAACAGCACACAAGGAGAAAAGGGAAAGAAATGATGGGAGAAAATTTAACAAAACAGCGATGAACAACACAAAATAATAGGCCAGGACACTACCAGCCTTTCAGCAACTTAAGAACACCCAAATTAAAACCAGTTAAGTTATCTTGAAAAAAAACGAACAATGGAGGAAAATAAAGGGCTCAAAAATGGCAAAGGAGAATAGAAACGGTTGACGGACAGAAACACGGCGTCGTGGGCGGTAGCCTCTCTCCCGCGGCGAGGCCCCGTTACCTGGCTGGGAGGTGGACCTGGGAACCGGGACGGTGTGGCAGTTCGACCTTGTGTCGGTGCCGATGACGCTCTGGCGCTTCCTGATGACGCCGATAGTGCCACGCAGCGTGTCTGTGAGAGAAGCCAACATGCCTTTTTTATCCCGCCGGCCCCTGCCTAGTCGTCGCCGAGGCAACAATAGTGGACTCGCCCGCTCGCGGCGGCAGCTCCACCCAAACAATGAATCAAACTCGATACGGGATGTCGATCGAATCAGTACAAAAAACGAAAATAGACCCGACAAACAGAACCGCTTCATTGTGGTTCATTTGGACACAACAAAAACAAACAAGGAAGCCACTTCACTGTCGTCACATAACAGCCACCAAACCCAATCGATGAAATAGGCTCAATTCTCATGCAACGACTTCACCATGAGCTGACAAGGATGCAGGCCCACATAAACAGTCCTAAGACACACGGTGATATAACGGTCCGATACAACAACAGGCACGGGTGCATTCAAAGTGTTCAAGCAAACAACGATAATCAGGCTCACGGCAGATAAACAGGCTACATTCATGTGAAAGGAACACGCACGTGCACACAAAAACACACACACACACACACACACACACACACACACACACACACACACAAACACAGAAAGGTGCAGACTTCCAGAGGTAAACAGATCGATTTCTTTATCGACACAATCAGGCAAAAATGAAAAGACTAAACTAAACCACAACAAGGATGGAAGTGGCCAGCAGCATGCGTTTGAGCTGGTGCCCCTGGCAAGCAGCTGTACCTTCGTAACCAAACGGTGTGGGATCGCTCTTTATCTCATGTCTCTTGTTCTTTATGCCGGCTGAGAGCGGACCTGCACAAGGGATCAGGGAGTTTCAGGGTTGGTACAGATGTTGGATTAGATTAGTCAGTGTATAAAGTCACAATGTGCACTGTGCACAAAAGAATACATGCGCTACAAGATTGTTGTGTTTGTGACATTGCTGCAAAAAATATGCATTGGCATCTACTTGGTCAAAATAAGAATGATCCAAGACAGGAACAAAAATGCAAAATCGAATCAACTCCAATCCCATCCAAGTGCTATCTCGTCTCGTCTCAAATGTTATTTATTATCACAAACTTTACTCCTTAAAGGAGAGAAGATGCCAGATCACAACTTGATGAGCTACAGATCTGCAGAGCATTTAAAATCATATTCGATACAAAAAAGAAGGGGAAAATGATAATTGAAGAAAAATATGCTTTTTTATATATATTATATATATTTCTTATGGATGCCACCCACCACCTTTGGTTAAAATGAACTTTACATCTACACTCCTGATGTAAATTGGACTTATTGCAGTTGTGCCAGCTTTGAATGTCAACCAACGTTCTAAATGTCATCGAATCAAAATCCCTATTTTCTTAACTCATTTCTATTTAACAGAAAGCGTAAGTATATATATTTCTTTTTTCAGTGTCGGCTTTGGCGATGGAGCCTTGATGTGCCTTTATATGCATTTGATTTTTAGGAGACGGTGGAACTGGTCTGAGAAAGCAGCCTTGGTTGGTAAGATGCTGGATCGACATTTATCTTCCGTATAGGCCTCATCAAAAAAAACATATTGCTAGGACAATATGGCCATGGCGTCTTGCACAACATTAAAGGTCATGGAAAGATCCAGAACATTTCCCTAGCAGACGACCTGTGTGTAACGGGGGAAAAAATAACCTACAGCAAACAGCTTCAGGGAGCGACCATTAGGAATAAAAGCAGAGAAACAGATATAGATCTCTACATAGACAGACAGAGAGAGAGACAAAGAGAAAGAGATAGAGACAAAAACAGGGAGAGATGGAGAAAAAGAGTATTAGTTTGATAGAGAGAGTCAGAGATAGAGGGAGAGAGAGTCAGAGGAGAGAGTCAGAAAGAGAGAGAAAAAGATAGTGAGAGCAAGGGAGAGAGAGAGTGAAAGAGCAAGGAGAAGCAAGAGAGAGAGGGAGGGGGAGAGAGAGAGAGAGAGAGAGAGAGGGAGAGCGAGAGAGAGAGAGAGAGAGAGAGAGAGGTAAAGAGCAAGGAGAAGCGAGAGAGTGAGAGATTGAGAGAAAGACGTGAAAAACTTGAAGGGTCGATGAAGAAAGGAATACCTTTGGTGCGTCGCGCGGCAAAGGAGGAGGAGGTGGAGGAGCAAGAGGAGGCGAGGGAGGAGGCGAGGGAGAAGCGGCGAGGGGCTTCCAGTTCCTTGGTAGCGGGCTCTATAGCATGGGCGAGGGGGGGCGGGGGGGGGTTCGAGGCCAGACAGACAGAGGGACGGTGGTGGGGATACGACAGCACGGAAACGGAGGGAAGGACCACATTAGCAGAAACAGAGGCGGACATTGTTGCCATGAGAGTTTGTCGTGAGAGTGAGAGAGAGAGTCAAGGGGGGGGAAAGTAAAAGTACGGAACAAAATGACCCCGGAAGGAAAAGAAAAAAAAACGGAAAGGAGGAAAAATTGAGAGTGGCAGCGATCATCACAGGGGAGGGAAGGAAGAGACAAAGAAAAGAAAAGTGTCTGACATGGAAGAGATGGAATGATGGAGCAACAGAGTGAAATAAATAGGAAGAAGCAAAGCAGAGCGGGGGAGGGCAGGCGTGGGCCCGCGTGACAGAGCGCGCCCAGAGACACGCGGCGGTCAGGGCAGGATGAGGAACAAGACAGATCTCATTATCAACCTCTCCCAAGCCTTCCTCCTGTTGCGAACACACTCACACACACACACACGCACACACACACACACACACACACACACACACACACACACACACACACACACACACACACACACAGGCCCACCAAAGACAATACTGTACACACACACGTCATACACACACACACACACACACACACACACACACACACACACACACACACACACCAAAGACAATACTGTACACACACACACACACACACACGCCCACCAAAGACAATACTGTACACACACACACACGCACACACACACACACACACACACACACACACACACACACACACACACACACACACACACACACACACACCAGACAACACTCTACATACACACACACACACACACACACACACACACACCTGCCAGAATTCCCACCAAGAGCCCCCTATAGTAAGCAGTGTGAGGGACCACGGCGGTGCTCTATGTGTGAGCGGTGGCGGGCCCCGCAGATAGCAGCAGGTAGTGCTGCGATGACATATTGAGTGTGACACAAAGTGATGCTTGGCACACAGCGCCACTACACATAATGTGTTTGTCTTTTCTTTCCCATCATGGTCTTAAGCAACTCTGCGCGTCTGCTTCTGCGCGCGCGCGTGTGAGTGCGTGCATTTGTGTGTGTGTGTGTGTGTGTGCGTGCGTGTGTGTGTGTTTGCGTTCTCGGAGAGTAATGCCCAGCAAATAGACGAGGCGGTGCTGAGGGCCACATGATGAAGACTGATGGAAGACAAAGTGAGAGGAGCGGCGCGTCTCTCCCTAAATCATTACAGTGGTTTCCTTCCTTCCGCCCGTCCGCGTGAAGACTTCCTCTCCCCGGCGAGTCGCAGGTCTTATTTTTCCTTTCCCTCTCCCTGTCCGTCTATCCGTCCCTTTGGCGTTACGTCGCGTCGCGGCCGGTGTCGGGTAATGGCTCCACCTTCAACCGAATACACTCCCGTCGTTGCTTATGCTTATTTCCATGGGGGGTCATGTTGCCATACTTCCCGACCTTCATCCGAACGTCATGGAAAAAATTGCCTTTTCAATCATGGGGGTGGTGGGGGGGGGTAAGGCGGGAGAGAGGCGTTGAACGTCTTTCTCAGGAAGCAGCAGCGCCGGCGGCGGGTGGGATCTGAGCACAGAGTGAGGCTAAAATGCCGCCTCATGAAAGGCAAATCTCTGGGTGGC
>NC_140279.1:5391487-5436487 GCF_964030765.1 Micromesistius poutassou
GCTGGAAAATTGAACCATTAAGCAAGTGTTCTTTAAAGTAAAAATTTACAGCTGCCAGGAAGGAGCCTATTTATATCTAAAAGTAAGCAGGTGGTAAATTAATCTAGAAATCGTTATCTTCCAAGGAAAATTGCATTCTAAAATCCAAAAATATATTATATTTGTGACAATGTATGAAATTGCCTGTTTCTTTTAGAGAATAATGATGATCTTGCCATGCTAGCTATCATGTAGTTAAATTGCATAACCGGACAACAATCACAAGGATGTTGCAGTGGCCACAGTTTGACTGTACGATTATTCGGTTACTCTGTTACAACCACAGCTTTAAAGTGAACTATCCGTTATGAAACCACAATATAGGACATCAGTCCCAAGCTTAAAGGTGACATATTATGCCACCAGGTGTGAGTGTGATTAGGCGTTACAAGCCATTTTGAAACGCGGCCTCTTCTGACATCACAAGTGGGCATGTCCACCTAGATGTGTGCTGGATAGATCAGTCTACCAGCCTACCCAGTGGACTGTAGCAAACTTTACTCATCTATCCAGCACACATCTAGGTGGATGTCAGAAGAAGCAGATTTTCATTTTTTTTTTCATTTTCATCATATTCACACCTGGTATAATATGTCACCTTTAACTGGGGTTAGGGCAGTGCAAACAAAGTATTGCATGGCATGGGAGAAGGGTCTGATAAATGACTGAAGTAGAGCCAGCCAAAATAATCTGTGGACGAGACGTTTTTATCCATTTTTTTCAAGAAGAGCTCGCACAAGCCAAACACCAAATAGGTTTGCTGAAGGATCTAGCTTGTCACTTCCTGTTCTTGGGAGCCAATTAAAATTCTGCAGGGTTGCACGCTCAGCATGGAGTAACCCGACATGTCCCGTACCAGCATACAGGCCTGCGTGTGTATCAACATATCCAAGGCAGGTTGTGCGCTTGCTGCCCTATGGATATTGTGTGTGACACATTTGTAAGGGCTACCTTGACGTTTATGACAAGGTCATCCCTGCCTGGCAGAATGATGGATCTGATTCGGTCTGTCAATGAATAGATCTTAAAGGGGAATTTCTCTGAGCAGTCAAAAGGTTCATAATAACTGTCCCCGGCCTTATAGTTGCAGCGATACAAAGCATAATCGCAAAGCGTTCTCTAGGTTCTCCACTTCTTTTTCCAAATAACTCATTTTGATTCAACTAATCATCAATCAGGTGTCACTTGTTTAAAGTAATTAGAGGGAACACCTGGCAAAAGAATGGATTAATGAACAGTCCCTCTGTGAGAGCCTACCTGAAACAACACAGCTGCTGTGAGGAAGTGACTTTGAACACATACCTATCAGAAATGTTCCTGGAAATGAGTTTTGCTAAATTGCTAAAAGTATCTACTAATTAGTTGTTCTGTACAGGATGTTCCTTCTTATATATTCTAATACTTCTGCTATCAACATGTTAACTGACGCTATGGCGCCCAACAGAGCAGGAATTTGCCTTTAATATAGGCGTACGCTTAAATTCATATCTCATATTTTTGTCAGCAATCGCATCTTGTGGTTACAGTCGAAAAAAGCATCAATGCGGAGGAGGTAGGGACGAGCATGTAGTCAGTTTCAACCTCCTTTAACCAAACGATAAAACAATGGGATCAGACCATCAATCTATCCCCCACAACCATATAACGCTCATTTTATTCACCCTGCACTGGCTTGTCGTCCATCCTTCTCTTCACACACTGATGCATCCATAGACACCCTCCCCTCAATCTTTTAAGAAACAAATCAACCATCAAACTCTGCCTCCACCTCCATTCGCTCCTCATACACCACACACACACACACACACACACACACACACACACACACACACACACACACACACACACACACACACACACACACACACACACACTTCTCTCTGAGCTCCCATGCCAATTGAAGGAACCATAAGCGGCCCTAAGTGTTTTTTATAAAACACACTTAAAACCGTCACACATTCATCTTCTCTGCCCATTTATTCCGGGGCAAGGTTTAGTGTGGGGCTGGAGCCTTATCCTTGGCGATTGTGGGTGTCGGAGGGGCAGCCGGAAGAACCCGATTCCTTTATAAAGTTGAGCCCACGGATTGCTTTTCAGTGAGGTGCAAAAAGATGGGGTCTTTCTATTACCCTATGGAAGTTGAACTCTTTCCAAGTTTCCTTTTCGCACAACCCAAGTTAGCTTAAAGGTGACATATTTTACCACCAGAGGCAGATTTTCAAAACGGCTTGTAATAGCTAATCACACTCACACCTGGTGGTATAGGTCACCTTTAAAGGGATCATGTGGTGGGCAGCTCAAAGAAAACCATTTTAAGATGTTCACCCTTAACTCCTCGCTCCAACCACCATCCAACGCAGTGGCCAACGGGCCTTTACCACAGAGTAATAGTAGGGGTGAAACCAGATGCTGCTCATTAAGTTAATTATAGATCCGTAGGCATGCCAGTGCCCATTAATTAACATAATGCGATACACCTGTGTTAGCCCCTACTATTACACCTCTGTTATAAATGTGTATCGGCCTCTAATCACTTAAAGGGGACATATTATACCACCAGGTGTGAGTGTGCTTAGCAGTTACAAGCCGTTTTGAAAATCTGCGTCTTCTGACATCACTAGTGGGCGTGTCCACCTAGATGTGTGCTGGATAGATAGGTAGGCTGGTAGACTGATCTATCTCACACACATCTAGGTGGACACGCCCACTAGTGATGTCAGAAGACGCAGATTTTCAAAAAGGCTTGTAACGGCTAATCACACTCACACCTGGTGGTATAATATGTCCCCTTTAAACCGATTCATATGGAAGAAACTAAGACATTTTAAAATGGACTCCATACAGACATGTCATGTGGTTGCAATTCACCTTGGAAATTGAGGCGAATTGCACCTACAGGGCTATCATGTCATTTTAAATGCTTAATACTTCCTCTCCATCGAGTTGCCCTGTCATAGGTATTATGCTCTGTGCTTCTCTTTCTCCTGTCTGCCTGTCTCTTCTGGACATGATGGATACAAAGACTGAGGAGTGTTTCAGCTCCATTTCTACATTACTTTCTCATAAGGACAAGTCACACCCGCAAGCAAACTCTCTCTCTTTCTCTTTCTCACTCTCACACTCACTCACTCTCTCCCTCACTCACTCTCACTCTCAATCTCCTCCTCCTCCTCTTTCACAGACCAATTTCATTCCCTTGCTCACCATCCCTTCTGCCCCCATTTAATTTCTCGCCATAGGTGTAAATCCTAAATTCTCTCTCTCTCTCACACACGCACGCACGCACGCACACACACACACACACACACACACACACACACACACACACACACACACACACACACACACACACACACACACACAACTCCTACTACACCTATACCCAAAGACATACAGACAGACCAGCACACACCAATTGCCAGTGGAGCAGAGTGTAGGATTCACATAGGGTGGTTTAACTGTCTGTCAGAGTGGAACAGTGGGCGACAGATGTTTGGGCAGAACGAGAGAGAGAGAGAGAGAGAGAGAGAGAGAGAGAGAGAGAGAGAGAGAGAGAGAGAGAGAGAGAGAGAGAGAGAGAGATTAAAATGAAGAGTAAGTTTAGGTCCAGTTCTGCCCATATGTTGCTAATAATTATAGTTAATGATGAAATGTAGCATTTTGTGCTACAGTTTTAAAGTTGAAACATGACTATTGCTCCATAAAAGCTACAAATATAAACTACTACAAACTATAAACTAAATAGAAACTTTAGGTAACACATAGATAAAAATGTATATAAACAACATCTAAATAATGATATCATTCATTCAAAGCATATTTAGATCATATTTATGTTTGAACACCAATACTTGCTTTCAGATAAATGATAATAGATGTCAGGATTTCTTGTAAATGACCAAATCCAATATGTTTTGATAGTTTAACTGCCTGCCTCCATCTGTGGCACACTTTATGCAGTCTATTTTGTTCTAGTTGTAAACTACTCGCGGCACAACCCTTGGGGATTGGCAATGTTGCTCCCCTTAACTCAACACAAATTTTTTTTATAGAATTGCAAACCAATAACTCTGAATAAATAGTTAGAAACAAACAAAAGTTTGTACATTTGATTTGTTCTATGTTCCAATGGTTGTTTTACACATAAATTATATATTTCACAACACAAAGTAAAACAATATTACTCGAAAATCCATTTTCCTGACATATCAGTCAGAGAGTTAAGATGTTTCACCTAACAGGAACAAACCAGCCATACATTTTTTTTAAATGTCCCATAATGTAGGAATTTGAAAGAAAGAATCTGAACGAATTCTGATACTGAGCAGTTTTGACAAGACAAAACCATTTAACAGTTTTAACAGTTTTAAGCTTAACATACTACCACCTTTGTGTATCATAGAATAAACACTATAATGCATCTGAGGATATAATTAGGAAATTACAGTGGGATAAAATCCTGATCGCATGGCAACACATTTGAAAAGTAAACTAAGGCAGAAAATGTGTTAGGTAGCTTAAAGGTTAAACGCCGTCTGGGCTACCTCTAACTTCTGCTTCATAAACATGTGGAAAAACTGCCATCTGGAACAGGAACTCTGAAGTTGGACCATTTACATCTGATTTCCAAATCAGTTCAATGGAGAACGCATATCCCGTACCATTGACATCATTGGTCCGACTTTTGAGATCATTTTCAGAGTTGTTGTTGCACGACCACATGTTTGTGTAGCCGTACTCTGCTCTCAATACAACATAGCCACTGTTACCCTTAAGGGATGCAGTATGGTTTCAGTGTCTGTATTCTAATTATATTGAGCTATCATTTACAGATGCAGATTGCTAGACTGATGCCAGCGGAAATTGTTCTTATTGCAATTGTTCTGCCCTATACATAATGGAAAGGAAACTAATATGGAACAAAAGAAGTAAGCTAATAGATTAGATACCATCGATTTTTTCTTGAAAACATTTTAACTTTACTCTAAATGTGTGGTGTCTAGCATCTGGTTATAGTTACTTCAGTAAGTTCAATAAGTTTAGTCTGACATCAAGTGAGATTCTAGCGCAAAATAAAAAATACGCAAGGGAATGGGGTACTCTCCAGTGACTGTGTGTGTTTGTGTGAGAGTGAGTGTGTGTGTGTGTGTGTGCATGCATACGTGAGCGTGTGTGTGTCCAGTTTATTAATACCTCTGCACGCCTCAAGCTGGCCTGTCAGAACTTTACGGATCTCCGACACCCACATATTTTTCACATCCATAGAGGAAGCCTGGGGAAAGACAAATGCATGCATGCACGTGCACGCGGGCATACAAACACACATACGCCCAATAAATCATCACATCAGACGGAAAAGTGCATCTTTACACTTGGCTTGCGCATGGTGAGCATTGCAGTGCAACACTGCCCTCATGAGGCCAAGATAGTCACTGCACCTCACTGTTTATGAAATATACAAACTGACACTAACCTCATACTTTATATAGTCATATAGTATATTACCATCTGTAATAATGCACATTATTAGTGTAGTTGCATCTTGATTTAACTCACTAATGTGTATGCGTTAAATGCGTTGTACAATGACTAAAACACAACTGATGCACAAAATGCACATATAAAGCAAAGCATTGTTCTTTTATAAGAACTGAGCAATGAGGGCTTTACGTCAGAAAACTTATGGAAGTCATTTGGATAAATTGAGCCTTATAAAATGAAGACATACCTGGATAATGTAGACCTCCTCCCTGCCGTTGTACCACACCTCAAACTTCTTGATGTCGCCTTTCACATTCTCTGTGATTCCCACACTACTCATCTATACAAAAACAAGAACAACATTGATTCATTCATAAAACTGTCGGCCAGGGCACCTATGCATCAACCCAGGAATCAAAGAATATGAACCATATTAAAATGTATTAAATGTCATATCAGGAATCATAACATAAAGTCATGGACATTCAGGATTCAGGATCTCTAAGAAAACACATGTACCTGCTCAGAGATGTGTGGTAAGAAACATGCATGGCAACAGCATACATACAGTGCAATCCCACACTCACACACGTTATCTCTCTCTCTCTCTCTCCCTCTCTGCCTCCCTCTCTGTCTGACCTTGAGGGTGTGTTTGAAGCCGTAGGACGGGGTCTTGTCATGTCCATCGGTGGTCTCCTCTCTCTTCTTGCAGAACAGCAGCATCTTGTTGTACAGGAACAAGTGTCTCTGCATGGGCTTGAACCTGGCCAGGTCCTTCACCTGAAACCAAGCGAATGGTCAGCCACTCTGTCTGTCTGTCAGTCTCGTCTGCCTGTACGCCCCTCGGTGTGTCCAGCAGTCTGTCTGTCCTTTTAGTCCATCAGTCTGTTGGTCTGTCTCGTTGTCCGGATTTAAATTCATGTGAGTCCGTTTTATCTAGCTCTGTCTGTCCGTCCATCTTTCTTCATTCCAAGTGTCTCAGCGGCCCGTGACTATGCAGTGTCTCTTGTGTGCTGGGGGACATCAAACCCTAACCTTGCTGTGGCCCCTCTTGTGGTCTGTCCAGACGTTGAAGGAGCCCTGCATCAGTAGCTTGCCCAGCTCACTCAGGTTCCCCTGTTGGAAGACAGCGACTCAGTGGTTAGAGACAGCGAGATGGTTCAAGGTCAACAAAAGCAATGGGCTGAGCTATCAACTGATCCTCCCATGGAAGATGATTGGTGTGTTAGGCCAAACACACACACATATGAACACAGACCCACGCACACACACACACACACACACACACGCTTAGATTGGACAAACCACGCTTGGGGGCACTGTGATGTTTTCCTGTGACAGAGGGGACAAACAAAAATCACAGGAAGTAGAGGGAGGGGACCCGGGCCTTTGAAACAACATCTATTGAAACGTTGGGTCGTTATTGTAAAGGAGGGATTCAGAGAGGACAGGGAAGGGTGTGGTTGTGTGTCTATGTGGATGATTTGGATAGATTGAGAAGATAGACACACCATTAGGTGCGTTGAAACTAAATGCTAATCCCCATGATGTCTGCGGGCATCATGGGGATTAGCCTTGATGCGAATATGAGTCAAAGTGTGTGCTTGTGCTTTTGCGGGTGTGTGCGTGCGTGCGTGTGTGTGTAGAAGATCCCCTAACGAGTTCCAAAGAAATGTGGTCACTTGAGTCGTAAATGGGTTTGATAGGGTCAAATACGGGGGCCTTTATCAAACGTTATCACAGCCCACGTCACAATCGCTTGAACACTTTGCAACCAATATAAAACGTACACTCTGCAATTTTAGCCGGGAGTAGCAGAATTCATGTATATTAAAAGAGAATTTCCTCCCGTTTAACAATTTGATATATTTCCGTAAAAAATGACACAAAAAATTTCACAGACACTTCACAAGACCCGAACAAGGCCATTATTACGTGAAAATATGGGATTTCAGGGTTTGCGTAACCCTATAAAATGTTTTTATGTGCATAGTTAACAGATTCAAAAATGTCTTGCTCAACGTTCCTCCAATGTGTGCCTCCAATATTGACACAGGCACCATGTCACCATCTGATGCATGATACAACTCCAGAACATTGTCTGCTGACCTCCAACTGATCGCTTAAGAACGGCCAAGGCTACACTGTTTGGTTAGGGGATTTATACTATTAGTTAACAATTGTTAACTATTCCCAGGAAATACAATCATTACTCATCTCTTCAATTAATAACTTTTCAATTTATATCCAGATATATGATACAAATATAAACATATGAATGGACTTTAATTGAAATATAGTATTACTATCAGTGAAAAGCCTTGCCTCGTTTTATTTTGAATTAAAAATCAAACCGACCCTAATAAGACGTCCTGGTCATTGAACCATTTCATCCCTTTCTCAGTTCAGCCGAGGGAGGGAGGGAGGGACAAGAAGCTGTAGCCCAGGGCTCTTACCTCAAAGCCTGTGATGGCTATCTGGTGCATGGAGTCGTTGACAGACTTGATGATGTCCAGCATGGTGGCCAGGGCCTCCTCCAGCTCCACCGTGCCCTCCCCCTTGCTGCACTTCAGCATCTCCTGGACAACGTAGAGACACACCACCAATGTCAATGGGCATTCACACTGCACCACTGTACTTCAAATAAATCCTGCATTTTCATTGCACATATACTGAGGTTCATATTAATACAAATAGGTTCATTTGTTTGTACGTCATTTTGTTCCCATTGTTGCCGTTTATAGATGTTTTTATTTGCATTATTGTATGCTGCTGGGACAACCAAATGTTATTGAGGTAACTATCTTTCTATAGCTAACTCTGAACTAAACATTCGCAGCTCCTTCCCGCAAGCCTTCCTAACCTTGAAAAGCTTTCATCTTGCCGCGCATTCATCCTCTTTACGACACACTCTCTTCTACACTCGAGCCCTATGAGCCTGCGAGCTGCTCCCATACTTACAGCGGCATCCTTCGCTTCGATTCTGACACCACACTTAACCCCATAAAACACTAGTCCTTGGGAGAACCAAATTAGAAGGCACAAGCAAGCGGTGAATGAGAGGCGTTATGTCCAGGGTGTAATCTGCTGACTTTATCTCTGGTTGTCATGGTGCGGCGCGATGTTCAATTACCCAAACCACTAATGTGTTTTTGAGGAGGAACGAGCTGAATCAGAGGGTGAAAGTGGAGAGGCTGTGGGGGCCTTTAAGGGTGAATAAACTCGGCCCTAAGAAGGAAAAACAGACTCAGGAATAAAACCAAGGAGGGTAGAATGGAGGAAATAGGAAACTGGGCGAGTTAATAATTGATAGTGGTGTCTGCAGAGCTAACAAGAGGGGTTATTAAGTTAAGACTGTTAACTTAATTAGTAGAAAAACAACTGCATGGATACAGAGCTATGCTGTGTGGTCCTAAGTGTTCTACAGACAGGATCCAGACAGGATGCTCCCTATTACTGTGGAGGCGGTTCAGTGGATTCTGCCATTTGCATCAAAGATAAGTTCCAATTCCCAAATTGTACTTTTTCTGACCACACTAAACAATACATTTTACATCAAGTTTTCATGGACAATTATCTGCCGAATGAGCAGAGTAGCATTTATGTTGTCTGTTAAGAAAAACATTTTTCACAGATTTTACCCAATGAGAGAGGGGGAGTGGAGAGAGTGTGAGAGTGGAAGTGCATTAGTAACAGTGTGTCATTGCCTTTAGCAGGAGCTGGTATTTTGTGATGCGCTGCACCGGCTTCAGTAGATACGCATCCAGCGAGAGCTTGTGATCCAGCTTCTTCTGACACTCCTGTTTGTCACGAACATCAAACATGAATACACACGATCAAGATATGACATCAACACATAATGGTACCGCGGAATTGTGTTCATCATTCTACCCTACAATGTCAAAGTCGTCATTGCCTTTGTATGATGTAGTTCAGCCTCTGTGTTCCACTTGTTTTATCTGTGCCTTAATTATAATGTGGCCGTCTTATCAGTTCCATTACAGAAATAAATTTCAACGGTATCACTCTGTGTGTTTGTGTGTGTGTGTGTGTGTGTGCGTGTGTGTGTGCGTGTGCATGTATGTGTGTGCGTCTTTCCTTGTGCGTGGGTGTGTGTGCGTGTGTGTATTTGCATGCGTGTGGCGTGTGTGTGTGTGTGTGTGTGTGTGTGTGTGTCTCCCTGCGAAATGCGCGCCTGAGTGAGCGTTTGTGTGTATGTGCGTGTGTGTGTGCACGTATGCCTGCTTGCGTGTGTTTGTTCCTGTGTGTGTCTGAGTGTGACTTACCTGAAAGAATAGACTGTCTCCACACTGCCTCCAGAGGACCTCTGATCGAGGTTTATTCTGACAGTACTTCTCATACACCTGAAGCTCTTCTTTCTGTTGACAGAGATGGTTTAACCTCAGACGGCGAAGGGCAATGTAAACATAATCAGAGGTTATGTTTACATGTACAATTGAGAAGCTGCAAGCATATGCCATTATTAGAATATAAATGTACAGTATGTTTGTAGACATTTAGGCGGAAATTCTCGGAAGTCAAGGATATTATTAGTAACAGAGGAACGGAAGTCAAGATATCATTAACAAGAATAATATATATATATATATATATATATCCAGAGGAATCAAAAATTAAGACAGACTAAATAACAGCTGAGTCTTGAGTGTGTCTGGAATCATGCCAACCCCGCTCTACTCGCTGTAGGTCTACATGTGGTTTTGTCTCCAGGTTTTGGAATACTCCGGGTATGCTAACCAGATGACGGGAAGCATATACATGTTTAGACAATCTTACATACTTTGCTGGCAAGTTATAGCTGGATATTTGGCACCCACATGGATCCAAACCGGACTAGCCGAATACCTTACTGGCTGATTGGACTTGTTGTGACAAATTAAGGCTAAATGGTCATCAATGGCTAATAAGCATGTAATCACACAAGCTCACTGAGAGGGCTTGTCTTTGTTATGCTGTCTTTGTTATGCTGTGTTGGACATGTTGATGTATAAAACATTCATGAAATGTAAAGAAAAGCCTCTGCTGAAGTATGTTTTCAGACTGAGCCTGATTGACAAATTATCATGCTAGGATGATAATGGTGTTTACTCCCCAACAAATATCTTTCATTATTGTATAGGCTTAACTTGTTTCACTAAGCATTACAAATACAGACATGTTCTTCTGATCCTTACTGGCATCCATTACATTTCTCCAGGTTGGTTGCGAAAGTTGTGTGTTGTTTTGCACGCAGCATAACATGCTTTGATTGAACTAGAGTAGTGCTGATAGTTCTTTCGTTTTCCTCACCCTTTTCAGAAAGCAGGTCCCCACTAACTCTGGCTTCTCTTCACAGTTCTCCAGCTCCTTCAGAAATGTCCTGCATTTCAGTCACACACATGTCATCCTTACAAGATGGACTTCAATCAGGCCATGACAATATGTGCACAACTAACTAGAAAATTATTATCAGAATGAATGAGAGACTAAACCATTTCCTGTAGAGAGATCTGATGGTGACACTAAAGCATTGAGCAGCACTCTTGGTGCTGTAGATAGGCCTACGTTCTACCACAGTCTACCAAATACGTGTACTACTGTACACAGACACATACTGTGCATGACCCACCTAACCAAGGCAAAGCCATCAGCCATATATGTTTCTGTGCGCACGCACACGCGCGAGAGAGAGAGAGAAAGAGGAAGTAAAAGAAAAGAGAGCGATGGAGAGATAGAGAGAGAGAGAATGTGGGCTCCTATTGAACAAAACTACTGAACCAGACACAAACACACACACACACACACACACACACACACATTCTCCCCAGTCTATAACCAATACCTATTTTGGCCAATCCCAGGCCCAAAGATTCCATCCATGTGTTACTTACTGGATGTTCAAAGCATAGACTCTGTGTTAGCCCTGTGATGACCCCATGGTTTTGAGTGGGCTAAACTACATTCACCTGATGTTGACCAAAACTCTCAGATCTCGATCTCTCCCTCTCCCTCTCCCTCTCCCTCTCTCTCTCTCTCTGATTATCAGACTTGTATCATTTATTTAGCTGTATCTTTGCGCCTTGCTTAATAAAACATGGTTGTGTTCAAAATGTTCCTCTGTAAATGTCGTGTCAGCCTCCTGAACTTTGCATCGACGCGCACAAGTGGTCCATTTCTAAACGGCCGTGGGGTCTGAGAGAACCGAGTTGCATTCTGGGATATGGCGCTGCTGTCTTGTGTGACCAAATACATTAACGCATTCCACTGCATTCGCTGGGAATGTTTGAAGTGATTTAAATGGCAAATCAATTAACGGATGTTATATGGCCACTTGCTAAAAGTTTATGTACCGAGAATTTAAAGCTTGTGGCTCATTTTTATGGCCTCAGACTAATACAGAGTCAATCACAAAAATATGCACCGACACTCACCTATTGTGGAATTCATAAATCTCTGGCAGGTTGCCGAACAGCACGTCCCGCTTGTTCTCCAGCGAGGGAGGGATGAGGTGGCTGAGCTCAGAGTTATCCAGCTCGGAAAAGTAGCCCTGCAACACAGAGATGGCCCCCGGAATTAGGGGGGGGGGGGGGGGTCATACATATGGGGTGCTAGAATGGAGGGGTTTAGGTGGGATTTGGAAGGGAGATAACGAAGATAGAAAAACGTGTGTGTTGGCGGAGGGGAGGGGGGAATGGAGGGAGTTCTCGCCATGGATGGGAATAACAATAGAATAAGATGAAAACTAAGGTTCTAAAAATGTTTCTGACTGGATATTAGTTAACAGGAGGGGCACAAAGTTAACCAAATCAGAAGCAGTGATCGTATAATGGTCATTATTGTACAAACTATGAGGTATGAGAAGCAAAGGGCCATCTCTAGGCATACCCTGGGTGTTCAATATGAATAATATTAATCTTTACCTATAAATGAGACCTTATTCATTGGTAAGTTGGGTGGAGTTACCTTGTAATGCAGAACTAAAAATAATGCATGCATTTGTCATGGTTTCAAAATAATCTGGAAGGTTTCCCCACCCGGTTAACCAAGGTCCACTAGGTAGATAAGGTCTGTTGCAGTACAGAGTATGTAAAGAACAAGGCAAAACGTCACCTCCATGATGCTTTGTAACTCCTCAACATACAGCCGCTCGGTTTCAATCAGCTCTGTCATGATGTGTCTGGAAGGAGAATCAGAGAGAGAGAGAGAGAGAGAGAGAGAGAGAGAGAGAGAGAGAGAGAGAGAGAGAGAGAGAGAGAGAGAGAGAGAGAGAATTCACTCTGTACTTCATTATCAAATGTAATCCGATAGTTGTGTGGGTGTTGTTCTTCCTGGCTGATATTCTGATAACATACTTAGATATATATAACTTAAGGAAACTAAGATTTCTCACATGTCGGTAGGTCTTAAAAAAACACACCAAATGCCATGAGCAACCTGTTAAAAATGTCCTTTTAAATCTAATAACCTCTGATTGGGCCTTTCCTTGTTCATTGGCACTGTTGCTAGGAGCTGCTGCTGCACAAAGCCACAAAGCGGAAAGAAAATGACCACCTACAGTATATAAACGTCTCCAGCTGTTTCTTTTACATTACATATGTATCATTCCTGGTGGTCAAACTCTGTTCTTTAGAAAATCATTCACTAAGACGGAGGAAAAAACGTTGAAGGCGTGAAAAGGATTTGTATACCTCTACTAACTTACTAGCTAACTAACTCACTAACTAATACTCACTCACTCACTAGCATGATTTGTGACTCACGGTGGGGGAGGCGGCAGACAGGAATGGTGGGGTTAAAATACATAGTGAGAGGGAGGAGAGTGGGCGGGGTTTAGCCTCAACCACTCCCACCTGGGGGGGGGGGGGGACTGGTTGAAAAGACATGAGAAGCCTCTGACCCTGCACAGAGTAGGAGAAGTGTTGGGGAAAGTGAACTGATGGAAAAAGTGAAAAAAAGAGGAAAGGACTCCAACGCAAACTGATGACAAGAGAGAGGGTAGGGTTTAGTCGGCGGGCCAGCGGGAAAGAGCGGAAAAAGGGGAGGTGGGTCTTGCGTGGCTCTGCCGTGAGCGTGAGAAGTGTGAAACTAGAGCATCTGGATGTGAGGCGCTAAAGCAGACGCAGGGACCGCAGAACCCAGAAGGACAGGACTACACTGAGGGATATGAGGACTAAATGGACCTGTAATGCTGCATGGACAGAAGGGCTGGCGCTCTACCAGAGCACATGGTCTGTTCACTCAGGGATCAGCTCAATGGTTCAACTGTAGTGAAACCTCCCTCACCCTTACAAATTGTTTGGTGAGTACATCTACTGTGTGTCAGTGTGTGTGTGTGTGTGTGTGTGTCAGTGTGTGTGTGTGTGTCAGTGTGTGTGTGTGTGTGTGTGTGTGTGTGTGTGTGTGTGTGTGTGTGTGTGTGTGCGTGTGGGGGGGCAGTTCTGGGACTCTATAGTACAGTGTTACAGTGTTTTTAGGGTTAAATGTGTTTGGCTGCCAAAGAAGGAGAGAGCGAGAGAGAGCGAGAGAGAGAGCGAGAGAGAGAGCGAGAGAGAGCGCGAGAGAGCGAGACAGAGCGCGAGAGACCGAGAGAGAACGAGAGAGAACGAGAGAGGGATGGGGTGGGACGAGAGCACAAAACATACATCAGCCTGAAGCATTAAGGTTGGGGAGTGTGGTTAGGGGGCGATCGAGAAAGAGAGAGGGGATTTGAGCTAAAGCTAGGTTGAAAACATGATGAACACAGAGAGGTAAGTGCATCAACCAAACCATTTCCAAAAACCTCTACACTGTGTCCCTTCCGACCCATGGGCGACCCCTCCAGCACCCCCAGTTGCGGGAAATGCACACAATGGTGTTTACAGAAGCCAGCATGTGGAAGTTGTTGCGGCCCCACCAGTAAACTATAAAAATAGTAGCCAAGAGAAACACACCAGGGAGGAAACTACTCCAAAATGGCGGGCTTGGCCATTCGTAACCAGTAGTTGGTATGGACACTTTTAAAAGATAACCTTTCCATAATTAGTGCACACACACACACGCACACGCACACACACACACACACACACACACACACACACACACACACACAGTAACTGTCGACAGGAGCTGTGTGAAATCCATTATCATATAAAGGTTTCCTATGTGGTCCTATGTGTCCTATGTGGTCGCCATCAGTTTGGGACATAATGATTATCTAAATCACTGTCCCATAGAAGCGTCTTCCCTGACATGAATATCACTTAAGTCAATGTTTTACAGTGGAAAAGTAGAAGAAGGCAATAAGTAATGTTGGTTCACAGCTTAGTTTACAATCAACAAATACACATACACCAGAGCTTATTTTTAGCTCTGGTGTATGTGTATTTGTTGTTTGTATGTTACTGTGTGTACAACAAGGTGCTCAAACAAATTTCCCCTAGTGGGATTAATAAAGTTGTTTGTATTGTATTGTATTTAGTTTTGCTGGGTTTTTCATTTTTGGTCATGGTGTATGTCTAAAAAAAACATCCCTATCTATAGCTCTCCCATTCTCCGTCTCTCTCACTCCCCCTGTACGTTTGTCCATGTCCATTCAAATGTCCATTCAAATGATTGAGATGCCTGGCATTCCTGGAATGCTTTCATTGCAATATGCCTGCTGTGTTTTTTCGAGTCTTGCTGATACAGCAAACCCTGTGTGGCAATACCCGGGGGGGGCGGGGGGGGGGGGGGGGTGGGGGTAGTTCTGCTTAAACCCAGGATCACATCTCAGTAAATAAAATAAAAGACATGGAAGGGACTGGATTTGAAGGGGCAATCCAGTCACCAAAATACATAAAAATAATTAAAAATAAAATTGACATTATGTATTTAATTAAAAAATGTATTTGATCCTTGAGCAACTGGTCCACCAAGGGCTACCTGAGGCAAATCCTGAAAACATTTTTAAAAAAATTCCCCATTTATCTGGAATGTCCCCATGTCACGACAACTCAGCCAATTTAAGAAAAAAACTGTATCATCCGTATCAACCACCTCTTCAAACAGTACAGTGTACGCATGCAGGCATGCAGGCGTATGCAGGCATGTATGTAGGCATATGTATTCACGTATGCATATATGCACACATGCATACAGCATGTATGGATGTATATTTTATCAATGTACGTATGCTTGAATCAATGTGATAATGTATGTAAATGTGTGGAAAATAACACTCCTATAAATGGGCAAAATAAAATGTATTACCTGTTATGTTCTAGCCATTGTGCCTGTGGCTTCTTGGCTCTCAACGCTGTCTTTATTTTTCAACTGCAGACATCTCAATGCAGGTAGCTCACAGTTCATGTGTAGTGTATGCTAGTTGATTGTGTGATTTAACCACATGTTATTAGGCCCATGCTGCCCTCATTATTGAAAATGTGCTGCTCTGTGTGAAGGACAGAACAGACATCGGCAGTTTCTGTGGTGGTCAGACCTCCACTGACCTACCACAGTCACTGTGTTAGGTCAAAGTTTTGCTATTATCTGAGGGTTTGTGCTAGGCCAGCTGTTACATCGACCCTGTTGCATTTTGCAAGAAGGCATGAATGCATGTTTTATATGGACATTTGGTTTGGCATTCTGATAATGATGTTACGAGACCAGGCCCGGAGTGGCTAATCGGGAAGACCGGGACAATTCCCGGTGGGCCGATCTGACTTTTGGGCAAAGATCAATCATCTATGTATGATCAGCTGCTGCCTGGTTGTGGCTATGCGCAAGTCTTACAGCTTATGTTATGTTTACTCAGTACTGTGGCTATGGGAGAATATTATCGCTGAAATATGTTACAATAGAACAGCTTTTTTTAGTTAATCGAAAGTCGACAGTCATTGGATAATGCTGCTATTATATCCATCCCACGGACGCTCAGCATCTCTGGGCTTCTGCGTGATGATTGGAGGGTCTGCGAAAGACTGAGGTGCCATTTGATTGACAGCGATTTTGAACTATTAAAAATCACCGGAGCTCTCTTCATTCCTCAGTCCCATCGCAGATTTTGCAAGCGAGTCAAAAGACAAACTGCAACATATTTCTTGATATTTGCTTGGCGAAATTGCTTGACAATTTTCATCATACATTTCATACACTTATTCACACAATTCCTTGCTTCAGTCTAACATAATTCCCACATTGCCTTGTTCAAGTTTAATATCGTTTTGATAGTTGGCCATCACTTTGATTCAGGGAGCCTGAGGTCTGAATTTCAAGTCCTGTATTCAGATCAGTACTTGCAGGGTGACAAGGGAAAGCTGTGTGATTTCTTGGTGTTCCTTAAAGACATGGAGTTGGATAGTGCAATGCCTCAGCTTTACAAACTGTTCTCATTAGTGGCAACAATTTGAGCTACATCTGCAGGTATATAAATGAGCTTTTCCTGTTTAAAGCGGCTCAAGTCCTACACCCGTAACACAAGGCCAAGGCTGTTTAAGCAGCCTAGCTCTGCTGGCCACAGAGGACACTGGTCAAGTCACTGAAAAAGACAGTTAGTTGGTATGATAGAGCATTTCATTGAAAAGGAACAGAGAGGATAATTTACATATACATAAATTGACAATTTATATGATGTAGGCCGGAAATGAGCTTCCCCTTTTTGAAAGCAGCTGCCACTGATAATATATATATATATATATATATATATTTATTTATATATATATATATATATATATACTGCTGCACTGTGCAATAGAGCATACAACTTCTTCTTTTTTATCCTTTTCCCTCTGGGCTGAGCCCCGGGTGTTTCAGAAACCTAGAAACGCCCCTGGTCACGCTCTCACGCACACGCAACAAATGTCACGCCAAAAAAGAAAAATACCCGTTAGATCTGTCGTTGTAACATCATAAAATTATACAGAGTCTCACTCCGGCCAAAAACAAAAAGTTGGCAACCCTAAAGGTCTGGTTCATGACGTTATGAGGACGTCTGCTTTACCTCACGTGAGTAGTAGCCAGACATAATACCCAAACGGAGATAAATAAATACCCGGAGCGCCTGGCCGCCGGACGCGTTAGGGGAACTGTTTCAGCTGCATGCGGGTCGGTAAACTTTTCACAAACTAGGGTCGGCTTCTTCGAATCAACTCCAGCGATGCGCGTAGGTTAGAGCCTAAAGGATTATCCTGTCTGTCAGCATCGGCGATTTTTATGAGTCGTGTCAGGATGTAGTCCTTGTTCATGTTCATAGTTGTGTTTATACTTTTAAGAAGGGCAATTTGGCTGATGGTTCAGAAGTGGACGCAGTGGTAGCGGTGCAGCGGCGTGTGTTTACTGTAACCTAAACGTTGGCGCAACACAAAATGTGGATGTTGAATTAGGAAGGAGATAAAGTGATTGATTCTTTTGAAAGCAGTTTTAAAAGGTCTTAATGTTTTTGTCATACTTTGCGGAGCAAAGTTTTGTCAACAAAACTTCCACACAAGTGAATGAGCTTACAACTAATTCTGGCTATTCTTTGTTGCTTTGACCAACAGATGAGCTGCCAAGGCTGACGCCCCACTTCCCCCCCCCCCCCCCCAGCCCTCCCCCCCACAACAAGTGGTACCAGAAGAGGTGAGAGAAAGGAAATGAGCAGGGCTGATGTTTGACATCCTATGGGGTGATCAGTGTTTTTTCTCACACCATGAGACGAACAAAACAGTCACTTGCACATTGCGTCGAGAACTGCATCAGAAAACAGCGTGAAAAAACTGAGCATCCCAGCAGAGTCAAGTAGCACTAACAGTGCAAGCAGGCCAATGGCATCCAAGCGTGCAGTCCTTCCTCCCTCACTTTAAAAACCAACCAAATTTCTCTAAGACTGCAAGGGAAGCTCAGCTTCCCCTAAAATTTCAAAATTAAATGGTTAAATATATACTGTTGTGTTAACATTTCATTGACTAAAAATGCATTAGGACACGTCCATCTCGAAGACGAGTTCGTTCAGAATCAGCTGCTTATCGCAGGTCGACTGACCTGATTTCCTTCTCATACATTCCCTGAGTGTCACAGTGCATTTTCCTGTTGAAGCTCAGTGTCCATCCACTTCAATGGGGCTGCATAGTGTTATGATATTTTAGTCCAGGAAAGGCCGCCGAGACAGGATCGCTTTTAACTCACTTTATTGGGTTAAGGTGGTTGGTCTATTGTCTATCGTCTATGAAACAAAAGGAGAGGGATTGTATATAACACGCGCGGAGCGTCTCTAAGCTTTACATCTAATCGATACGCCGCCCAAGAGATTCTGATTCTAAAATGGCGGAGTCCGAGTTAAATAGGCAGGTAGAGGTGGGCGTGTTCTGTGGCTTTAAAAGCTCGCCCCCTTCATCTATGTATGATCAGCTGCTGCCTGGTTGTGGCTATGCGCAAGTCTTACAGCTTATGTTATGTTTACTCAGTACTGTGGCTATGGGAGAATATTATCGCTGAAATATGTTACAATAGAACAGCTTTTTTTAGTTAATCGAAAGTCGACAGTCATTGGATAATGCTGCTATTATATCCATCCCACGGACGCTCAGCATCTCTGGGCTTCTGCGTGATGATTGGAGGGTCTGCGAAAGACTGAGGTGCCATTTGATTGACAGCGATTTTGAACTATTAAAAATCACCGGAGCTCTCTTCATTCCTCAGTCCCATCGCAGATTTTGCAAGCGAGTCAAAAGACAAACTGCAACATATTTCTTGATATTTGCATGTTCATAGTTGTGTTTATACTTTTAAGAAGGGCAATTTGGCTGATGGTTCAGAAGTGGACGCAGTGGTAGCGGTGCAGCGGCGTGTGTTTACTGTAACCTAAACGTTGGCGCAACACAAAATGTGGATGTTGAATTAGGAAGGAGATAAAGTGATTGATTCTTTTGAAAGCAGTTTTAAAAGGTCTTAATGTTTTTGTCATACTTTGCGGAGCAAAGTTTTGTCAACAAAACTTCCACACAAGTGAATGAGCTTACAACTAATTCTGGCTATTCTTTGTTGCTTTGACCAACAGATGAGCGGCCAAGGCTGACGCCCCACTTTCCCCCAGCCCTCCCCCCCAGCCCTCCCCCCCACAACAAGTGGTACCAGAAGAGCGAGAGAAGTGGTGAGAGAAAGGAAATGAGCAGGGCTGATGTTTGACATCCTATGGGGTGATCAGTGTTTTTTCTCACACCATGAGACGAACAAAACAGTCACTTGCACATTGCGTCGAGAACTGCATCAGAAAACAGCGTGAAAAAACTGAGCATCCCAGCAGAGTCAAGTAGCAGAGGCATAAGTGATGTTTATCAATTTCCGGCGAATCACCAAGTGCCGATGCGTGCAGCTGTTGGCCGCCAGCCTGGTCCTGTGTGTGGTGCTGGTGGGCTGGGAGCCGCTGGACCACCACTTCATCAGGCACGTGCGCTCTTACTGCTACCGTTACCTCGTCAACAAGTTTGACTTCAACGCCACCTTCGGCTTCGCTGGCGCCGCCCACCGCCGCCACGACGGCCCCAAGACGGGTCATGATGACGGCGGGATGACCGGCTACCCTTACCTCATCAACCACCCGGACAAATGTGGTGGCGGCGGCGGCGGCGGTGACGGAGGGCGGGACCGAGTGCTCCTGCTCCTTTTTGTCAAAACGTCGCCCGAGAACTCAGCGCAACGCCGGGCCATCCGCGACACGTGGGGCAACGAGACCTTTGCGCGGGGCCGGCTGGGCGAGCGGGTGCGCGTGCTGTTCGCCCTGGGCGCATACCCTGACCTGGGCGGAGGCCAACACCGCCGCCTCCGGGTTCAGGAGGCCCTGCTCCGCGAGGACCGGGCCCACGGCGACCTGATCCAGCAGGACTTCGCCGACACCTTCCACAACCTCACGGCCAAGCTGGTGCTGCAGTTCCGGTGGGCCCGCCGCCACTGCCCCGGCGCGCGCTTCCTCATGTCGGCCGACGACGACGTGTTCGTGCACGTGCCCAACCTGCTGAGGTACCTGCGGGGTCTGCTGGACTCGCCGGGCGGCGGGCGGGACGTGTGGGCGGGCCACGTGCACAGAGGGGCGCCCCCCAACCGCCGGAAGAGCAGCAAATACTACGTCTCCCGCGAGCTGTACCCCTTGCCGTGCTTCCCGGACTACACGGCCGGCGCCGGGTACGTGGTCTCCGGCGACGTGGCGGCCAAGATCTACGACGCCACGCTGGCGCTCCGCTCCTCCATGTACATCGACGACGTGTTCATGGGGATGTGCGCCAGCGTGGCGGGGGTCTCCCCCCTGGACCACGCCTACTTTTCGGGCGAGGGGAAGGCACAGCACCACCCGTGCATTTTCGACCACATGATCACGTCCCACGGCCACGAGACGGACATGTACGCACTGTGGCGCTCCACGACCGACCGCGAGCTAACGCGGTCGGCCACGTGGACGCTGGGGGATACGTACTGCACCGCGGTGAGGGCCGCGCTGCTCTGCCGGCCCCACCATGAGAGCACTTATTCCTGCATGGCGGCCTTCACCTGAGCGGGCGGACCTCTGGTGCAGCTATGACATTAGCGTCTGATCGGGAGAACATCATGTGTCCAAAAAGGTCAGAATAAAACACTGTACTTGAAGGTTGCTGTACTACCACAATTATCATGCACTGTTTTTTATATATTTATCTCATTTTTTCTTTTTTTCTGCTTTGCAATTATTTGCTGTTGTGTTATCCCCATTGAATTAAAGACCAAAGAGATGATCTTCTAAACAATGTGTATTTGTTTGTTGTCCTCATCTTGTGGGAGGTAGCAGAAACCATGTGACCGTTACTGCTTTGATTTTTGAGATTTGCCACACTGATTAACCCCCCAAACAAGCAGGCCGGTGTTGGAAGCTACTATGTTTAGTTACCTATTCCCTGGAAGACTTCTCTTTTCGCTCTATATATAAATACAAGTTTACTTTCTGATACTTTCTGATACTTATATAGCCATATAAGTCAGGTCATGAGACCTGAGTAAAACCATTTAAACGCTGGGCATATCCCAGAGGTGGAAAATTAAGCATTAGTTACTTATTTGTAAGACTCCTCTGTATCACGTACTGCACATGATACTAGCATTCCAAGTATCCCTATCTGTATCCAGGCAACTGTATGAGTGTCAGTTTACTCAGTATTATGAATATTAATCTGTATTATTAAGTCTGCATTATACGTTTCCAACCGTAGTGAATATGTGCCGCTTGCAACCAACCGGCTACTACTGCAGTGATGTATCCCTATGTCTGGGTGACTATACAGAGTGTAGGGGCAAGGGTCTGAAATGAACGGGGAGCACACTTGTCATTTCATCAAATCATTAAAAGCAATGGTTTCTTTGTTTAACTTCTACCCGTTTCCCTCGGATGTACTTTTTCTTTTGTCCGAAGCTGCTGCTGCTTAGCCAGGGAGCGGAGTAATTATGACAAGGCCATGCATCATCGTCATCACAGGAGGTTTTTTGGCGAGGCAAAGGGAAGGATGTCAGAGATTTATTGCCGACCGTTTTCTCTCTCCGTCTCGTTCTCCGTAACCCCAACAGGCCCTGCTTGACGTGGGAGCGTTCCATCTTTGTCTGGTGTGTGGCTGTCTGCCCTCCCCTACCCCCCTGCCTCTCTTTTTCGCCCTCGCTCTCTCTCTTCTGCTCTCGCTCTTTCTTCCACAATCTCTCATGCTCTCTTCCCCTCTCTCTCTTCCCCCCTCTCTCTCCCCCGCTCCCTCTCTCGCTCCCAAGTGCTACCAGTGCACCAAAACCCCCTTCTCACTCTCCTTTTCTTTTTTCATTTCATTCCTGCCACCAAGGTGCTAGGTAAAATCTCCCTGGTGACTTGATAATACCACTTTCAATGACTCTCTTTCTCTCTTTACTTCCCCTCTCTTATCCTCGCCCCATTGAATAGTAGGTTTCGAAAAAAAAAAGGATTGTTTCTGTATTCCTCGGTACATAATGCTCTCTCTTGGCTTTCTTTATGGCTGTTTACAATCAACCCCAATTTCATATAAATGTTTCCAATTGCAACACATTGATATATCTCAAAACGCATATTGTTAGGATATATCTATCTTGATCCTGCAGCTAAAGAAATCAAGACCCCGTCCCATTCCTCCCCCTAGCCCTAGATTTGAGCCCTAGCCCTAGAATTTGAGCCCTAGCCCTAGAATTTGAGCCCTAGCCCTAGAATTTGAGCCCTAGCCCTAGAATTTGCACATTCCCGCGGAGGGGTAGGGTGTTCCAATACTTAGGGAGCAAGAGGGAGTGCCTATTTTCCCTTAAAATCACCCCTTGGCAGCTAGCCTGCTCGGTACCTCACTTGCAGCTATGGGAGTATCACGAATTACCCAGGATACCTTGTGAACTCAGCAAGTGGCAATTTTTCCATGTTTCTCGAACAGTTATGTTAAATTATTTAACCATAGACTGGATCTAACTATACAATCTGAATGTGTAGGTCGTCTTATTTTCGACACAAGGGTCACATTTTCAAACGTGAATGAAAATAGTAGTAGGCTTCTTCCTGTAGTGTAGACACATCGATGCTGCACGTGACGTAGGGGAGCACGTTTGCTACGCTCATTTGCATAATATGAATTATAGTGGTGTCCCATTTCATAGGGAAAGATCTTCACTCTCACTTTGCTCTTTGAGGGGAGATTACTGTGGAGAGAACTCAAAGCAAGTGTTCTCATTAAGGGGAGAGTAATGGGACGGGGCCCAAGTCTGTGGGAGTACGTGTGGATGACGGCTGGTTTACGCAGCCTCACCTGGCCCAGAGTCAGACTGATTGGACTCTGGGGCTGGGTGAGACTGCACACCTGTTGCACATTGAGTAGTCAATTTGCACAGGTTAAACCAGTCATCACCGCACACACTCAGAGAGAGAGAGATCCCCTGCATGGAAACATGGAGCAGCAGGTCCATGTAGCATTATATGCAAAATTACAATAAGCCTGGATTTGCAACGGCAACACGCTGCACTAGGTGTGAGTACACGCACCTAGGTGGTGTGCACTCACAGACATTGCTACAAACTTATTTCTCACATCAACGTTGAGACTCTCACACCATAACTGGGCCACACCACAGGGCCAACACTTTTGTTTTTTTTCCTGTTTTCTCTCTCTCTCTCTCTCTCTCTCTCTCTCTCTCTCTCTCTCTCTCTCTTTCTCTCTCTCTCTCTCCAGGGTTAGTGGTGTTGTTTTTTCTGTGTTTTTTTTTTTTTGTGGTCACTTACCTGCGTCTGTTGGAGAGGCTCTCTTCAGTCTCTGAAGAAGGCACCACGTGTGTGGAACCACCCTGGCTTGCTTCATGCATCACCTCAATCTGACACACACACACACACACACACACACACACACACACACACACACACACACACAATTTGCAAATGTATTTCCGGGTACAAATGGATATGGCAGCTGTTTGTCATTGATGTATTGTGTTACCAATTTAAATGCAGATGAATGCGTGTGTGTGCGGCTAACATGGCAAAGGTCACCTTGAGGCCCCCCTTTGCCTTGCGTATGTTCTTTTTCTTGTTAGGGTCTGCCTCGGCTGGCTGCTTGCTGCTGTTTGTGTTGTCTGACACTCTGCGGGCGAGAGCTAGAACAGAGAGGAATGTAGTTAATGTTTGTTTAAGGCCTTTAACGTAGCATGATGTGATTTTTTTTCTTTCTTTTTTTTTCTTATAATTTAGACAACACATTTTATTATTTGGAATTGTTTTTCAATTGTGCATTGTTGCTTATATGTAGGTTCATTCTTCTCGGTTTAGTTTCTTTTGTTTGTATTTAGAGTTGGCAGCAGACACTGATAATATTAACCCGAGGGCCCAGACAATAAAATATGAAAATACAAAATGGAAATTGCAAAACATCCCGGCCCCTCTCGAAAACTGTTTGCTTTAATTGCTGATTGTGGCCCTGGTTTCATACTCACAGTGTTGTCCATAAAGGATTTGGCTGGTTAATTTTTGACAATTAGATTTAAATCACCCATGATATTCGTTCAACCAGCATAATTAAAGTGTAGTTCCGGCGAAAGTTTAACCCAGGGTCTTTTTCGGCATGAAGACCCATAAAATAAGCCCTCCAGACACCTTTTGTCGTTGATGATCGAGTATAGAGCTTGCCCGGAGCAGAGAGGGGTCTGTTGGCTTCCATGTTATTGGCTAGGGGCACAGCGAACGCTTCCAAATCTGCATTTATTAACCACTGATATTGCTCAAAATAGCACCAAACCTCTGCAGTAGCATGACTAGGGTCCCTACACATAGGACGATAGTGCAAATAAAGAAATAAAGACGACAGTCTTGCAAAATACAATAAAATACATGTGTGTGTGTGTCAGTGAGAGCAGTGCTGCAAGAGCAGAAAAAAAGTCTAATCAAACAAACAAATCTCCAACTTAGGCAGGCCAGGGCAGCTGATAATGCAAATTTCCACAATTTCCGATTTGAACGGCTACACAGCCCAAAGGGGTGTAACCCGGGGTCTTAACAAACCAAGGCAAGATCCTTTGAGTGCAATATTGAAGATGTCCCACTTGGCCTCATGAGAAGATTAGGTGGCTTACACTGCGGGGCCACTGGGGTCCTGGATTGGTTCTTTAGGGGGGGTCTCTTAGGGGAAGACTCGGGGCGTGGGGCCACGGGCTGCACAGGCCTGGTCTGTTTGGCCGACAGCTTCTTCAGACTAGCGTGTCGCTTCTCAAGCATCTCTTGGACGTCTTCCAGCCTCTTCAGGGCCTTCAGTACACTGGCCTGTGGTAGGGAGATGGTAGGTCAATACATGTATGCGGCTGGGAGTTTGGGTATTTTGGTTCATGTGATTCGTTTCACTATGTTTTATTATATTCTTAAAACCTTTCTTTAAATGCACACACATACAAGCTATCTTGTGTGTGTGTGTGTGTGTGTATATAGGTGGGGTCACGCCTTTCCTGGAATTTCGATAAGATAAGAATTTTATATTTTGGCAGTCAACCAGGCAATCTCAATCATTTGTATGCAAATGATTGAGCTGTATGCATGTTAGCCAAATCCAGATGTTGGATTGAAAACACTGTAGAGGACTTTAAAGGCGACATATTATACCACCAGGTGAGTGTGATTAGCCGTTACAAGCCATTTATAAAATCTGCCTCTTCTGACATCACAAGTGGGTGGGTCCACCTAGATGTGTGCTGGATAGATCGGTCTACCAGCCTACCCAGTGGACTGTAGCAAACATTGCTCATCTATCCGTCATACATCTAGGTGGACACGCCCACTTGTGATGTCAGAAGAGGCAGATTTTCAAAACTTGTAACGGCTAATCACACTCACACCTGGTGGTATAATATGTCCCCTTTAATTTCCTGAAAGTCGGGGGGCTAGGATTCCGTTTGTTACCTTGATGTCTTCTGAGAGCACCATCTCGTACTGGTTGTGGATGTTCCGGAGCTCCGTCAGCTGCTTCTCATTGGCTGTCTCCTGGAAACGCTCGATGTCCGCCAGCCCTGACTCCGCCCCTTCCTGTGACTGACACTTGTCCACGGCCTGGGACGCCAGCAGGAAAACACCGGACTCACACCACTGGTTCACCTGGACAGGTGGCGGGGGGGGAGGGAGAGACGAAGATGAATTATACTGCAAGTTTTTTTCATCTAGTTTAAATTGTCCTTACAAATTATATTCACCTCCTTTTAGTGTCTAGTTGCTTCAACTTAATAAATGAAAGATTTTTAGTCTGGGCTTTATATCCGACAAATATTTGTTAATTGATGAATTATATATGAAGTGAGTAGGCGGAGTGATGCATAATTCAACCCCAAACGCTCACAACATGCTCATAACCCCATGGCTCTGCAACGGCAACATGAATGAGTTCAACTGGGAGGAGAAGTTGTGTTTGTCACCCCTCACACGCAAACCCAACGAAACGCAAGAACGGCTACCGGGCACAGGGCAGCCGCCACTCCCCTCCTAACCTTATCGATGCCGCGGTGTATCTGCAGCGACTTGGACAGGACGTCCGTCTTCTTGCGGGCCTCGTTGCTGAAGTCATCGCAGACGCGCCGCAGCTCCACGCACTTGGGCCTGATGGAGTCCACGGCGTAGTGGTTGCTCTGGATCAGCTGGTCGCCGTGGGAGGCGTGGAGGTGGGCCTCCTCCACTGTGGCCTAGATCCGGGGGGGGGGGGGGGCACACGGGGACATGGTGACAAGGCGGTGACAGGGCGGGGTGATGGGGGTGGTAGGCTCAGTGGGGAGGTGAGGGGCCAAACGCCAAGTGTGTGTGTGTGTGTGTGTGTGTGTGTGTGTGTGTGCAACTATAAACATTTACATATCGCAATAAATAAGCTGTTCAGCAAGTTTCAGTGTACAGTATGTTTGTATTTCCTCATGAAAAGGTAGTGTCCGTGTTTTTTCAGTGTGTGTGTGTGTGTGTGTGTGTGTGTTTACATAAACCTCTGTGAACAGTGTGTACTGACGGCTATTAGGGTAAGGATTTGGGTAGTGTGCCACATTTACATATCACAATGAATAAGCTGTTGAGGATGTATCAGTGTATGTTTGCATTTCCCCATGAACTGAGAGAAAAAGTAGTGGCTGTGTTTGTTCAGTGTGTGTGTGCATGTGCTCACATGCTGAGCTATGAATGGGAGTGTGCATGTGTGTGTACGTGTGTGCCTATGTGTGCATGTGTGTGAATGCGCTTGCTTGTCCGACTGCCTGTGTGCGCGCGCGCGCATGCGCGTGTGTGTGTGTGTGCGTACCTTGGCCTTTTCTTCTAAAGACTTCAGTTCCTTCAGCAGATATTCCACTCTTGCCACACAATCCCCAATATCGGAAAGGCCGTTAAGCGCTTCCATTAAACTATCCAAGGATAATTTGACCTGGATGAGGGAACAGGGGAGAGCAGGAGAAGCAAGAAGCAAGAAAATAAAGAAAAGTTCACTTGCTGCAACTAAAATGTCACAACAGCCTCTTAACCATAATTAACCCAAATCATTGTCAGCATAAGTATTCTTGTAAAGGACCACCTATAATGGGGAATTAATAATTTGGTTCAGACTCTGAATTGCATGCAGAATTGCATGCTGACAATATATTTTTGTTATATATATGTACACATTAATACTGTTACTATAGCTATACTATAGCATTAACCAACCCTGACAGGCAAAATATTTATAATTGACTTATTTTATTAATTTTATTAGCCTTTTTAGAGTTTATTTTCATTACTTCTAGAACCATACTTATATCCTGGTTTCAATGTGAACATGAATGCTAAGCACTAGTTAGTGTTACAGTGACAGTGAGGTACGAGACCGTTTAGACATCTCAAGTAATGCAGGGAATAGAGGGAATCAGACCTTAATTATGCAGTGGAAATCTATCACACCTGCTCACATGCCCGTGCTATTAGCCTGTAGAAGTAAAATGAGGAACTGGAGAATTGAATTGATACAGTAGTTACATTTCTCCAGTTCTGTTTCCTCCTTTTTTGTCTTTCCCACTTTGTTTCTGTACTTGGCTGAACTCTGTCCGCAGCTTCACTAACATGTCCCTTACCTTGGATGGGGAACTCTACAGGGTTACAATAACACACTTGTTTCCGTGATAATGGCTGTGGACAGAGGGAAGGCAGAGTGGTCATACACAAAGTGTTAGCCCTTAATGCACTTTTAGTTTCACCTCTCTGTAGTCCTGTTCAAAGTGTCGCAACTGCAAACACTGTTCCAGTTTCAGATGGTGTTTGGACCAGAACTGCTCAAAGGCATTTTCTGTCTCGTCCAGCTGCGCTAACAGCCTAGAAATAGACACACACACACACACACACACACACACACACACACACACACACACACACATGCACACACACACACACACACACACACACACACACACACACACACAAACACACCCAAGCACACAAACACACACAAACACACCCAAGCACACAAACACACAGTGGTAAAACAACATGAAGGTGTAAAAATATAAAATAAACAAACATTTTGTGTGAAAACACTCTCTATTTAAACTAGCATGAAATTTATCTTTTAGTATGCAGGATCATTAGGGCTTAGAACTAATAAATGGCAGATAATAATTGGTATAACTGCTGACTGGGACATCCTTAGAACTAATCCCAGGAACAAAATCAAAGTCAAATAATTAGTATCCACGCACAGTCTGGGAATGTCTGTCAAAGGTGGCTCAAAGTTTCCATTGGTACACAGTGTGTGTGCTGCCAGCTGGCCGGTTGTATAAATGGTTAGAAAAACACATGGTAGCACTTTTACCTTTTCAACGTGTGATGGGTGATCTGTGGTTTTTTTTTTTGCGATAAATAAAAACACCCTTCATGGTCCCTTACCTTTCTACGGTGGTCTGGTTCTCTATTTCGTCTGGGTTGAGTTTGTGGCTCTCTGATTTGGCAGACTGTTCCTTTATACAACCCAGTAATGTTGTTCCCTGCTTTAGTGCTAGTTTCAATTCATCCTATACAAAAAGAACAAAAGAAAACATAGGGTTCTCATATCATTTCTTGCATCTTCAAAAAGGCACACGATGGACATGTGGTCATGTAAGGGTAATCCAGTCTCTACTAGTAGCTGTATGCATTCATATACACACATTGCACACACAGGCAATATTACATGCAATTCTTAGTCAAAAATATTGATACACACTCATAATACATAATTCCACATACATTCTCTAACATGGATCACCATCGTTTTTTGTGCATAAAACGTGCATGTGCGTGCGCACGCGCGTACGTGTCTGTGTGCAGTGCACATGTGTGTGTGTGTGTGCCTTAGTGTGTGCTTTTGTATGTGCATGTCTGCTTGTGTGTGTGTGGGCGGTCCTGAGTGGGTCTGTGTGTGTGGGCCCTTCAATGCACCTTGAGCGTGGTGTGTTTCTCGGTGTGTGCGGCCAGGAGGTCCTTGGTGCACAGCACGTCATTGGGCAGCTCCGTTTCGGCCAGGTCCGTGCCAAACTTCTGCAGCATCTTGGCTGTGGTCTTCACCGTGACGGCAAAGTTCTCGATAGCCTGCGTCAGGTTGGGGTCGGGGGTCAATTTGAATCCTTTCTCTTATGAACCAGAACGGCTGTTTAAAAGATGTTAAAGAAGTTAAAATGCTACAATTCTTGTAACATTGTACATTGTCGCAAAAGGAAATGTAACCATTGTAAAATATAACAACTTGTGTGACATTGTACATCTCTTGTCTTAGGTGTAGGTGTGTGGTGAGGCTTAGGTGTGTGCCGGTCACATTGAACAAGCCTGCCCATGGCTGACTCTTTTCACAGTCAATTTCAAAATCCTAAACATTCAGCATCTGTAGATAGAGTTGATTTTCCTGAATACCTTTAAATAGCGATTATTGATGTTTCACTGTTAGCCTGCAGTCAGTAGACCTGAGAAATTGAGTTATAATCGTGTTTTTCCTTCAGCAGGGAATAGCAGTGAATCCCAACAAAGACGCATTGTGGTGGACATGCACTCTTCCTGGACTCACTGTGCGGTGGTGGATCCACTGGCTGTGGCAGTAGTCCAGGCTTCCTCCGAGCTCACAGGTCAGCTGGCACTTATCCACGTAGCCGTGCAGGTCCGAGAGCGAGTTGAGCATTACGATCTGCAATTCACACCACACACACACACACACACACACACACACACACACACACACACACACACACACACACACACACACACAGTTGCTTATCAAGCAATCTGTCAATAATTGTCAAAACATTGGTATTTAGTTAAGAACAGCCTATAAAAAAGAACATAGAAATTATTAATCTCAAAGTCATTTATTTATGTCACATATTTTAGCAAATGCCACCACAAAGGCATACTCTGTGTGGCTGACATTATTAAAACATGAGTCATTAAGTGGGAAATGGTTTTTGCGAGGGGAAGAGCGACGAAAGTGGTATACATGCAATTCATTGAATTCAGTTTTTAATACAGGACTGGTAGCAAAACATGCTTACCGGTACCTTCATTTTAAAGTCGTCCCTGTGCATCTTGATGCCAATGTCGGCTATGGTCCTCTGCAAGAACCTGGACGGCCTCAACACCAGCACCAGCTGGAGATTCCCAGGAAACGCTCCCTTTGTAAGACACAGGTCAGCCCGTCAATTACAACCACGTCTCCTAAGCTATCCGTCCATCCATCGCTCTATCAATTTACTCCTCCATCCATCTATATATCCATCTATCTATCCATCTATCTAATCATCTATCTATTCATTAAAGCCCCCATTCACTTGTGCATCCATCTTTCTATCTATTTGTAAATGTATCCATCAATTGATTCTTCCATCCATTCATTCTTCCATCCTTCCATTTGGTCTACCACCCTGTCAGAAGTATCAATCATATAGAATGAATATGGAATATGGAAATTTATAAAGCTGAAATGTGTGTATGGTTGTGTGTGTTTATGTGTGTGTGTGTGTGTGTGTGTGTGTGTGTGTGTGTGTGTGTGTGCGCATGTGTGTGCATGTGTTTGGTTGTGTGTGTTTAGTGTGTTTAGTGGTAGCAGAACGATGCTTACAGCTATCCTGGTGAGGGAGGCCTTGACAGACGTCCACTTGTCCTTCCTTCTGTCAATGATGATCACGAAGCCAATGCTGGCGGCGTCCAGGCTAGAGACAGCGGGAAGCAATCAAGGACAATTACCCAACCTGTGTTTGCAGTACTGACACACAGAGAGACGAAACGGACGGACAGACGCGATGACGTGACCCGAAGCCAATTAGGACATTCAAATACAGGATATGGATGGATTGATCGAGTGTACTGATGGATCTGTGTCTGTGTTTTTCTTCATGCACTGGTTTCCCTTTAATATCTTACCTGGGAATGCTGGTCAGATAGGTGACCACATTTAGGAAGTCCTCATCAGGCAGATCGGTAAAATCGGTGTACTCTGGGAACGTGATAATGGGGGCGCCATCTTTGCCCCGCCCTCCTACAAAAATACATAGGGGAGAGTGGGGTAAGTTGTGCCAGTGGGGAAGTAGTGCCACCCCTTGTTTCTAGAAAACCATAGAAAAAATTGGTCATGTGACCACATATTTTTGAAGAGCCATCCATTAGACTCATCCTGCAAAGAAGGGAGACACATGGAATGAGAGGTTTGCACATTTAAGCTCAAAAAACGTTTTTTGCCTTTCAAAGTAAAATTTCTACGATCAAGGTTTTTTGATTGTTGCGTCTGAACAATTATAGACAAGTTTGAAAACATTTGACACATGTTTTAGTGCTTTAGTATGCTACACTATGAGTCTATACAGTTAGCACAATGTTATCCCTAAACTGCTGAATCATGCTAGTGTAACAAGTGTTGTATGTTGTATTATAGATTCCGCCCCGATTCATTTATTGGTTTAGTTTTATTGTATTACCCGTTGTGGTGTTTGTGTTTTATTTTGAAAAGTCTTGGGAGTTCGCGCTGTGTCTGTAACGCCGGTTGACGCAACGTCCGGTTGTCTGTTGTCAACCGGATAATTGGTGAGTCGCGCTCCTCGTGGCTCCTGTGTCATATGTTGATACTATTCTGTTTAATTGTATATATTGCCGCCATACTGTCATTAAAATGTGTTTTATACGATGGATGACAATGTACATTGCGAGGGTGGGGGGTAGTGTCAGCCGATGTGTGGGATGCCCGTTGATATATCTCATCCGACCACGTTGTGTTCAGGTTCCCACAAGTGTATCTGACGGCGGCTGTGCCCCCTACTGTTTCTGTGTGACACAGGTGGGTCGCTGTATGTACATTTCCCATTGGAGGTTTCTTTGTATGTTTTATTTCTGTGTTTTTTATTGAGATTTTATAAACGTTTATATTATTAATACGTCCGGTGGTCTGTTGTCAACCTGATAATTGGTGGGTCACCGAGAAAATAAAAGTGCTTGAGTGGAGATCAACCCTGTGTCCTACTTCTCCGTCTTCACATGATGGAGGCTGTTTGAATGAGGCCGGTTACAGTGGTGCCGTGACCCGGATCGTCGCTGCTCTTCAGCATCATCATCGCAAGAGTGGTGGACTGACGCCATTCGGTCACAGGAGGTTGTACAATAGAAGAAAAAAACACAACGCAGATAAGAAGTAGGACTCTTAAAGGGATAATATATATAATTTTGTTTGATCTCCAGGTGTGGTAACATTCAGGAAACATTGTTGTGATGCGTGGACAATTTCAAATAGTGATTTAAGAATAATCTATTTTATAGAAATTCAGTTTTTCACATGGTTTATTAATTTTATTATTATCATCGATCTTGGTGGAATATATCCAAATGAGTGTTTCAATTGACATGGACGGTAACGGTAGCTCAAGTGATCTCGGCTGGGACAGAGAGCTCGATGAGAGTGGTGGGGCTCCTCAGGGTCGTAGGGGCGTGTCTACATATGATGTGGGGACACCAGCTTTTTGTTCAACGCGCGCTAAAGACCAGTTGCCAACCAGCAATCCACCAACATTGTCATGTGTTCCCAATGCAGGGGACCCGGCCATGGGTGTGTTGATTTCAAATATTGCACAGCAAGTAGGCCAGGAAATCAGAGACCAGTTGAGCGGTGCGGGGGTGGGAGGAGCTAGTGGCGCCCGGGTACAATGTGGGGCGGACCAAACAGCCGGTGAGCCCACCTATGTTAACCTGACTGGTGCTCGGTTGGTCATGCAGGCGGATGTGAAAGAACCACCCGTGTTCCGGGGAGATGGGTCAGATAAATTCACAGTTGATGATTGGCAGGAGATGATGGAGGTATATCTCCAGAGACGAGCAGTGCCCCTGTCCGAGCAGCACACTGAAGTAATGTGCAGGTTGATGGGTAAAGCTAGAGATGTTGTAAAAATAACCCTGCGGAGCAGCGTGGGGTTACAAACACAAAGCGACCCAAAGTTAATTTTTGATGTGCTTAAGCGACATTTCGGTGGGTACTCATCATCCGCTATGCCTATGGCCGATTTTTACAACACAATTCCGGTTGCCAGCGAAACTCCAATGGCTTACTGGTTGAGGTTGAACAAAGCAGCTGATGCTGCCGCGGAGGCTCTTGAGCGATCGGGCCGACGTACTCACGACCCATGTCAGGAGTTACCAATGATGTTTGTTAAATACTGCCCAGACCCTGCGCTCTCCGCCATGTTTAAATTCAAAGCGCCCCAGCATTGGACAGCCGGTGAAATACAAGAGCATCTCGACCGCCATCACATTGAGATGGGGACAACACACACTAGGCGTGTGGGGATTCACACCCAAGCGCCAGCGTTCAATGGCTCGGATGCTCAGCAGGACAGGAACGGCAACATGGAAAAGGAAAGTGGGGTGATGGAAAAGTCCAGATGTGATGAGGGCTGTATGGAAATGCTGGTCAACATTTTAGACCGAGTTCTTTCTCAAAACAAACAAGAAACCAACAGGCCCATAAACACACAGACACATGGACCTGGTGCCCAAAATCAGATGCAGGCTCAGTTATGTAAAGTCTGCAAGTCCGCTGAGCATACCACCACCGAGCACTGCAGGAAAGAACGCTTGTGCTTGTCGTGTTTTCAGCCAAACCACGTGATTCGAAACTGCCCAAACCGTCCCCCTCGCCGCGGTCAGAATACCTTGCCTCAACATGACTCGGCTGAGTTAAACTAGTAGGCCCGTGCCTCGGGGGTACAGGTGCGGGTGGTGTCAGCGAGAACCCCATCAATGATATTAGACAGCACTACCTGGAGGCATGCGCCGGGGCTCCGGCGGGTGCACACATTATCGCACAGAACACACAGAGGATTGGGCCTTATGATGAGCTGTTTTATACCCCAGTCAGGATCAACCAATATCAGGTCAAGGGTATGCTAGACTCAGGTTCCATGGCGTGTACTCTCAGTGAGCAAGTGGAACAGCAGATGTTGGTCAACAAGTTGCTGCCCGCGGAGACTGCGATGAAAGAGGAGGTAGTGCTGGTAGGCTGTGGGGGAGTAAAGACTACGGCGAAGCGCATGTATGAGGTAGAGATGGAACTCTATGGTGTAAAATGCATAGTGCCCATTCTTGTAGTACCAGGCCAGCGTGACGAGTTGATAATCGGATCTAACGTTATCCGGTACCTTACCCACCAGCTGAAGTCGACCGATGACTACTGGCGCATGGTGTCCCAAGGCGGTGTACCCAAGCAGTGTGAGCAGTTCCTCGACCTACTGACTAGCTCTTGTCGTTGGAGGGGTGGGAATGCTCCGGAGAAAATAGGGACCTTAAAGTTGGGACAGGCAGTCACGTTATTGGCTAGGACCGAGCATTTGGTTTGGGGGAGGTTACCCAAAAATGTTCCGATGTCGCCGGGTAGCGCAGTCATTGTGGAGCCGACCACGTCCAAGTCTATGCCTCGTAACATTCTGGTTGCCCGCGTTCTCGCGTCCATGTGGGGGGATGGATGGGTGGCTATGAAGGTTACCAACTTAGCTGACAAACCCATAGTGCTGAGAAGGAACTGCAAATTAGCGGATGTGTCCCCCTGCTTAGCAGTGGAAGATTTTGATGTTGTCCAGGGCATCGGCAGGGTTGAAAGAGGGAGTTCCGAGGGTGGAGTTGTTGAGAGCCAGGTTGGGGAACTCAAGGAGCGTCTGCAGCAGGCCGGACTCACTGGTGTTGATATAGACGGATGTGACGCAAGTCCAGAAGGCAGGGAGAAGTTAGTTAAACTGCTCGAACAATACAATGATGTCTTTTCAAAACACACTTTGGATTGTGGCCAGGCCAAGGATTTTACCCACCGAATACGGCTGACAGATGACAGGCCGTTCCGATTGCCGTACCGTCGGGTGCCCCCGGCCCAGTACCAAAAGCTGCGGCAGGTACTCTCGGAGATGGAGGAGCAGGAGATTATCCAAAAGTCTACTAGTGAGTATGCGTCTCTGCTAGTGTTGGTTTGGAAAAAAGATGGAAGTTTGAGGTTGTGCACGGATTTTAGGTGGCTAAACGCGCGCACCCTTAAGGATGCACATCCGCTCCCGCATCAAGCCGACTGTTTAGCTGCGCTGGGCGGCAATGCCTACTTTAGCACAATGGACCTGACCTCCGGGTTTTACAATATTCCCGTTGAGGAGGGTGACAAAAAGTACACAGCATTCACAACTCCAATGGGGCTCTATGAGTACAACAGGATGCCCATGGGGCTTTGCAACAGCCCTGCATCATTTATGCGCATGATGCTTAGCATCTTTGGGGATTTGAACTTCAGCAGTCTGTTGTGTTACCTCGATGACCTGCTTGTGTTTGCCCCGACAGAGAAGGAAGCATTAGAGAGACTGGAAGTGGTTTTTCAACGACTAAGGCAGTACCATTTGAAGTTGAGCCCCAAAAAGTGCTATTTACTGCGGTCTTCCATCAAGTTCCTAGGACATATTGTAGATGGAAATGGAGTGTCCGTAGACCCATCAAAGGTGGAGGCCATTCAAAAAATGAACAAGGCACATTTGATGGAGAATGACGGTTGCACACCCTCGGTGAAGAGAATAAAGTCGTTTCTAGGCATGGTATTTTACTACCAACATTTCAACCCAAATTGTTCGGCCGTAGCCAAACCACTTTTCGCACTTACGGGTGGACAAAAGAGGCGGGGAAGGACGAAAAAGAACTCGAAGGTGGGGTCATATCGCCGGCTTGTCCCAGCTGATTGGACTGATGAGTGCGACAGGGCAGTGGAGAGTTTGAAGAACAGTTTGCTAAACTGTGTTGTTCTGTCGCACCCAAACTTCACCCGACCCCTTATTTTGTCGATTGACGCGTCATTAGATGGCCTAGGAGCCGTATTGTCACAGGTGCCAGAAGGCGAGGAGAAAGCACGCCCCATTGCTTTCGCAAGTAAAACCCTCAGTAGTTCGCAAAAGAATTACCCGGCCCATCGGCTCGAATTCTTGGCACTCAAGTGGAGTGTGTGTGACAAGTTTAGTCACTAGTTGAGGGGAACCCATTTTACAGTATGGACGGACAACAACCCCCTCACCTATATCTTGACCAAACCCAAACTTGACGCGTGCGAGCAACGGTGGGTGTCCAAACTAGCACCGTACACATTCGACTTGAAACACATTGCGGGCACGAAAAATGTTGTCGCGGACATGCTCAGCAGGGACCCTTTCGCTAGGCCAGTGAGTCATAGGCTCATCACAGAACAGTATCACCATTTACTGACAGAGGCAGAGGATGTCGATTATGATGGCATCCAAGATACTTTCCGGTTGAAAGCCTTGTGCCAGCAGGTGGGGGAACCAGAGTGTAGTGAAGTGTCTAGCCGGCATGGGTCACCTGGGAGTTGGGACAGCGGCGCCGTTAGGGCGGTCTTAGAGTGTCATGATCAATGGGATGTGGCTGTGGGGTCAAGGGCGGTGGAGTTGGCACAGTCAGTACAAGGACTAGTACCGCCAGGACAGGACTCACTGCCAGTATTCACACTCGATGAGCTCCAGCGTTGCCAGGAGCATGACGATACAATCTCTAGGATTGTGCCGTTTGTCATCCGCAGGAGGCGCCCATCGAGGCGAGAGAGAGCCAGGTTTAGTGCTAGGGACCTAGCGCTAATGAAGCAGTGGGAAAGGCTCAAAGTGCACGATGGTGTCCTGTACCGGGTCATTAAGGACCAGTTTACCAAGCAAAGAAGGCAACAGTTTGTTCTACCTGAGAGTTTGAAAGAAAAGGCGTTGCATGGTTTGCACAACACAGCAGGGCATCAGGGACAGGCTAGAACGTTACACCTGGCCAGGCAACGTTTCTTTTGGCCCAAAATGGAGCAGGATGTTAAAGAATACGTTAAGTGTTGCCCAAGGTGTATCCTAGCTAAGACCCCTGAGCCTTCGGCTCGCGCCCCGCTTGAAAGTATCAGGACTTCTGCCCCTATGGAGCTAGTCTGTTTAGATTTCTGGAGTGCGGAGGACAACAAACAGCAATCAGTAGATGTTCTGGTAGTCACGGATCATTTCACTAAGTTGGCGCACGCATTCCCATGCATGAATCAGACAGCAAAGCAAGTGGCTAAGAAACTGTGGGACCATGTCTTCTGTGTGTATGGGTTTCCTGAGCGTATACATACTGACCAAGGGGCTAATTTTGAAAGCGAGCTTATCGCAGAGCTACTTAGGCTTGCAGGGGTCACAAAGTCTCGTACTACTGCTTACCATCCCATGGGTAACGGGGGGACAGAACGCTTCAACCGCACGTTGGGCTCAATGCTGCGGTCTCTTCCCTTGAGGGAGAAGGACAAGTGGCCGCAGCAGATACAAACACTTACGTTTGCGTATAACGCCACGGTGCACGAAACGACAGGGTATGCCCCATTCCAGCTCATGTTTGGCCGAGTCCCAAGGCTCCCTGTGGATGTCATGTTCAAACGTGTACTGCATGACCCAGTAGTTGTGGACTACAAGAACTATGTGCGTACTCTAGTTTCACATCTTCATGAGGCGGCTGGTATTGCACAGGAACACGCAGTGAAAGAACAGGACAGACAGGCCAAGGGCTACAATAGGAAAGTCAAGGGAACTTGTATTGACGTGGGCGCTAGGGTGCTTATTGCCAATAAGGGAGTGTTGGGAAAGAGGAAATTGGCCGATAAGTGGAGCCCCAGGGTGTACACGGTCAGGGACAGGAATTCGCATACTCACACGTACCGGGTGGAAAATGACGAAGGCGATGTCAGAGTAGTGCATCGCAATTTGATTTTGGACATCAGTTTTCTCCCTGTGGGGGAAGATGTGGAGCAAGGGGATACAAGTATCGATCTGGATGGGGACGAATCAGAGTCCGGACCATTAGATCAGGGACACAGTTATTCCTCTAGTGTACATGATGTGGATTTGACAGTGAGCCAAGAAAGTCAGGTTGAGGACTCCTCTGTGGAAACTGACTCGGAGTCATCTATCATGTCTGAGGCGCAGGTGGGAGTGGTTGGTGGTCGCTTGCACACGTCGGACATGAGTAGTGATGAAGTGTCAGAGTCGCAACAGGCAGAGCAGAGTGGTTTAAATGTTCATGCCCCTCGTTTTGTGTCCAGTTCTATGCCTTCATTTGGGGGTGACGGTTGTGATATTTCCACAACGTTGCAGGATGTTGCAAGTTCCCGTAGGGGGAGGGTTAGAAAACCAGTTCACCGACTGATAGAATCAATGGGGCAGGTTATGGTTGCGTGATACCATAGGATTTATTTTTATTTATTTTTTTTTCTCTCCTTTTTGATGTTGGTGTGATCCACTCTCAGTGGGGGAGGCAGTGGGCTTGGCGTGGGATACAGCACCTAGGCGGGGTGGGACATTTTGTGTGGTGTAACAGGCAGCACATTATTTCACAGGTGGGGTAGTGACTGGCTATAGTCTTCCCCTGGTCTACTGGTGTAGGCGGCCTCGGGCTTGAGGGTGGGACCAGTGGTTCCGCCGTATGTCCTTGCCGGGTGGGTGCGGGTGTCCGTGAGTCTGCTGTGGTGTGATGTGATTTTGGCGGAATCTAGGAGGGGTGAATGTAACAAGTGTTGTATGTTGTATTATAGATTCCGCCCCAATTCATTTATTGGTTTAGTTTTATTGTATTACCCGTTGTGGTGTTTGTGTTTTATTTTGAAAAGTCTTGGGAGTTCGCGCTGTGTCTGTAACGCCGGTTGACGCAACGTCCGGTTGTCTGTTGTCAACCGGATAATTGGTGAGTCGCGCTCCTCGTGGCTCCTGTGTCATATGTTGATACTATTCTGTTTAATTGTATATATACAATTACTACTGTCATTAAAATGTGTTTTATACGATGGATGACAATGTACATTGCGAGGGTGGGGGGTAGTGTCAGCCGATGTGTGGGATGCCCGTTGATATATCTCATCCGACCACGTTGTGTTCAGGTTCCCACAAGTGTATCTGACGGCGGCTGTGCCCCCTACTGTTTCTGTGTGACACAGGTGGGTCACTGTATGTACATTTCCCATTGGAGGTTTCTTTGTATGTTTTATTTCTGTGTTTTTTATTGAGATTTTATAAACGTTTATATTATTAATACGTCCGGTGGTCTGTTGTCAACCGGATAATTGGTGGGTCACCGAGAAAATAAAAGTGCTTGAGTGGAGATCAACCCTGTGTCCTACTTCTCCGTCTTCACATGATGGAGGCTGTTTGAATGAGGTCGGTTACACTAGTTTTGCAAAATGGTAGGGTTGGGGTGAGTTTTGCCAACCTTTTGAAAACCTACTACAACAGAGCGACGGATGGTTGGCATTTATGCCTGCAATGACACCCACACACATCACATCAGGTTTCAGAGCAACGGGCATATTTCCGTTGAACAGGGATATCTTCCTGACCGGTCTGACCTGCCTGTACCATCACACAAGGAGCCAACCAATGCCACAGGTCAAAGATCTGTCTGCCAGTGACTTTGTCATTGTGAGCTTTGCAGATAAAACTACAACCTATAATTACGTTGGATTGGTGGAGAAGGTTGATGATGCCGACATCAGTGCAAAATTTCAAAGTTGTAAGAGGTGGATGGAAAGCCCATCTTCACATTTAAAGACAATCCCTAGAGGTGATGTGCTCCGAAAACTACCAACACCAAAAAATCTTGGTGGTACAGCCAGAAGGGAGGAGAAGTTCATATTCCCCTGCAGCATCGACAAGGGGAATGTTAAGCAGTAGGCCGGATCTGTGGTTTTCAGTCAATTACGGCCTGATTTTGAATTTAATTTTGTTCTTGTTTTCTTTCTCATTTTGTTCTTTTGTTCTTGTCTTCTTCTTGGTGTAGAAGAAAAGATGTTCAGCATTATCCTGGTTGGAACCCTATATTTACTTTAAATAAACCTTAAATTAGTCATTTTCTAATGGATTTGTCTTGCTTTTATATAGCATTACAGTTTATGAGATATATATTAATGGCACAATTTACCCCAACGTATTCTCTCCAAAGGCACAACTTACCCTGCACCGGGGGCAAGTTGTGCCATGAGACCACTTTTTTTCTGAAAGCTATATTTCTTAAACAGTTTATTTCAGATCCATAGTTATTGTTGCCAGGGATGCACCACATCCTGAAATATACATACATATTTCATTTGGAGACATTACTGTCATGGCCTCACTTTAAAGTCACTTTGGGTAAAAAGTGGCACTACTCACCCCACTCTCCCCTATGAAGCAAAGGTTTTTTTAATGAAACATCCCAGGGACTAATATTGAAGAAGACAGATATCTAGCCCATGGAGACGAGGTATGCTAATGTATGATTCTGTTTTTTTCTTTTCAAATCCATGCTGTTTGCATAAAGTAATCACCAGATGGCAGCATTGAGCTTATTAATTTTACCTTTCCAGCGGTTTGTGCAAGGATAAAATCGTCCATTGAAATACATCGATACAAATAAATTGTTGAAAGCGGCAAAGGGTTGAAACATCTATATTAAAATTAAAAAAAGGTTTATTTCTACTTCTGTCAGACAATATCCTTGAAATAGAGAAACGACATTATTTATAGCATCAATCTCTGTCAAGCTTTTGTCAGCCCTCCATTTGTCTACTGTTAAATTCACAACCTAAAGCCCAACCTGCATGCCTGCAAGGTAAACAGACAAACATGTGCAACTGTAGATGGGAGGGCCTTCATCCCAAGGCCCTGGAACTGTCAAACTAAAATCATACTAAACAATGACCCTTATCTCATCGTCTCCACTCATACAGTATAAAACTAATTTTCCCACATACAAAATGGAGAATTCACTCTTAAAGGTCTGGTTCGGATTGGCCCTTTGCTTACGGGCAAATCTCCCTGCACGTGAATGCATGAGAACACAAGCACATACATAAAAGCTCACTGCATTCATAAGGGCCATGTAAGGTCAACAGACTGGGATTCTGCCATGAGGCAGTCCAGAAGCAAAGGAGGAAAATAAAGACTACCGTACTATAGCAAAAATACTTTTGGGATTTTTTGTGTGAAGCTATTGCTGAGGTTGAATCCGATAACAGGACACCAAATACACCAGAATCTAATCAGACGCTCTTGCCCGGTCTGTGTGTCTTAAACACTGACACAATGCAACTCACATACACGTATCTCCGGAAAGAGCTGTGCTGATCATTTTTTTGTGAACCACGGGGTTAACTGGAGTTGGGAATTGTCCTAAACTGTGATACACTTCCTCTTCCACCCTCACTGCCGTGACTACACTAACCTAGTTAACGATCAGAGCTTATTATATTTTTTTTCCAGTGAAATATAATAACTGTGTTATATTATATTAGGTTATTGTTCACCCCGAGTCAAGTATCTGTTTAGTAATGGACCATTGCTTTGTGCACTTTATCCACACTGATGTTAAAGCTATTGGAAAACAATATGGCCCACAATGCACCACAATGTTGATGATGATTGTTGATGCAAAGGTGGCAGGTTTATTTTGTCCACATTTTATACATTTTTCTCAGTATTTATCAACCTTTTTTTATGAGGGATGCTAGGAATTGTAATCATTAATTGTGTACATTTTCTGTGAGATGGTCACCCATGGGATATGTCACCCAAGTGTGGCACAATAACTCTTATCAGTAGCACTTATCAGAGTGGGTTGAATGGAATGAGCAAGAACAACAGAAAACTAAACTAAAATCACATAAAAACACAAAAAAATAGGCTTGTGTGTTTCCTTAACAGCAGAGATGCGATCCCCATGAATCCTGGACAGCCAAGACTATCGGCCTGGCCACGGAATCAACAGAACCCGGCAATGAAAACCTCAAGGGTGACATTTGATCTAAATATAGACAGAGAGACCTACGACAGCGCGTGCACTCAGAGAGAGCGGAACCATCCGCCTCTAGTGATTGTCACGTACCTGACAGCATGGCAAACTGGCGATGCAGCTGCTCGATGATGTCCACAGCCAGCAGGGGCCTGATCTCCTGCTGCATGATCTCATCTGAGAGAGAGAGTGAGAGAGAGAGAGAGAGAGAGAGAGAGAGAGAGAGAGAGAAAGGTAAACACCATGCTAACATATGCTCAAAGCGATTTTTAGCCCATACACACAGAGGCAAAGCTCCACAAACACAGATGGGATTGATGATTGTCTTGCTGCTGCTGTGATTTACCACAATACAATTAGCAAGGTTAGGAAAACTTAAAGGACCATACCGGTCTGGGTGATCAAACCATCGTCACTGTCTCCCCTGGCTTCATTGAACATCCGTTACCGTTACCGGCAAAACTACTTCCATGTACCGATTCCGTCGTAGGCTGTGGGGAATGTAAACAATGGCAAGATAGCACAGTCGTCTTTAAACCAATGTACGTCTGTTAGAACAGAGTTTGTGGACAAAGTAACAGTGAATCGCTTTACAAGTGCGTCACCAAAATGTGTTATCACAAAGATAAAAGTGCACTTTCAAAGCAGGCGGTTGCAGGCTTACTGATCTTCAGCAGAATCTGTACAATATTTTCGCCAAATTAAATTGGTAATGAATATCTCACTAAAGCCAGGAGAGAAGACTACAATGGATGGATCACCCAGATTGGCATTGTCCTTGAAGATCATGACATCCTCCTCATCTATACACAATGTTGAAGGCGTGGTCTGTACTCGCAAAGAAGATAAAGTCATAGACAGGGCAAAAAACGAGTATTACTCATTTCTATCAGTCTCTATCACGGTATCGCATATCCTATGGGATTCAAAAGCCCACAATAGGACAGTGCGATGACGTGCATAAAACCCACATCAGTACCTCATGATAGATGTTGATAACCAGAGTTGACCAACTCTGGCTGCTAGGAGACAGTAACTTACTCTTCATATTAATTTCTCCCAGTGCACAGTGAGAACCATAGCTTTCAGACAACACAACTGATTAAGTAGGCCCAATAAAACGTTCTGTTCAATAGACACTGTTTACATTTCCATCTGGACAACTCTTGATAAATATGACAGTGGTAAATGTGCTTCATTGTAACATTTATTGGGAAGATACAATAAAAGCAGTGAAACCAGATACGTCTACAACCGATAGCCGAGGTACGGCTTGGGGTTGATAAATGCATAAAAGTGCAGCCGTAACAGCAGCGGGACATAATGAAGGTGAGTTTGTGTTGGATATTAGCGCCTGCCAAATGTGAGAAAGTATGGTTGGATGTAGGCTTTATAGTACAGTAGCGGATACGTGGCTACACGACCCTTTGCTGCTCCTGGATAGGGAGTCAAAACCTGCCATATAGGGCCATATAGTCACCTGCCATATAGTGAACCCACATGTTCCTCAGTGTTAATGGGAGTATGATGAACTTTTGTGTGGTGAGTCACAACCAACTTGATATACAAATACAGTAATAAGCTATGAGATACCATCAAAAACATGCGTTTCCATGTGGTTTTGGTAAAGCTAGACTTTTTCATATTTTTCTTACCAGGACTACATAACTGCATGATTCTGCCATTTTTGTCACTTCCAAGCTAGTAAAATATGTAGCCAGGATGCTCCACTACTTTAAATGTGGGCTACAACATTTAATCATTTATTTGATTGAACATTTTATAGAAAGCAATCTGAGAACTAAAGAACACCAGTGAAAATGTTGATAGAAAGCTAGCCAGTAACATGCGGCACCATCTAAAGGAAACCATATAAGAAAATCATGTTTCTTTTCTTTATTCCTTTGCTTAAAAAATAGTCTTCTTAAAAATGCCATTCAGATTCCACATCAGGCCCATAAGAAATAAACGCTAGATACAAACCCTTTACACTTAAATATGAAGGCAACCTGGCTCTCATTTTGCACTACAGCATTATTTTGCCTTAGGCAAAGAGAGATGAAGAGTTATTTGACATGCCCTCCCTATAGATGTTTCTATACTCTAAGTGTGTGTCGCTTCACCACTGCTGCATCAGCCGTTTTGTATAACTGTTCTTGCGTGTCCAAGTGTTCTTATGGGATAACTCATGATTACAAAGCGTCACTCTCTTAAAGTAATGGCCTAAGTCATATTTTCAAGTTGTTCAGAAAACAGAAAAAAAACCTGAACCATATATAGTATATATATGGTATATAATACTCTATATATGTTTTTTTTATCAGTTTTTTCTGTTTTCTGAACAACTTGAAAATATGACTTAGGCCATTACTTTAAGAGGGTGACGAAAGATAACTATGACCAGCCTTGAAATTGCATCTTGGTTTTTGTGTGTTTGTGTGTGTGTGTGTGTGTGTGTGTGTGTGTGTGTGTGTGTGTGTGTGTGTGTGTGTGTGTGTGTGTGTGTGTGTGTGTTTGCGTCTGCGTGTGTGTAACGACCCTACCCTGCTCTATTAATCACAGGGTCATCCTAAACCCTGAGGCACTGACTTTTCTTCAAGGAACAGAACCTCTCTCTGTGGCAGCACATGAAGAAACAGATGAGTACATATCACGAATACATTAGAAGAACAGACCACACAATTTCACCCCCTTAAGTAAGAAGAATAAGGGGGCAGGACCATCAATACAAC